>NC_051254.2:27633328-27955129 GCF_015237465.2 Chelonia mydas | reverse complement strand
AGGGCCCCCCATCCCAGGAAAGGTGGGTAAGGGGGACAGAGGACCCCCTGCAGCCTGGGAAAGGGGGGGAAGGGGGACACAGGGCCTCCCCCAGCCCGGGAAAGGGGGGGAAGGGAGAGGGGGGACACATGGCCCCCCCCAGCCTGGGAAAGGGGCTGAAGGGGGACACAGGGCCCCCCACCCCGGGAAAGGGGGGAAAGGGGGACACAGGGCCCCTCCCCAGCCCGGGAAAGGGGGGGAAGGGAGGGGGGGACACAGGGCCCCCCCCAGCCCGGGAAAGGGGGGGAAGGGAGAGGGGGGACACAGGGCCCTCCCCAGCCCTGGAAAGGGGGGAAGGGGAACAGAGGGCCCCCCCAGCCTGGGAAAGGGGGTAAGGGGGACACAGGGCCCCCCCCCCAGACCGGGAAAGGGGGGGAAGGAAGAGGGGGGACACAGGGCCCCCCCCAGCCCAGGAAAGTGGGGGAAGGGAAAGGGGGGACACAGGGCCCCCCCAGCCCGGGAAAGGGGGGAAAGGGGGACACAGGGCCCCTCCCCAGCCCGGGAAAGCGGGGGAAGGGAGAGGGGGGACACAGGGCCCCCCCCAGCCCGGGAAAGGGGGGGAAGGGAGAGGGGGGACACAGGGCCCCCCCCAGCCCTGGAAAGGGGGGAAGGGGAACAGAGGGCCCCCCCAGCTTGGGAAAGGGGGTAAGGGGGACACAGGGCCCCCCCCCCAGACCGGGAAAGGGGGGAAAGGGAGAGGGGAGACACAGGACCCCCCCCCCAGCCCGGGAAAGTGCGGGAAGGGGGAGACAGGCCCCCCCCCCAGCAAGGGAAAGGGGGGGAAGGGGGACACAGAGCCCCCCCCGCCCGGGAAATAGGGGGAAGGGAGAGGGGGGACACATGGCCCCCCAAGCCCGGGAAAGAGGGGAAGGGGGACAGAGGGCCCCCCCAGCCCGGGAAAGGGGGGGAAGTGAGACAGAGGGCCCCCTGCCCCAGCCCGGGAAAGCATGGAAAGGAGGACAGAGGGGCCCCCCCAGCCCGGGAAAGGGGGGAAGGGAGAGGGGGAACACAGGGCCCCCCAGTCTCAAAAAGGGGGGGAAGGGAGAGGGAGGACACAGGGCCCCACCCAGCCCGGGAAAGGGGGGGAAGGAAGAGGGGGGACACAGGGCCCCGCCCAGCCCAGGAAAGTGGGGGAAGGGAAAGGGGGGACACAGGGCCCCCCCAAGCCCGGGAAAGGAGGGGAAGGGAGATGGGGGATACAGGGCCCCCCCAGCCTGGGAAATTGGGGGAAGGGAGAGGGGGGACACAGGGCCCCCCCCAGCCCAGGAAAGGGGGGGAAGGGGGACAAATGGCCCCCCCAGCCTGGGAAAGGGGGGGAAGGAAGAGGGGGGACACAGGCTCCCCCCCAGGCTGGGAAAGCGGGGGAAAGGGAGAGGGGGGACACAGCCCCCCCCCAGCCCGGGAAAGGGGGGAAAGGAAAAGGGGGGTGTCACAGAGTGTGGGGGAGTCCAGGCCCTGCACCCCTCTTACTGGGATTCACTGAGACTCTCAGCCAGCCAGTAAAACAGAAGGTTTATTGGACAACAGGAACACAGTCCAAAACAAAGCTTGTGGGGACACCCAGGACCCCTCAGTCAAGTCCTTCTGGGGGAGCAGGGAGCTTAGACCCCAGCCCTGGGGTTCCCTGCGTTCCTCCACCCAGCCCTAAACTGAAACTAAGGCCCCCCAGCAGGCTCCCTTCGGCAGCCTGTCTTCACATTCCTGGGCAGAGGTGTCACCTCTCCCTCCCCCTCCTGGCTCAGGTGACAGGCTCTCAGGTCTCCCATCCCCAGGGCACATTCCCAGGTCAACACTCCCCCCTCCCTGCTGTGTCACATCCTCACATCTCTCCCCCCTTCGAGACTGAACTGAGCAGGGTCACTGTGACCTGGGGAAGTTCGGGGCCCCCTCTCCGGGACAGCGCATACGCTATCGGGTTGGCACTTCCCTTCACGTGGACCACGTCCATGTCGTAATCCTGCAGGAGCAGGCTCCACCTCAGGAGCTTGGCGTTGGCTCCTTTCTTCTGGTGCAGCCAGGTCAGGGGAGAGTGGTCGGTGTAGACGGTGAAGTGTCGCCCGAAGAGATAGGGCTCTAGTTTCTTGAGGGCCCACACCATGGCCAGGCACTCCTTCTGGATGGCCAAGTAGTGTTGCTTCCAGGGTAGCAACTTCTTGCTCAGGTACATGATGGGGTGTCTCTCCCCCTTTTCATCCTCCTGCATTAATACCTCCCCCAGTCCCATGTCTGAGGCATCGGTGAACACCACAAAGGGCTTGTCAAAGTCTGGGTTTGCCAGAACTGGGCCACTGACCAGAGCCTCCTTCAGCGCCCGGAAAGCCTCCTGGCACTGCTCGGTCCAGACCACCTTGTCTGGCTTCCCCTTCTTGCATAGCTCAGTGATAGGGGTGGTGTGACGAAGTGGGACTGTTCTTAATGTTTCCTCTGAATAGTGTGTGGGGTGCCTCAGTTTCCCCTAGGCAGTTCTTAAGTATCTAGGGGGTGGAGTAAGGGTGTATGATCATTGCAGAACCCTAGAGGGCAGGTGTGTGCAGGGGTCTGGACACAGAGAATGGCCGACACCCTGTTTCCTGGCCACTGATGGCCTGGGCCCTTCCCCCCTGCAAGGTGAGAGCTGAAGGGTTGGAGAACAAAGGAATCAGGTGACCTCCTGGCCCGGGAAAGGGACAAAGCCCAGGGGAGGAGGGGCTGGAGGGAGTTTCAGTTTGGGGCTGGCTGGGACATGGAGTGAACTGCAGACGTGGTTGTCTGACTCACTGCCCCCCAAAATGGACTCAGCCGAGGGGTCCCGTTCTCTGCACCTGCAAGCTCTGTTTTAGACCATGTTCCTGTCGTTTAATAAACCTCTGTTTTACTATCTGGCTGAGAGTCACGTCTGACTGCGAAGTTGGGGTGCAGGACCCTCTGGCTTCCCCAGGAGCCCGCCTGGGCGGACTCACTGTGGGAAGCGCACGGAGGGGCAGAGGATGCTGAATGCTCCGAGGTCAGACCCAGGAAGGTGGAAGCTGTGTGAGCTGTGTGTCCTGCAGACAGGCTGCTCCCAGAAAGGCGACTTCCCCAGAGTCCTGACCAACTTCGTAGGGAGCAGTTCCAGAGCATCACCCAGGGATTCCGTGACAGGTGGCTATGGTGCTAAAGTGGGGCACAAATCTTCAGTAGTATCCTGCCATCCCAATAAAGGCTTGGACCTGCTTTTTGGTGTGTGGAGCGGGCCAGTCTCTGATCACCTCCACCTTGGTTGGTTCCGGCTTTAGGCGGCCGCTCCCCACCCGATGGCCCAGGTAAGATACTTCAGCCATCCCCACCTTGCACTTCTCCGCTTTTACAGTCAGCCCAGCCCCCTGGAGTCGGTCCAGCACTTGTCTAACCTGGGACACGTGGTCCTCCCACGTCTGGCTAAAGACACAGATGTCGTCAATATACGCCACGGCAAAACTCTCCATCCCCCTCAGGAGCTGGTCCACCAGGCGCTGGAAGGTGGCCGGCGCTCCCTTGAGGCCGAAAGGCAGGGTCAGGAACTCATAGAGCCCCAGAGGGGTGATAAAGGCCGATTTCAGTCGGCATCTGCATCCAGCGGCACTTGCCAGTAGCCCTTTGTAAGGTCCATGGTGGTAAGGTACCGAGCTCCTCCCAGCTTGTCTAGGAGCTCGCCAGGCCTGGGCATGGGGTAGGCATCAGATACAGTGATGGCATTGAGCTTCCGATAGTCCACACAGAACCGGACAGACCCATCTTTTTTGGGGACCAGCACCACCAGCGAGGCCCAAGGGCTGGCAGACGGCTGGATCACCCCCAAAGCCAGCATGTCCCGGACCTCTCTTTCCAGGTCCTGAGCAGTTTTCCCTGTGACTCGGAAGGGGGAGCATCTTATCGGCGGGTGCGACCCCGTCTGCACCCGGTGGACAGTCAGATTAGTGCGTCCAGGCTGGTTGGAAAACAGCTGTCGGTACGGACGCAGCACCCCCCTGACTCAGCTTGCTGGGCAAGGGTTAGCTGATCCGAGAGGGGAATTGTTTCCAGGGGGGATCCAGCTCTGGTCCCAGGGAACAGATCTACTAAAGGGTCATCTCTCTGCTCCTCCCAATGTCCACACACGGCCAACACCACATTCCCCCTGGCATAATATGGCTTCATCATATTCACATGGTACACCCGGCGGTGGTGCGCCCGGTTCGACAGCTCCATCACATAGTTTACCTCATTGAGCTGCTTGACGACCTTGAAAGGGCCCTCCCAGGCGGCCTGTAGTTTGTTCTTTCTCACGGGGATGAGAACCATCACCTGATCCCTGGTGGCGTAGGCACGGGTCCGCACCGTGCGGTCATACTAGACCTTCTGCTTCTTCTGGGCTCTGGCCAGATTCTCCCTGGTCAGGCCCATGAGTTCAGCCAGTCTCTCTCGGAAGATCAGGACATACTCCACCACTGACTCTCCATCGGGAGTGGCCTTCCCCTCCCATTTGTCTCTCATCAGGTCCAGGGGGCCCCTCACCCTCCTTCCATATAACAGTTCGAAAGGCGAAAATCCGGTAGACTCCTGGGGCACCTCCCTGTACGCGAACAGCAGGTGAGGTAAGTACTTGTCCCAATCCTGCGGGTGCTGGTTCATAAAGGTTTTCAGCATCATCTTTAGCGTCCCATTGAACCTCTCCACCAGCCCATTGGACTGGGGGTGATACGCTGAGGCCCAGTTGTGCCGGACCCCACATTTCTCCCACAAGCACCGGAGCAGGGCCGACATGAAGTTGGAGCCTTGGTCTGTCAAGACTTCCTTGGGGAACCCCACTCGGCTGAAAATGGTCAGGAGCGCATCTGCCACGGTGTCTGCTTCAATGGAAGCTAAGGGCACTGCCTCGGGGTAGCGGGTGGCAAAATCTACCACCATCAGAATGTATTTCTTCCCCGACCGGGTCGTCTTGCTGAGAGGCCCCACGATGTCCATGGCCACCTTCTGGAAAGGCTCCTCTATGATGGGCAAAGATCTCAAAGCTGCTTTCCCCTTGTCCCGGGCCTTCCCCACCCTTTGACAGGGGTCACAGGACCGGCAATACTGCCGGACCGTGGTAAAGACCCCGGGCCAGTAAAAGTTCTGTAGCAACCTCTGCCGGGTGCGCCGGATTCCCTGGTGCCCTGCGAGGGGGATGTCATGGGCCAGGGACAGTAGCTTGCGGCGATACTTCTGGGGGACCACCAGCTGCCTCCTGATCCCACAGGACTCTACTTCCCTTGTGAGAGCCCATTCTCGGTACAGGAACCCCTTCTCCCACAGGAACCTCTCCTGGCAGCCTCTCCTCATGGTCCGTCCCACACTGAGGTCGGCCAGGTCCCTGAGCTTCCACAAGGAGGGATCTTTCCTCAACTCGGCCTGGAACTCAGCGGCTGGGGAAGGGATGGGGACCAGTTCCCTCTCATTGGCCGGGTCTGAGGCCACAGCCTCTCTGAGCCGTGCCCCTCGGCGCTCCCTCCCCACCAGGATAGGGTCCTGAGCCTCCGGTGTGGTACCCTCCCCAAGGTCAGGGCGCAGTGCCCCTCGCTGGCTCTGGCTACGGGTCACAACCAGGGCGGTTTGGGGCTTGCTTGGCCAGTCCTCTAGGTCTCCCCCCATCAAAACCTCAGTGGGCAAATGGTGATGTACCCCCACATCCTTGGGGCCCTCCTTGGCCCCCCATTTCAGGTGTACCCTTGCCACGGGCACCTTAAATGGGGTCCCGCCCACCCCCGTCAGGGTCAGGTAGGTGTTGGGCACCACCCGATCTGGGGCCACCACCTCGGGCTGGGCCAGCGTCACCTCCGCGCCCGTATCCCAGTATCCATTGACCTTCCTGCCATCCACCTCCAGGGGAACAAGGCACTCTATCCGGAGGGACAGCCCCGCGCCCACCCTGTAAACCGAGCACCCTGAGTCTAGGTTGGGTCTGCTCAGTCTGTCCCTGAGCCTGGGGCGCTGGATCCGTACGTGGCCTCTCTGGCCACAGTGATAGCAGCTCAGGTCACGTTGGTCCCCTTGAGCAGGTCGGAGAGGCCCAATGCCAGGTGTTCCCCTTTGGAGGGGGTTCTCCCTATTTCCCCGCTGGGAGGTCCCATGGTGACTCTCGCTCTGCATCGGGGGGGGGCTGTTCTTTTGGGACTCCTCCCGGCTACCCCCTGACCGACTGTTCACAAACTCGTCAGCCAGCTGCCCTGCGTGCTGGGGGTTCTCTAGCTTTTTGTCCACCAGCCACAGCCTCAGGTCGGAAGGGCACTGTTCATACAGTTGCTCCAGTACGATTAGGTCAAGCAGGTCCTCTTTAGCTTGGGTCCCAGCTGTCCACCTGCGGGCATATCCCTGCACCCGGTTGACCAGTTGTAGGTAGGTGACCTCAGGCGTTTTACGCTGACTCCGGAACCTTCTCCGGTACATCTCGGGGGTCAGCCCAAACTCACGGAGCAGGGCCTGTTTGAACAGTTCATAGTCCCCTGCCTCCGCCTCTGTCATTCGGCTGTACACCTCCACGGCTTTGGGGTCCAGTAAGGGGGTGAGAAACTGGAGTCTGTCTGCAGGGTCAACCCTGTGCATCTCGCAGGCATTCTCAAAGGCCGTCAGGAAGCTATCTATGTCCTCCCCCTCCTTCCGCTGGGCCAGGAAGCACTTATCAAAGCTCCTTGCAGTCTTGGGTCCCCCCGCACTCACCGCAGCCGGGGCCCCACTGCTCCTCAGCCTGGCCAGCTCCAGTTCATGCTGTCTTTGTTTCTCCTTCTCCTGACGTTCCCTCTCCTTCTCCTCTTGCTCATGTTGACGTGGTTTCTCCTCATGTTGACGTTGTTTTTCATGGTCCTCCAGCTCCCTCATTTTCATCTCCCTCTCCCATTCCAGCCGCATCCGCTCCAGGGATGGGGAGCTCCCCCGGGAGGATCCCCTGCTGCCTGCCGGGGTCAGGGTGTCCTCAGTATTCACTGGGCTTCCCCCAAGCCCTCCCCCAGGCCTAGGTAAGAAGGATCTCGGGGTGTCCTCCGCAGCAGTCTGACCGCTCCCAGCCCGGTCAGGCCCCAGGGCCCACGCTGCGTCCACCGGGCAGCTTCCCTCCGGGACAGGGATCGGGTCATCCAAGCGATCCCTCTCCTCCAACTGGGCAATGAGCTGTTCCTTGGTGGACCTCCCGATGCGCAGCCCCCTCTGCCTGCACAGCTCCACCAAGTCGCTCTTAAGGCGTTTAGCGTACATCTCCCTGCTGGGCACTCGCAGGCCTGGGCAGCTTTCTACGGTTTCCAGGAAAACCCCCTCGTGTGCCAGTCCTTCTTGAGGTCACCACCTCTTTGCCAGGGTCGAGCTGCAGACTCCTCCGCCCCTGGGACCGCTTGCTGCAATCCCCCGGGGGACCCTGTTACAGCAAAAGTCCTTCTCTGGTCACACACTCCCAGGGGTTAACCGCCCCCTGAAACTGTCTCTCGCTGAATCTTCAGCACGCCTGGTCCCCGTCAATCACCCTTCGTTTTACTGTTCCCTAGTCACTTTCTGCAGGAAGCGCCGTTCACGGGGTGCAGTACATCCCACCTCTGCCACCAGTTGTCACGGAGTGTAGGGGAGTCCAGGCCCTGCACCCCTCTTACTGGGATTCACTGAGACTCTCAGCCAGCCAGTAAAACGGAAGGTTTATTGGACAACAGGAACACAGTCCAAAACAAAGCTTGTGGGGACACCCAGGACCCCTAAGTCAAGTCCTTCTGGGGGAGCAGGGAGCTTAGACCCCAGCCCTGGGGTTCCCTGCATTCCTCCACCCAGCCCCAAACTGAAACTAACCCCCCCAAGCAGGCTCCCTTCTGTAGCCTGCCTTCACATTCCTGGCAGAGGTGTTACCTCCCCGTCCCCCTCCTGGCTCAGGTGACAGGCTCTCAGGTCTTCCATCCCCAGGGCACATTCCCAGGTCAACACTCCCCCCTCCCTGCTGCGTCACATCTTCACATCCCCTCTCTTCCCCCTTTCCTGGGCTGGGGGGGGCCCTCTGTCCCCCCTCTCCCTTCCCCCCTTTCCCGGGCTGCTAACATTGGTGGGTGATAAAATAGTAGCAGAGTGGTAACTAATGATGAGGACAGGGCAGTGACACAGAGAAATCGGATCCCTTGTTAAGCTGGACCCATTCAAAGAAAACAAGTTTGAAAATAACCAAAGGAAGGGTCCTATAGCTAGCAACAAAGCATGCAGGCCACACCTACAGAGTGGGGAAGTGTATCCGGGAAAGCACTGACTGTGAAGAGGATTTCGGGGCCATGCTGGGCAAGCCATTCCACATGAGCACCCAGGGTGATGCTGTGGTGAACGGGGCTAAAGCCATCATTAGATGTATGAAAAGAGCAGTGAGGCGCAGAGGGAGGTGACAAACCATGAGGAAGACTGATCATGGAATACTGCATCCAGTTTTGGCATCCACCTTTGAAAAAAGATTTGGAAATATTGGAGATGGGGCAGCAAAAAGCAACGAAATGTTTTGAGGGCTGGAGAAAAATGCCTGCTCGTGAGCTATTGAAAGAGCTCAGCCTGTTTAGATGATAAAAAAGATCGGGAGGTGATGTCATTGAAGTGTTGAAGTGACTTCATGGAGAGAAAATATCGGGTATTAAAGGGCTCATTAATCTAGCAGAGAAAAGCATAACAAGACCCAGTGGCTGGAAACTCAAAAGAGACCAATTCGTATTCGAAAGAGGGCACACATATTCAACCGTGAGGATGAATCACCAAAGGAACAAACTAGAAAGGGAAGTGGTGGGAATTCCCCACCTCTTGATGTCTTCTAATGAAGACTAGATGCCTTTCTGGAACATGTGTAGTCAAAAACTAACTCCTATGCTCTACAGAAACCATGTGATATGCCGGGGGTCAGATGAAATGCTCTAATTGTCTCTTCTGTCCATAAAGTCTGCTAATTTATGAAAAACTGAGCGTAGCATGGGGAGAAGCCTCTGATGTTTTACTGTGTTTGGATTGAGCCCACAATGAACGCTCATTGAGGGGGTGATCCAGGGGAAGCAACTCAAACATCCAATGTAGCTGGACAGGGGCGGGACATCAGCACTGCAAGGGAGGGGTGGGTGTGGCAGTGACATCACAAGGGCCTTTGGCAGGACCTCAGCCTATTGGACAAAGGTGGTGGGGAGGCGATGACCTCACAGAGAGATCTTGACGTCAGCCAGGCAGGACAGGGGTGCAGGACAGGGTCAACCTCGGAGATCCCTGTGGCTTTGCTTCAGCACGTCTCCTTCTCGAGGTCTCTCCTGGAGGACTGAGAGAACATTCACTTTCACGTTCGTGAGCGCAAGGAGGACCCTCTTCGGAGTTTTCTCCTTTTCTTGTAGTGGTTTTGCTTGAAAACAGACGTCCCTGTATAGAAGGTAAGAGCCTTGGAGAGGTTTGGAACCTGTTCAGTCGGATCCATGAGGTGCCGGCTGATTTTTAGGAATGGAAAACACTAGATTGTGGGGGAAGCATTTTATTTCCGACCTAGGACTTTGTCCCTTAGAATCACTGGGGACATTGGGGTTTCTCCTTTTTGTTTTCCCTTTTCCTCTGTCCCTCCTACCTTTCTCTTCTTGCTTCCTTTGTCTTTTTCCTCTGCTCTCCTCCCACCACCAGGACCTCTGTGGGTGGAGCGGGGGCTGGGCGGGGGGGGGGGGGGTGTTGTGGGAGGCCCTCACAGAGAGGTGAGACTGGACTAGTGCTCCGAGAGTGATCCCCTCGGTGGTGACCAGGGCCATTCTTTGGGCTATTTGATGAGAACCCTTAGCCTCCCACCCCTCAAAGTCCCAACCTTGATTGGCTGAGGAGGGGGCTATTGACAGGGAGGAAACTCTGGTCTTTGTTGTTCTCTTTTATGACCAAGCAAATAAGTCACAACCAGTTCTATGTCTGACCAATGTTGACGCTGCTCTCCATTCATTGTCTCGGAGCGGTTCATGATCCTCTCGAACATTCCAATTCTTCTGAAATAATTGCTGAATAATTACTAGGAACAATTGTTGGTCTGTAGCTCATTTGAGAGCAACTCTGCTACTGACTGGCTGCATCAGCTAAGACAAGTCCCTGCTCCTTTCTCAGCCTTCGTTTCTCCTTCTGTCAAGTACGAATAACAATCCTCTCCCACCTACCTCGCCATGGGTGGATGCTGGGGATCCACTGAAGAGTGTCACTCGGAGCAGTGCAGACTAGGGGGTGTCCTATCACACTGAGCCATAGCAGATTATGACCTAATATTCGATTTGATTTGTATTTTATTGTTTTGAAATTGTGAAAAGCAGCAAGTACTTAGCTCAGACTGAAGCATCTCATCTAATTTTCTAGAGCATAGTGTCTCCCCTTTGTGTACGATGAGACAGTTTAATGCACTGTGACAAACAGGAGATGCTCTTGTTTTGCAAACAAATATTTTTGCAAAGAAATCTCACCCTACTTGTTACAATTTCAAGAAACAAAGTGGTTTCGTCTGAATGGATTTTCTGACAGAAAACGGTTTCCATGCAAATGTTCACACCTTATTTCCTGGGCTTTATCCCTGCCTCCGGGGGGGTTGTTGTCTGTTAGAACAGGAGTCAGGACTGTCTTCTCTTTCTGGCTCCGTCACCGCTTTGCTGTGTGACACCTTGGGTAGGTCCAATGGGAACAGGGTCAATTCTCTAACTCCAGGCAGCAGTGAGCCTGGGTGAGATAAGGGATGTTAAGGCCGTATGCGAAGGAGAAAGGGATGTTTCCAGGTGCTGAATGTCAAGAACTCTAAACTTTGCTAAAATGGCTAGTCTCGAGAAACAAGAACTAGTTGGGGCCAAACTTTAACCATTGTCTTTTTTAAAGGCCATTCAGCGATGTGAGTCCCAGAGAGCCATAGAGAGGGGGAGCAACTTGCCCACAGATCAAGAGGCAGCAATGGAAGCAGGAGTGACCCTCCCTCTCAAAGGCAGGGGGACCAGACATTAGGGCCTGGTAGCAATTGCCAGCTGTGGGAGGGAGTGTGCGGCAGTGGTTAGTGAAGGGGTCCATCCATGGCTCTGACACTCAGTGTGACCCTGAGCTGGTAGCTGAGGCCCATTTGCTATCAGTAGGGTTGGGGTCCCATGGCTACAGCCCAGCGGGGTTGGGAGGCTCCAGGAAGGTGTGTAAAGTGCTGGGATGTCAGGATCCTGGAGGCGCTGTGACCTCCGCCCTAAGGCAATGCTCTGCACGCCCCTGCTGCTGGCTGAGTTTCTCCGTCCCATGGCAATAAGACAGACTCTTGTTTTCACAGCCAGTCGATCGCCCTCGTGTCATCACCCTGCCTGCTGGCTGGGCAGGGTAACTCCTGAGGTCACCACCCTCTCCAGCCTGCCTTGGGCTTGGGGAGTGAGGATGAGGGCAAGGGACGTCTGCTGACCCTGAACATCCGCCATCTATCATCCCATCGCTGAGAGCAAGTGAGTGGCATTCGGGTTCCTCCGTGTCTTCCCCTGTCTGTCTGGGGAGAGGAGAAACAGGGGGAGAGACTATCTCCAAAGGGGGATTTCATTTGCCAACAGCCCCCAGGAGCCCTTCACTGTTAGACCGGGCAGGGGCTTCTCCAGAGCCGTCTCCAGTGTGTTTAGAAAGGTTCCAGCAATGGGGCTCCCAGCCCTTCCCTTGTGGGTCACTGTTCCCCAGGCTGAGAGTCTCTGAGCTGGGCCAGACCCTGTGAGCTGCTGAGCCTGGAAATCAATGGGGAACGAGGAGGGCCCTGGTCTTCCTGTGCTTAGGGTCTTTGTGACTTTGACTTGGAGAATGGTTTCCCAGGAGAAGTCCGGGCTCCTGGGTTCTGTTCCTTCTCTAGCCTGGGCGGGAGAGTGGCCTGGGACGACAGGAGGGGGCTGCTTGTCCAGAGGAACTGATGGTCTTTGGGACTGACCCCATTGCTGGAAAAGGATGAGACTTCCTGGCTATTGCAGCAGCAGGGATTAAGAGGGGGAACGTTGGGAGGAGATCATGCAATGAACTCCTGCCCGTGTGTGTAGATGGCACTCCCTGCACTCCTGTGGGGGCAGAGGGGGCTGGTGTGGTTGAAGCAGGGAGAAGGAGGGATGGAAAAGGCCCAGGAGTGAAAGGCTGCCTTGAGCCCAGACTCACCCCTGCTCCCCGCTCGGTTCCAGGATGGCCAGGCTCCTGCGGATGGTCCGGAGGAAGGCTCTGCAGGTGGCCCCAGAGCCTGAGGGAAGCAGCTGCCACCTTCCCAAGGGGCAGAGCAAGCCCTGCGTCCCCGCTGGCGGGGAAGCAGCTCCCATCCAGGCCAGACGGCGGAAGTGCCCGGCCTTCTGGAAAAGGAACCCGGCTCCCGGCGCAGGTGCCGAGCTGGGAGAGGCCCCAACCAGGCACCAGTGGAGCTGGCCCAGGCTGCGGTTTTGCAGACAGGACCCAGCCCAGGAGGGGCGCCGGGCAGGGTGGCTCTGGGGCTTGTTGTGTGGGCAGCAGCGGCCCCAGGAGCCCAGCCCTCCTTCCCATCAGGAGGCATCACCCTGCCCGGTCTCTGAGGCCCTTCCAGCCCCCACCGGCCAGGAGGGGGAAGGTCCCTGTCCCAGCACCGGCAGCTCAGCATGGGACAGCGGCAGCACCTGGGCCTCTGGCAGCAGCCAGGCCGATGGAGGCCACTGCTTTGTTCCAGGTGAGGAGCCAGGCTGGGCTGAGGGAGGGCTGAGGACGGGATGTGAACACCCTGGGCCCAAACGCTCTCCCAGGGATACGGGGGGATGGGGGTGCCCAGCCCAGGTGTCTGACCTGAGCCCTGCGAACCCCACGGACAGCAGCAGCCGTCACACAGCTGCCCCTTCCGCACGGGGACCTGGGGGTGGGGGCGTGAAGAGCTGCTGCCACGTTGGTCCTTGCTGCTCCGGGCGGGGGGAACAGGCACCTCCCCTGGAGTCCTGGGCAGGGGAGGGGGGCTCTGCTCTGGGCTTCTGCAGCTGTTGGGGGCTGAAGGCATCCCTGAAAGGGAGGTTTGGGGCCCGATCTGCCCTGGGTGCCTGAGGTGGGAAGGGGGGTCTTGAATCCTGCTCTGCCCACCACGCCCCTGTCCTTCCCTCCCTGGTGCAGGGACCCCCCTGGATTCGGAGCAGGAGGAAGGGGTGGACATGGCCAAAGATGAAGCTGCTCTCAAGGTCATCCGAGAGCAGCTCCAGTGCAGAGATAAGGTACAAATGTTCCCCACCTGGGCTGGAAGCAAGATTGCCCTGTCCCTTCCCAGCTTCCCCACCACCCCCCCGCCCCGCCGAGGGTCTTGTCCCTCATGATCCACCACCCCTAATGGGGCCCTTTTACATCCATGATGTGGGACCCCCAAGATGGGGGTGTTTGTCCCACAACAGCCGAGGTCGTCTCCCCCCACAGGCACTGTCCCACTTCTTGATCCTGCTTGTGTAGGAGTGGTGGGGGTTTTGGACAATAGGCGGGTCCCCACAATCCCCCATTGAGTCCTGAGCCCTGGAGCTGGTGTGGGTGGGGCAGGAAGGTCCCTAGCTAACAGGTTCTCTCTCGCTATACCCTACTCCTGGTGGGTCCAGGATGAGGGGCAGCAGCTCCTGTTCCTTCAGGCCATCTACCCCGCATGTCTGGCTGCACGGGAGAGAGGGGAGGACACGCTGGAGCCGCGCTGCTGCAAGGCGGCTGTGGTGAAGAGGATCGTGGTGAGTGAGACACGCCATACGGCAGCTGGAGTGAGGAGAGAGACACGGGATTGGCAGGGGTATGGCCGGGCTAACGGGTGGGGGCTGGGTGGTGTTGGAGGGGGCAGCAGAGGACAAGGATTGCTGGGGCTCAAGACTTGGGAGAAGAGAAGGGAGAAATTGTGAGATTGGTGAGTAGTGGGCAGGGGGGGAATTGTGGGGCTGGAGGGCAGCTGAGAGTGGGGGACAAGGAATCACATGGTCCCAGCTCGGTTGTCGGGATGGGGCTGAATGGGGGCAGTTCTGAGAGGGAGGAGGAGAGAAGGGGATTGGGAGTGAGCTGGGCAGGGATCCGGGAAGGGGGACCAAGTCTGATGGGCAGGAAGGAATGGGAGGAGCGGGATGTGGTGGGGGATCCTGCTGGCCATGTGGGGCACTGGCTGTGTCATCTCCTCACTGGGAGGTGTGAGTCGGGCCTGAATCTCACACGCTCCTTTGTCTCTTTCGCGTCTCACAGGAGCTCATCGAGGAGCTTCCCGATGACTCGTCACCCAGCGCCGTCCTCGCCCACTCCCTGGCTGTAGTGGGCAACCTCTGGTACTGAGACAGCCCCACCCCCCAACCCCGCCGGCTCCCCTCACCCCAGTGCTGCTCAGGCCCAAGGCTGGGAGTCACCGTCACTGTCCCTCCCAGGTCACCTCCCAAGAGTGGCGCCTCTGGCAGAGATGGTGGGGTGGGAAGGGTCACTCTCTCCTGGCAGGGCTGTTCTTTTCACTCCCATAACATGACAGGGGCCTTGGGGAGGGGCTCACTCCCGGGCTCAGCTACAGGAGGGGCAGTAGGCTCCAGGGAACAGGAGCTATTCCTATCCTGCCACTGTCTGACTGTGACGCCTTGGCCTTGTCATTCCCTAGCTAAGTGCCTCAGTTTCCATTCTCGCCAGCCTGTGCCTCTATTCCTGTGGCTTGGTGTCCCTGTTGGTGACAGACCCACCCCCGTACTGCACAGTCTAACAGCAGCTCCTCTCTCTTGCCAGCACCATGAAACCTGCCCTGGAGCCAGCCCTAGAGACCCACCTCTTGCGAGCTGCCCTTCACTCCGTCTTCACCCTGGGCACGGAGAAGGACACCACCGACATCCAGGTACCTCCTCCTCCTCCATCCTCCTCCTCTTCCGGAGTAGTCCTTGGTCCCTCCTCTCTTTATTCGCTGGAGCTCCAGATTTAGGGGTGGAGTAGCGGAGATGGAACAAGCTGCAGGGTTGGATCCTTCCCTCCAGCAGGGAAGAGATTACCCCTCCCTGGGGGATTGCTTGCTTGCTTGCTTGCTTGCTTTCTTTCTTTCTTTCTTTCTTTCTTTCTTTCTTTCTTTCTTTCTTTCTTTCTTTCTTTCTTTCTTTCTTTCATAAGCCGTGTTTTGCCCAGAAGCCCAGCTTCCATCCATAGCAACTTGGCTGTTTCCTACTCTTCTGCCTACAAGGCCCTCTGCAGAGATCTGCTAAGCTCATGGATCAAAGGTCCAGGGGTCATCAATTCTTGCGAATTGCCTGCAGTGGGATGTGAAGGAGAGAGGCCAGGAGATGTGTTTGGGAGTCTCCCCAGTGCTTCCCAGAGACCCCTCTTTCCATCCTGTGGCAGGTGTAGGCCCAGGTTCCCTAACTCTGACCCATGCTTTGCAGGCTCTGCACAAAGTCATCCCAGAGGTCCTGGATGCCATGCTGGGGAACCTGCTGGCAGAGTCCCCAGACACAGATAGGCTCCACTTCATCTTGGAGGTGAGCCCCATTTGACCGTAACTCTTTGGGGGACTGGTAAGGAGAGACTGGAAGATCCATTTTCTACTCTGTCCTCCTAGCTGGGTCCCCAGTGGGCCGTCCTTGGTTGGGGAGGTCAGTGCAATGCAGTGTGAGGTCCTTCCTTCTTGAGGGACAGAGGAAGGAGCTGGGACTTCAAGCCAGAGCTCTGCCTGGTTCTGCTGAGCACTAACCACAGGGCTCCTGGCTGTCTTAGGGAGTGAGAGTCTGAAAACCCACCCTTCCCCCACCCCTCCAACACACACACCGCATGAGATTTGGGAGAAGGTTCTCAGAGAAGAGGCACACACTCCTTCCTAGAGAAACAGGAGGATCCCAGGGAATCAGCCCTTCCCTCTTATCTGCTCTGAAATTCCTGGGGGGATTGTGTTCTCAGTCACTCCCTACATCCCCGCAAGGATTTGCGTAGCAGGGAAGGGCCGAGGGTTCAGTCTCCTTTTTGGTGAACTGTTCAGGAATCAGGAGTTCTGGGAGGATGGGACCAGCCCCGACCCTGAACGTTGTCCCAATCTAGAGAGACACTGACAAGTTGTGACCTGCAGGGTACAAGCTGCATCCTGGGGGAAAGAATCCCCTTCTAAAGCTCTGCCATCAATGACTCAGCTATTCCCCCCTGCGCAGAATGTCTCAGGCCCCTGGGGCTGGGGGCGTGGGGCTCATTTGCAAAGCAGGTGCACCTGGCCACTGAGTCTGACCTGCCTCCTTTCCCCACAGCATGTCAACTTGTGGGTCGTGTCCAGGGTGTCGCAGGAGCGAGCCAGGGCCATCAGGAGCAGCAGAGCCCTGCTGAGATACACAGTCACCCTCCCTGAGTTTGACGTAAGTGAGCTCCGACCCCAGCTTCCTGGCTCCAGGCGGAGGCGGGCTGGCTCCAGCGGGCTGCAGGATCTGCTGCTGCCGGGGCTGTGGTATAGGAGGGTTCTTCATGGGGAGGCAGAGTGAGAGCAGGGACTGAACTAGGCTTGAGTCAAGTTCTTCTTGTCCTGGTTCAGTGTTGTCCCTGGGCCTTTAAGGGGACCATGCTCCAGCCCCTGCTTGGCATCCCAAAGCAGCTCCGGGCTCCCATGGTAGCAGAGCAAATGAAGGGTTGATCTCAAGCTCCTCTCCCCCCCGCATCTTCTGCAGAGGAGCTAAGGGGAAGGAGCCCTCTGGCCCGGGGGGACAGGGAGCTGACAGGAAAATGCTGATGGAGTCCCCTCTCCTCTCCCTTCCATTAGATCTCAGCCGAGTTCCCTAGGATGGGTCACCATGTGGCCCAGCTGGCTCTATTTGTCAGCGAGCCAGACAAGGACATCAGCCGGCATGCCAGGGAGGGGACTTACCGGCTCTACCAACTGCTGCTCCAACAGAGGGGTAAGGAACCCAGCTGGGACACGGAACCCAATAGGGGACTATGAGTGACCACAGGTGGATAATGGGACTCCAGACCATTTCTCTCAGATTGACCCCAGCTGGAGGACAAGTCTCTCTCTGCCTCTGTTCTTCTCCACTCCACTGTGGAGCCATCAATGGGATTGGAAGGACACAGAAACTGCAACCAGAATGATCAGAAAAGTCTCTCTCTCTCTCTCTCTCTCTCTTCCAGGGCTGACCATACATGACGTGGAAGATCTCTGGTGCTATGACTGGCACCAGGACAGAAGGCTCTTAGGCTACAAGAATACAGCCAGAGTGGGGGAGGTAAGGACACTGTGCCAGGGCATGACACAGCTCAGGGAGTGTGGCTGGCTGGGTTCCCTGGAGTGGATGCCTCCTGGAGACACGAAAAGAGCCCGCTCCTTATTTCCAGCTCAGAGTTCCTCATTCAGCAACCAGTGGGACAGGCTGGTGCTAAAGGTCCCACATTGGAACCTCGCTAGTTGCCGTGATTTGAGTGTCTTACATAGCTGCATTGCTACGTGGCATAAGGAGGATCCCCGGGTGGGTGAGTTAATATAGGATTATGGCTCTGGGTGTCTCTGTACTCCTTGACCTCCTGGCTGATCCCCAAGTGTCTGAGAGGAGAGCCCTGAGTCAGTCACGATTGCTTGATCAGACCCTTGTTTAATTCCCCGCACCCTGTAGAAGCAGAGAAAGGAGGTGGGCTTTGCCCAATTCCATTTCCGGTCAGGAAGCAGAATGCCCCAACCTGGGAACTGGGTAGGGGACATAGCGAGCTCCAGAGCCAATATGGACCACATGCGCCCCCCTCATGTCTCCAGACCCGGCCAGAGAATGGCAGAGTATCTGGACCTCAGCCACTGTTCCAAAGAAGCACATTGTCACTGAGCCAAGTTGCGGATCCTTGCTGCACAAGTAGAAAATCAAAGACACCCCCCAGCCCCCGTCTCACAACTGTGGTGAGAATATCCAAACCTTCGAACACACCGTAACACAGTGCCCCCAGCCTGGAGTCAAAGGTGAAATGGGTGATTTCCACAACATCACAGAGGAGGCCTTGGAGTGGCTCCTGGATCGAGAAGGGCATCTACAGAACGCTGCTCCACAGACGCCCCGTGAGAGAGACTGTGTGAGCTTGTCCCGCCTCCCACAAGCTGAATTGCTGTAGCGGAAGAAAAGTCTCCGAGGGGTGCCTGGGATGGAGACTGGGCCATGAGTCTCCTTGTCCTTGTCAGGCTGCAGGTTGGATTCCCTGTGAAGAAACCAAGGAGCTGCAGAGGCCATTCCCAGCGACGAGAGAAATCACTAAGCTGCGGGGAAGAGACCTTTGGTCTGTCAGCTCCAACCTCCTCGCCCCCCACAACACACACACACTCCTCTAGTCGCTGAGGTGCAGGAGATCTCTCTGCTGGAAGCAACACAGGGTCTCCTGTGGTCTCTGTGACCTGCGCAGCAGAGTGGGCCTGCTCACACACATTAGAGATCCATTTCCAGCCCATCCTGGCCCCTGCCATAAATTTCCCTCCTGAAAGAGCCACTGGAGGCTTTGGTCCCTAAGCATCTGCGACCTTTTAATAAAGGGGCTTCCCTGAGCCCTGGGAGCCTGAAAGCCTCCTGGGGAATGAAGTGCCTTGTCCACAGCAGCTCTCTTCCCCGCCCTTTGGGGCACTAGAGGCCATTGTACGGCCAGGACTTGGAGGCTGGCTGTGGGCAATCTGCTCGAGCCTCGTGTCCTCTTGGTTTTAGGTCTTTGGAAAATTCTTCTCCATCGGTCAGAAAAGATCCTTCCTGCAGACAGCAGTGCTGGCCATCCACGACCCCCTGCTGCATGTCAGCCAGGCTGGGCTGGTGCTCGTCTACTCCCTCCTGGGGGAAACCCAGCAACTGATGGGGGTCACGGTAAGCAGCTGCAATTGACTCAGGAGCTTGAGGTGGGGACCAGGGCCTCATTCCCATTCTATCACCATTCGCTGGCCTGGTGGCAAGGAGCCTAGTGGGGACTTCTGGACTTCATGGACTTCTCTTCTTAGGATGTGGTGCTCTGCTATCACTCCTGGGAAGGACAGGAGAGTCCCCTAAGTGCCCTCTGGGAACCTTTCCTGCCCCACAGAGCTGCACCCATTTCCCCATAGCCTAGTGTCCATGTCACCCGAGCCACCATCGAGAGTTGCTCCCTTCCCTGGCAGCCTGGGAGGCCAAGGACTGATTGGTGCTGGCGACTGACCAGGAAGGGCTGATGCACATGGGCGTGGGAAGCTGGTCTTGCTGCTGGTAGGGCTGGACCCGCTCTAGAGAGAACGGGAGGATTCAGTCAGCAGGGGCTGCTGACCTGCACCGTTCCCCAGGGCTGCCATTCTGTGGCTTCAGCTTTTGTCACTGGGGTGACTTGGGGAAAGGTCTCAACCTCTCCCCATCCCACTTCACTGCTGCCAGAATCCCTCCTGCCCCCCGCCACCCTGCTAGAGCCCCCTCCCTTCCCTATGGGGATGGAGGTAGGGGTGGAGGAGAGGGTTCTAGGAACTTGAGCGGTGTCCCCAGGTGGGTTGGAGGTGGAACAGCTGTCAGGGGCACGGATGGGGAGGTGGCAGGAGTTCAGCCGACAAGGAGGGGGGTTGGCACTGGAGGTCACTAGAGAGGACAGCAAGCCTCCATCCTGGGGGTCGGGAGGGTGAATCCACCACTCAGACATGAGCAGCTGCTGGGTGGAAATGATGGTGTTGGTTCCAGGTGCCCTTAATCCTCCCTGATTCCTGGGGAGTGTCTCCGTCTCTGACATGTTCTCATTCCCCTGCAGCACGAGGATGTCACAGCCAAGGTCATGTGCCAGCTTCACATCATCAGGCACTTGCACCAGATGCCCGAGGTGTTGCAAGGGCTGTGGCTCATCTGATGCTCTTCAAGGTTCCCCTCCCTGTTCAGCAAGTCCCGCTCCCTGCTGCAGGTACTGCTCTGTCTCACTGTAAATGGGGGGCTAGTGGAAAAGGAAATGGAGGCTCCTGGCACTCACAGAAATTCTCTCCCCTCTCTGTGGAGCTGGGTCCTTCCCTCGGCCCCCCAAATTCCTTCATCTGGGGCAGGAGCTCTTTCCCTCACACCCATACCCCTCCCCTCTTTCCTTGATCTCACCCCCATCCCATTTTCCGTGCTCCCAGGTAGAGATCTTCCTGCCCCATATGGCGCAGAAAGACCTTTGTGTCAGAGCTACAGACTGTCTGCCCAACTGAAGCTGAGGAAGCTCCACATTTGAGGTGAGGATGGGACAGAGGCTCAGGGCTAGCTTCATCTCCTGCCCTTTATTCTTCCTTTGGCCCTTCTCTGGGCTCTCAGAGTGTGACATGAAGAGGAGCCTCCTCCCCCCGTGTCTTGTAGGCCCTGGGATGTGTGACAGCCTCCCAGATGGGTGCAGTCAGAAGCTGAACCACCTCAGGGAGCAGTGGGGGCAGGTCCCTGGTCCGAGGAAACCAAGCAGTGGTAGTTCTCAAAGAGGCTGAGAGGGAAGACCCTGTTCCCTCATTGAGGTAAGAGTCATTGACTTCTTTGGGCATCTGGGTTTCTTGGGGGAGAAATGGGATCTCTGCTGCATAGCCTGGCTGGGATCTTCCCCCATCCCTGGGAGAGAGACGTCTCCATCAATGTGCCACCCTTGTTCTTTTCCTAGCAAGAGACTCCGCAGAGAACTCCTCAAACCTGTTCTCCTGGGAGCGTTTGTGGGAGGAGGCTCCCGTCCCTCAGTCTCCAACTCCATCATGCAGTCTCTTTCACCTAACATCTCCGCTCTCCAGCTCCATTTCCCGCAGCAGGACAAACGGACCTTCAGCTCCTAGAGAACAGACTCTGACCTCCTTCTGATCAGCAATGGGGTTTCACCATCCCCTCAGCAAACCTGTCAGCTGGGCTGGACCGGATTTGAAGGAGGAGGGTATCTAAGAGGGTGGCTTGGCCTATGGCTGCCTAGCCTGGGGCTAGGCCAAATTGATGACCAAGTGAGCCCCACCTGAGAGGAAACAAGGGGAAACAGCAGCAAAAGTCCAGAAGCAGAGCGAGCTGTTAAGTCGACGGCCTTGGGCCAAACCCTGGAGTCCAGGGTAGGACTGGCTTCTCTCACCGTCCCTAAGGAAGGGGACATAGAAGACCCTAGAAACCCAAGAAGGGCAGGCCGAGCTGAAATCAGGCTGAGGCAGAACTCCCCATGAGGGTGGAAGGCCTTGTTTCTGTTCAAGACATTTTTGGACTTTGTTTGGAAGGAGCAGGACCCAGGAAGGAGTGGAGTAAAGGCCAGTCACCTGGTTGGAGGGCTGAGTTCCCAGCCAACAAACTGCAAGAGTGAGTATCAGCGGGGTTGCTAGCCCAGCTAGAAAGCGGTGACAAGAGGCCTGGCCAGCATCTAGCGGTGAGTGAACTCTGGTACACACCTGCTTCCATTCTGGAAACAGCCTGGTATTGGAGAGTGGGTGGGGAGAGCAGGGAGGTGGGAGGGGTTCCTGAGGCTGGGGTGGGGAGGAAGCTGTGGGGCTGGGAGGGGAAGGACATGGCCCAGCTTGTGGGAGGGATCCTGCTGGCTGTGTCTGGAGCCCTGTGTAGCCTCTTCTGTGGGAAGTTCCCATGGATCAGTGGGGCCTGAATCTCTCCTGCTCCTTTGGTCTCTTTGGGCTTCACAGGAGATGTCTGGTGAACTGCCCGTGGACTCTGGGCCCAGCACCGCTCAGAAATTATTCGCTACCTTCAGAGAGACAGGGCACAGCTCAGCCTGTTGGGTAGGCTGGAGACTCACACTTCACTCAAACACACAATCCTGAGGTGCTTTGGGAAGCGCAGTAACAAAGAAGAGATTTAAGTGAAACTAAGCAAGAGAAAGAGACAAATTTCAAACAGACAAACAAAACACAACACACTTTGTAGTGACTTAAACTGAATCTTAACAAGTCACAATCTTTGCCTTAGCAGTTTCCAGACTAACATCTCAGCTTTCCTAACAGACCTTCTTTGATGTCCCTGTAGGGTACAAAACGTCTCTGTCGAATCCGCTGATTTGATTGCTTCGTCTTGTGGTTTCAGACCCTCTGTTCTCCTTCTGGGCTGCCTGGACCCTGATTGTAACATCTCTCTGGCCCAGCCTCTTACACAAATGTGTGCTGCAGCCAGCCCAGCACAGGGAGCAGTGGGGACAGATGATCTCATCCTGTCAGACCAAGAAACAAGGGTCCCATTGAGGCTTAGATGGAAGATCCCAGGCATCTCCTGGAGGTAAGAACCATCCACTCTTCCGGGCACTTGGGGCTGTTGCAACAAAGAGGGAGCTCCTGTTCCATAGCCTATTTGTCCTCATGACTGTGTTTTTTTATTCTCAGAGGATGTGTCCGGGATCCTGGAGACTGTTTTGTGCAGGAGGTTTGAGCGGAGAGAGATCACACACTGTCATGACCCATGGGTCATTAACTCGGGTCTGCAGGGTTCCTGGGAGCAGCCACCCTCCAGCACGCCACCTGGAAGCCTACGAAAAACTGCTTAGCTAGGACTGACGAAGTCCAGACCCAGTTTGAGGCTCCTACTGGCAGAGTCCCGGAGCAGCTAATCGGCCCCCGAGACCTCCTTAAACCAGCAGCAGGAAGAAGAAACTGTCTGAACACCCGAGCTGCTCCCCGGCTCTGGACCGTGTGTTGGCTGTTCCTGCTCCCACTCCCCAGGCTTGATTTCCTGGCATGCGGACTCGGGGTGACTCATCTGACTTGAGGTTCTGAACACAATTTGGTCTTTTGCTTCTGCTCTTCCAGTGTCCTGACCCAGCTGACTCTCGCCTCCTGTCTCATGAGTGTGGACTCTGCTCTGACCACTTCGTCTGGCTGCCCATGACCCAGCCATGACACTGACTTTTCTACAATTTCTCCAATGCCCTTTTCTGCTCTCCAGCTCTGCTCTCCCAGCAAGACACACTGATCCCTTGGCTCCCAGAGTCCTGCTTGCCTGCTAGTCAAGGGCTCAGGGGGAGAGCTTGTCTTGCCCCCTCCCCTACCACAGCTGCTTTTCCTCGGGGAATCTCCCTAGCGTAGAGGAGAATCTGTCCTGGCAGCAATTCAGGAAGTCACAGAAGGGACGGTCTGCTCAGCTCCCTCTGCAATGCCACTGCCCGAGACCATTACGAGTGGGTGCCCAGTGACTGCGCCGGCAGCTCCTTGAGAGACTCCTGGGGGCAGGGTAGTCATGTTTCCCGGTGACCGCGGGAAGCCATGCAAAGAGTGCGGCATTGAGGAGACTCTCCTGCTGTCCCAAAGGGTTTCTGTTCTCCTGCACGGTCAGACCATGGGGCCAGGTTGCAGAATGGGGAAGAGCTGGTTGGTGATGAGTCGGAGGATTCACCATAGAGGTGGCAGCAGCTGCAGATCCTGGAGTCCCTGTGGTTGGGTTACCATGCGTCCGGATTTTCCCGGACATGTCTGGCTTTTTGGGTTTTAAATCACCCTCCGGGAGGGATTTGTAAAACTTTCCAAAGGGTCGGGATTTCCCTCCCAATGCAGCACTCTCGGGGCTGGGCGGGGGAGCTGAGCACTCTGTGGGGGAGCACGTCACTGTGTCTGGCTCCGCACCCCAGAGACACTGCTCTGAGCAGCAGGGTATGGGGGGCTGGAGAAGGGGCATGGGGTCCCAAGGGGCAGTCAGGGGACAGGGAGCAGGAGGGGTTGGATGGGTCAGGGGTTCTGGGGGGAGCCTGTCAGGGGGTGGGCATATGGAGAGGGGTCGGGGGAGACAAGGGACAGGGAGCAGGGGGGGTTGGATGGGGCGGAGGTTTGGGGGCAATGTCAGGGGCAGGGAGCAGTGGGGGTTAGATGGGTCGGGGGTTCTGAGAGGGCAGTCAGAGGACAAGGAGTGGTTGGATAGGTGTGGGAGACCAGGGGGTCTGTCAGGGGGCGGAGGTGCGGATGGGGGCGGGGCAGTCAGGGGACAGGTTCTAGGGGGGCAGTTAGGTTGGGGGGGTCTAAGGAGGGGGCAGTTGGAGACAGGGAGAAGGAAGGCCAGTCAGCCTCACCTCAGTCCCTGGAAAAATCATGGAGCAGGTCCTCAAAGAATCAATCCTGAAGCACTTACATGAGAGGAAAGTGATCAGGAACAGTCAGCATGGATTCACCAAGGGAAGGTCATGCCTGACTAATCTAATCGCCTTCTATGATGAGATTACTGGTTCTGTGGATGAAGGGAAAGCAGTGGATGTATTGTTTCTTGACTTTAGCAAAGCTTTTGACACGGTCTCCCACAGTATTCTTGTCAGCAAGTTAAGGAAGTATGGGCTGGATGAATGCACTATAAGGTGGGTAGAAAGCTGGCTAGATTGTCGGGCTCAACGGGTAGTGATCAATGGCTCCATGTCTAGTTGGCAGCCGGTGTCAAGTGGAGTGCCCCAGGGGTCGGTCCTGGGGCCGGTTTTGTTCAATATCTTCATAAATGATCTGGAGGATGGTGTGGATTGCACTCTCAGCAAATTTGCGGATGATACTAAACTGGGAGGAGTGGTAGATATGCTGGAGGGGAGGGATAGGATACAGAAGGACCTAGACAAATTGGAGGATTGGGCCAAAAGAAATCTGATGAGGTTCAATAAGGATAAGTGCAGGGTCCTGCACTTAGGATGGAAGAATCCAATGCACCGCTACAGACTAGGGACCGAATGGCTAGGCAGCAGTTCTGCGGAAAAGGACCTAGGGGTGACAGTGGACGAGAAGCTGGATATGAGTCAGCAGTGTGCCCTTGTTGCCAAGAAGGCCAATGGCATTTTGGGATGTATAAGTAGGGGCATAGCGAGCAGATCGAGGGACGTGATCGTTCCCCTCTATTCGACACTGGTGAGGCCTCATCTGGAGTACTGTGTCCAGTTTTGGGCCCCACACTAAAAGAAGGATGTGGATAAATTGGAGAGAGTCCAGCGAAGGGCAACAAAAATGATTAGGGGTCTAGAGCACATGACTTATGAGGAGAGGCTGAGGGAGCTGGGATTGTTTAGTCTGCAGAAGAGAAGAATGAGGGGGGATTTGATAGCTGCTTTCAACTACCTGAGAGGGGGTTCCAAAGAGGATGGCTCTAGACTGTTCTCAATGGTAGCAGATGACAGAACGAGGAGTAATGGTCTCAAGTTGCAATGGGGGAGGTTTAGATTGGATATTAGGAAAAACTTTTTCACTAAGAGGGTGGTGAAACACTGGAATGCGTTACCTAGGGAGGTGGTAGAATCTCCTTCCTTAGAGGTTTTTAAGGTCAGGCTTGACAAAGCCCTGGCTGGGATGATTTAACTGGGACTTGGTCCTGCTTCGAGCAGGGGGTTGGACTAGATGACCTTCTGGGGTCCCTTCCAACCCTGATATTCTATGATTCTATGATTCTATGATTCTAAGGCTTAGATAGAGAGCAGGGTCCTGGGAGGGGGCGATCAGGGGACAAGGAGCAGCGGGGGTTGGATGGGTTGGCTGTTCTGTGGGGGGCAGTCAGGGGGCAGGAAGTGGGAGGGAGTAGATAGGGGGCAGGGCTACAACTCCCCCCCCCCTCCCCCCCCGGAGTGTCCTCTTTTTTGAAAGTTCAAATATGGTAACCCTACCCTATGGGCCCAGCCTCCATTCCTGAGAATTCAGGCGAACCTCCCCCTGTTCTCAGGGAGTCTTTGGCTTTGGCGGCTGGGCCTGCCTGCCGAGACAGAGGACTCAATGTTTCCATCAGGCTGCTCAGTTGCAAATGCAGCCACCCAAAGACGTGAAGAATGGAAGCGAAAGAGCAAAGCTGGACCCTCCGCTGAGCTCCTGCAATCAAGTGAGCCCAGCCTGGGAGAGACGAGGGAAAGCTCCAAGGTGGCTGCAGGGAGCCAGGGGAGGAGAAATAAATAGTTCATGATGAATCCTACGGGCTTTGTCTGGTGTGGTGAAGGGTTTCAAATGGGTCTAGTTACTATCACATTCAACTTTACAATCGCTGTGTCTGATTGAAGGGCAGGTCTGGAAAGGTCAGAGGTCACTCGAGGAGCTTCAAGTCTCAGATTCTGTCCCTATTGCCTCCTTTGCCCAGCTGATCTCACCCCAACACATCCCTCAGGTGGTGGCAGTGGTGAGCTCTTTCCCTCTTTTTCTGGATTAGCCGCCAGCATGGGGACAGGATACATGTGGCCAAGGAAATGGAGAGGCATGGGGGTCACTGGCAGAGGCATGCAGAGAACTTGCAGAGTTGCCTGTTAATGCAGCTCCTATGGGGGAGCACGGTAGGGTCCCGTGCACTCAGAGGCACCATTTCCAATTTTGGTGGTGACGGGGAGGATAATTTCATCATGAATCAAAGGGCTACTTCGGCACCTGAAAACTCTAGTATTTTGACAGATAACTTAGCAATGAGCTGACAGGAACACTTGCCAGACTGCTTTCCGGGGAAGACAGCTATAAGAATGGATCCAGGGAATGGTTCTGTATCTCTGAGCTGTTTGGACACTTTCAGGGAACATTCCAGATGCGAGACAGAGATCCCCAAAGTTATCCTGGGTAACCCTGAGAGACTTATGGAAAACTAGCAGATCCCACATCACTGCTGTCACTTTGCACTGACAAACTTGGACTGTCTGAACCTGTTCATGTATTTTACCTGCTTTAACCTCTCAAGAACTTTCATATATAAAAGAAAGAAAACGAAATAAATGACGTAGTTACACCGATATAGGGCCGTAGCGTAAACCCGACCTCAGAGTTGTCCCATTGAAATGGAATTATTCACAGCAGTCATTAAAGTTAAACATGCACGTAAGGGTTTCCAGGGCCAAGATTAAGGCCACAGCTTAGGAGAGGTGCAGACGCAAGAAGAGAAGAGCTGTGCAAAAACTGAAATACCACTTGGAACGTGGCCCAAACAATGCAGCATGACAAATAAACTCATCTTGTTATACAGTAATAGAGCTGGTTCAAAATGGTTTTACACTCACTATGCAACCTTTGAACTAAAAATGCCACTTTGGATTACATTGATCATTTGAAAAAAGTTCCCTTTTTAAAAAAAACATTTTGGATTTCTCTGCCCACTTGAGAGAGAACGCGGAGTTTTTCCCACCAAAACTAAACAAAAATTTGATCATTAAAAACATTTGCAAATAAGTTTGAAGAATATGAGGGGGAGGGAAGTGGTTTCTTCTTCAATTTTCATGACCCTCCCCACCCCCGCTATTTTTGACCAGTTCTAATTATGAATAAATGTCTGTCTGTCCATGAATGATAAATATGTCTGCTACTGAAACATTTACAAACAACGGCTCTCATCAGGAGCACTGAGGTCACATTACGTAGAGAAACACCCAGGCCTGTGGGGTTCACATTCTCAAAGACATAAACCGCCACAGGACGGGAATGTCACACACAACACAGCGTGACTGGCCCGGGTTGGTTAGGTGCATGTTTTGCTGTTGCTGGCTAATTGTGCTTTTTTGAGGTGGTGGGGGGGGGGGAGTTATATTTGAAAGGAGTTCTTCATCCTCTCCCACTGTCATCCAGGGGTACCGGAACAGGGGGGACCAGGGCCCACCACTTTTTACTGGCCATAACTGTGAGCGACTGGATGAAGAGGGAGAGAAGGGAGCGGGGGGGGGGGGGGGTTGGGGGCAAGGAGGGGCATGAAGTGGGGGCTCAGGGAGAAAGGCGGCAAGAGGGGGGGCCTCGGAAAGGGGCGGTTTGAGGGGGCCAGACGTCAAGGAGAAGGGATGGCACAGGGGCTAGGCCACAGTTTGGGTGCCAGCAGCCCCCCCCTGACTTGTAGGAAGCTTTTGCCCATCCTGCCATCGTCTCAAATAAATTTGTTACAGTAAGAAAACTTTGAGCAACAAGGAGACTCAGAGACCCACAATATAACCGCTAAAATCCTCACCCGCCCCTGGAGCTGGGCAAACAGAATTTTCTGGTCACTGGCAATTCCAAAAAAAGAAGATGGAAAAAAACTGGTTTCAGGTTGAACAAAACATTTTTCCAAATTTTTGATGAACCAAAAAGCTTTTTTTAAAAAAAAAACAAAAAGACCCAGGAACATTTCAAGGGTTGTAACGTTTTGAATTTCTAAAATAAAACTGAAGGACATTTTTAAAGAAAAAATTGTTTCAAACTGAAAACTCAAAATGGTTTGTTTGGAAAGTGTCTAAACAAAATGCTTCGACTTTTTAAGAACGGGGGGAGGGGCTGGACATGAACAATTCAGCAGAATGGATATGAATTCGCAAACTGCTGAATCTAAAATAAGTTTAGATGAAAAGTTTCACCCAGTCTAGTCCCCACCATTGAGGGGCATCGTAAGAGGGATCGGCTCTTCTAGCTGGTTCCCCAGCCCAAGTCTGTCTCCATTTAATGGGTCCCTCGCCCCCACTCCAGTTTAGGGTTGCCAATTTTAATTGGACGTATTCCTGAAGATTTTATCACATGACATAATCTTTAATTAAAAATTAATCTTTAATTCCTGCAGACTCCCCGTCATCCTGGAGGATTGGCAATGCTACTCCAGTTTCCTGGGCCACACCCGTGTCCCCACCTAATGGATCCCTTCCTCTGGGTTCCTGGGTCAAGCGTCTGTCCTCCATGAGCAGGTCTCCTTCCCCATTCTCCAGGGCTGGGTCTCGATTCCTGTTTCTAATTCCCTGGGCCTAGTCCCCGTCCCTGTCACACACTGCGGGGAGCTCAGATTCCTGTGAATCCTGCAGACTTCCAGGCTGCCAGGAGGGATGAGTCAGCAGCTTGCTGAAGACGAGTCGCGGGTAGGCAAACACTTTCCCTCTACCTTTCCAAAACCCACATAGGTATAGTGAGACTAGCACCCCCACCACCCCCACCACTCCACGCACCATGAGATGATTCCAGGACGCTGGCTCTGAAACAAAAGAGAGAGAAAGGCCCCATTACTAAGGGACTCCGTTAAATCATCCCACTGCTGCCATGAGGATCCCAGAAGATGAAGACGTTCCTGGGATACAGGAAGAGCTGAATTGGGTCATGTGCACATGGGCACCACTCAGAGCAGCGGGAATGAGATCTCCAGGCTCATTATCCCCATCGGCCAACCTGACGGAGGGAGAAAGGTGAACCCGGCAAAGCAGCCCCTGTTCCAGAGTCTGGGAACTGGGATTTTTAAGATGCTCCAGGATGGGGTCCCTCAGGTCTTAAGGTTAGAGGGAAAGCTTATGATCATCGACTCCAGTGTCTCCTGAAGCGTGGGGAAGGGCTAGCCATGGTGGGAAGGGTGGGGTTTGAAGGCGAGTACATGAAAATGGGGGGGTGGGGTCGCCAACACATTGCTGACGGGTGAGGGGCACGATTGGTTTCTTTGCCTTGAGGAGGGGGCTCAGCTTTTAAAAGTTTTGGGAAGAATAATTTAGTCTGAGCCCTGGCATAACCCAGGCCAGAGAACGTCGCCTACTGATTCCTGCACCCAGTCCAGTGATTTATGGCGCTGACTTGGCATCGAGAGGGATTTTATCATACGCTGAAATCCAGCTGCAGAAGGGAAAGGGCATTAGAAGCTGAAAGACCCCAGAAGTGGCTCTGGTTTTCTACTGAAAATAACCACCCGGGGCTGATTTTCCCAGGCCCAGCGCCTTGCAGTCATGCACCCAGCGCCTAGTGAGTTCAGTGTGCAGGCAGGCTCCCAAATCCAGACAGTGGCACTTCACATCTGCTTTGCCCTGGCGTCAGGGACTGCCCTGAGCGCCCACCCTGCAAACACGTACGCACCTGAGCCCTCCCACTGCCATCCAAGGCTACTCCTACGGATGGAGTTAAAACACGTGGCTAAAGTGTTTGCAGAGGTTCCAAAGAGCTGAGGCTCTGTGTAAAAGGAACATTACTTCAGTTATTCCAATCTTGGGTTGATGAGATGCTCCTGCCCGCCCCCTCCCTTCACAGCTGAGTCTCCCACCCAGTGGAATTCTCCAAGGAACTTCCCACTCCAAGAGACAGAGGTGCCTGAAGTGGCCATTAGCCTCTTAAGTCCCTTTGTGAATCCAGCCCTAACCATTCATCTGGACAAGTCCTCAGCTCCCTGCAGCTCTCCCGTTACCCAGGTCGCACGGTGCAGGTTTCCTCTCACCCATCAGACTTTGTTTTTAAAGGAAAGCTGAGATGCAGGAAAACAAGGTAGCGCTTCCAATGAACAAGTACCAGGTCACCCACCCCATGGGATTCAGCCTCGTATGGTCCTTGCTCCAGACCCCCTAACTCTGTGCTTCTCAAGCAGGGGTACACGTATCCCTGGGGTACACAGAGGTCTTCCGAGGAGTAGGTCAACTCATCTAGATATTGGCCTAGTTTTACCACGGGCTACATAAAAAGCACTAGCGAAGTCAGTGCAAACTAAAATTTCAGACAGACACTGACTTGTTTACACTGTTCTATACGCTACACCCTGACATGTAAGTACAATACTTATTTCCAATGGATTTATTTTATAATTGTGTGGTACAAATGAGAGTCTGCAATTTTTCAGCAATAGTGGCTGTGGCAACATTTGTCTTTTTAGGTCTGATTTTCTAAGCAAGTCGTTTTTAAGTCAGGTGAAACTTGGGGTACGCAAGACAAATCAGACTCCTGAAAGGGGTGCAGTGGTCTGGAAAGGTTGAGAGCCACTGCCCTAACTCACCTCACAGCCTGGGACGTCTTCTCGACTGACGCTCCGCAGGGAAGTTAGAGATGAAGGACAACACCAGAGCCCAGCTTCCCCTTGGGGTGGGGGGGAAGGAAAGACTCACCCCTGGGCCTTTCCTTGTTACAGGGACCCACAGTGACATGGACTCTCTCTCACTCTGCAGCTTCTCAGGCTCTGCTGATGGGAACAGCTGCGGGTGGATAAAAGGCAGCCAGGTTCTGCCTGAGATGTGTGCCGCGGAGCTCAAATGGATCTGCCAGAAAGAAGCGGCCCTGATATAAACAGTGCAACTGAGGATCCACATTTGTGTAGCTGTAATGTGAAGTACCCCCCTGTTTAGTCTCCTGGGTAGGGCCCTACCAAATTCACCCATCCAGTTTGGTAAATTTCATGGTCATGAGATTTTTAAAAGTCTTTTAAATTTCACAGTTTTAGCTATTTCAATCTGAAATGTCACCCTGTTGTAACTGTGTGGATCCCATCCCAGAAGAGGGTCAAGGGGGGGGGTCTCAAGGCTATTGGGGGAGGGGTGTCACGGTGTCGCTCCCCTTACTTCGGCACTGCTCCTGGCAGTGGTGCTACCTTCAGAGCTGGGCTCCCGGCCGCCAGCCACGGAGCTTTCTGCTGCTGGGGGAAGGTTCCTGGAGGTGGCTCTGATCTGGCCCTGGGAGCAGCCCATGCAGGGGACGAGGTCCTGTTCCTCCCCAGCCCAGCCCGAACTTGCAGCTAGAGCCTGGCACACGGTAGGAGCCCCTGCCCAGGACGCCTCCAGCCTTGCCCCTCCCCCGTTCCAGGGTCCAGCCCTGCCACTAGGATAGTCCACTAGGATGCTGGCAGGGGGGTAAGCCTTGGGCAACAGGGTCTAAAGTGGCAGAGAAATAAGCCACTGGGCGTTTCTTTTCTCCGTGCGTCTGAGTGAGAACTCCAAGTGCACACCCAGATTGTACGTGGCAGAAAAGGGTAAAAGGCTTAAAATAGTCAGGAGCCCTAAGGCAGGGGCAGAAGCAAAACCCTGTTTGAGGGAAACAAAGACTATCCTAGCTCTGTATCTAGTTAATGTTCACCTGAATGTCCCCCAAATCGAGCATTTGATTCTTGACAATGTTTCATACAGAGAAACTCCAGGCAGGGAGTGAGAGTCCTATGATGAGCACATTTCCAGTGCCGACCCTGGTAGCTTACTAGCTCTCTCCATTGCTTTCTATGCCGTTGTGTAATGTCCTACAAGGCTTCCTCAGGGATTCAAGGTTTCCTTCTTGAAACTAATATAGGTAACAGGCCCCTGATCTGATTACCCAAAACCCCCAACCAGAACCTACCTACCTGCCTACTTACTTATTTTTTAATTAATTAACCCTGAAATTCTTACCATGCTGTATCTTTGGTCTGGGTTTGTTGCTAGAAGGAGCTTCTCAATAATATGAAGATGGAATAAAAACATACCAGATTGATGACAAAGTTCAAACATGTTGGCCTTGTCTTGACACAGAATGTAATATGGGGTGATTATTTCTTCCCTGCATGGGGGGCAATGTTTAAATGTTTATGGCAATGCCATAAAATTATGAAAAAAAGGTACCAAGTGGTACTATTGCACAAAATTACCCCCTCCACACACAAAATTAATAGTAAATTATAAAAATACTGTAAAGGCACATCTGTCTCCAACATGTGTCTTAACCACAAAATACAGGTTGTGTGTCAATGCTCATAAAAATTAAAAAAACTTACACATATAAAAAAATTGGGATCCCTTTAGTTTCCAGGAAACACAAACCCATAAAAAAAGGTTAACGCTTTCATAAACATGCACAAAATGTAGGTATCAACAAAATCACATTATTTAAAAAAATGCCCAACATGGAAAAATTGAGCTCCCTATGGAAGACTCCAGCAGAAACCATCCCTCTACTAATAATCAATCCATAAAAGACCCATTCAATCCCTAACACTCTTAAGAAAGTATAACTATATTTGTAACTTGTGCAGAGGTCTGTATAAAGTTTCTGTTTGCTTGGGTAATTATAACTTTAATAAAACTTATAAAATAAAATAAACCTTGCACTGGTAAATGTATGTGTGGTCACTACCTTTGGTCTTTGTGTTCCTAAAAACTCTAAATCTAAAGCAAGTAGCAAAGGTAACTTTCACTGTGTTAAGCTTAAAACTGTAGCTGCCAGAGCCGAACCCACGGTGGTGTAATACCACATTGCAAAATTCACTTTAAATAAAATTAAAGGCTACCCCCTGATAGCTGCAGCCCTCAATACCAGCTCCAGCACCACCTTCAGCACCATCCCCACTGCCTGCAGACCGACTTCCATGCTACCACGTCCAGCAGCCACTGGAAAACTCTGGGGTTGGGTGGGCTCTGAGCAATGCATGGAGTGAAATGGGCAGATGTACCATGTGCATTCCACCCCCATAAAACAGCATTCAATAAGATCAACATTTTGACTAGGGGGAAGGAAAACTGGAGGTGCACTTCTGACTTCCAGTTCCACTATTAGTGAGCCCATGGAGCTAGGACTTTAGCTATTGGTCCCCTTTTGCACAGGAAGAAAAGGAGTACTTGTGGCACCTTAGAGACTAACCAATTTATTTGAGCATAAGCTTTCGTGAGCTACAGCTCACTTCATCGGATGCTTATGCTCAAATAAATTGGTTAGTCTCTAAGGTGCCACAAGTCCTCCTTTTCTTTTTGCGAATACAGACTAACATGGCTGCTACTCTGAAACCTGTCCTTTTGCACAGGGTTGCACTTTATTTCACACTGCACACTTCTGAAGAATTATTTGTGGACAGGAAGTTGCGGTGCCTGCAATGGTCTTTGGGTTATTTCAGTATTTTGTTTGTTAATGAATTGGTTGGGTTGGACAATACATTGGAATATGAGTGTCAGGAAATAAAGGAAGAGTCAGGAAGTTGTATCCAAAGATTTTAAATAAAATATCAGATTCTTTTAAAAGCAACAGCAAATAACCAAGAGCAAATCAGCACATAGGAAATAGACACAATGCCAATGTACAGCATTACAGTCCCTCACCACACCTCCACATCACCCAGTGCTGCAAGGATGTAGGTGTGTAAGCCATCCCTTGTTTCCCTTGTTCACCTGGACCCAAACCCTGTGATGACAGCAGGAGTGATGGAAGCTCCATAAAACTGGGGGGGGGGGCCCACCGGCACCTGAACTCTGGCCCTGCCCTCCCCCACTACCCCTTCTCCCAACGCCCTGCTCCCACATCACCCCTTCCTCCTGAGCCCCCACCCTCACACCACCTGTGACCCGTAAGGCCCTACCCCTGCTCACTCCTCTCTGCCCCCCCATCGCTTGCTCTTATGGCTTGTTAAAAGTTGGAGGGCATAGTCCCCCATTTTTAAAAGTGATGGGGCCATGGACCCCTGACTCCCCATTCCGGCACCCCTGGATGACAGGTGCACATTCTGGATGTCTGTATGGGACTGCAAACCAGCAGTGTCTTTCTCCTCGCAGATGCTAGGCAGAGCACAGCAGACCACAGCCATATGGATGGCATTGGCTATGTTGGTGTCCAAATGGTCTGTAGGTGGCACCATATTGCCTTCAGCCTGCCAAATGTGCACTCCATGTCCCTAGAAATCCTAGTGCCAAACACGAAACTACAGCATTCATGTCAACACACGTGTATGGGGTACGGATCATGTGCAGCTCGGCAGGGTGGACTTTTATAAGTGGACTTGACTAATGTGTGCACATGCCTGCAAGGCAGGATGGAGCACACGCTGCAGTGTAGACACACCCTTAGCTACTAACCTGACCAGTGGCTAGAGTTCTCTTGGATTGCAGAGGCTAGTGACAGACAGGCTGCACAATCTTAGGACCAAGGAAATTGGCTTGTCCTCCTCCATCTCTGCTCTCAATGGCTCTTAAATCCAGGGACACCACCCCTCCCCCAGGTTTATAGATACTGTGCATTACAGGCTCTGCAGGAACATTGGAGACCTCCAGCATCTTAGGATGAGGATCCGTGAGTGGCTGATGACAAGTGTCCCAGAGGGGTATTTCTTCCTGTGTCTCAGGGACACAGTCTGAGCTGGGATTGCAAATCCCAGACCCAGAGCCAAGGGTGGATTTTCTCCCCAGCAAAGGAAGCTGGTGGGAAAGTGAATATCAATACCCCTTTATCAGCATCAAAAAATGCCACCTTCCCCACTTCATAGTCCAGAAAAACCCGGATCTTCTTGGGCACCTGCTTCAGGGCCAATGGGGAGCGAGGAGAAGTGACAGCAAGGTACTGATTCCCCCAGTGGCCCACAGCCCAGATCCCCTCCTCAGTGCTAAAGATGATCTCTCCTTTCCTCCTCACAGACTCTCTGGCGATCCCCACAGCCCAGTATCCCCCACATCCCACCTCCACCTCCCAGTAATGTCTCCCCGAGGTGAACCCCTCAACGCCCAGGACACAACATTCATAATCAAATCTCTTAGGATTGTCGAGCCGATCCAGCCGTGTGATTAGCCGTTTGACACTTTTGCAATCCACAGACAGGAGAAGCTGGGGATGAGCCATGCCTGGATCCAGAGTCACATTCTCTGGGAAAGAGAAAATCAGAGCATTAAGGGCAGAGCTCAGTCCTGAGGGAGAGTTTGAACATGTCAGTGACTGAATCTGCCCCAGATGGAGTGTGACTTAGGGAATCACCTTCCTCCAGAATTTACCAGGTCGGAATGGGGAGCAGCTCTGAGATCTCAGCACAGTGCAGGGGAGAGTCACTCCCCTGGCAGAGATGTGTCAGTAACAGAGTGAAGGGATCAGCTGGGCCAGGCCTCAGAATCAGGGTCTATCCCCTCCTGGCCCCACCTCTCCCCACGGAGGGGACTAGTATCCCTGGGGGGACACAGCAGATTATATGAAGTCAAGAATATTGACACAGCTCCCGTCCCCTGAAGTGCCTTATTTCCAGCATGAGTCCTTTTGTTTCCCAGAAGCTTCCTCCTTTCAATGTGATATGGGCCTCCTCACTCTCTTCTCCTCTCCAAATGCTGGATCTCTGACGTGCTCCTGCCTCAGACAGCAACAGGCCACATGGGGCAAGGACTTGACATGCCTCAGATTTCACTGCTCAGCAGCAGGTCCTGTTTCTCCCAAGGGCGGTTGCTTTGGGGAACTGCACTCACCCTCCTGTTAATTCCTATCATCTTCAAAACTGCTCATCATCCCACCCTTCCCTTCCCTTCCTCTCCTTCCCACCACCACCTTCACTCCCCCACCCATCTCTCCTCCGCTGCTCGCTCTGGCTCATGTGCAGGAAGCAGGATCTTTCTCCCCTACATTTCATTTCCTCACTTACCCCAGCCCCTCTAGCTGTAATTCTAGTCAACACTTTTCCCATCTCCATCATCATGGTATCTAGACACCAGACACAGAATTCAGTTGCTCCTTGTCTGCAGAGCATGGCTCTGTCCCTCTCCCAGGCAGTGAGGGCTGAAGAAGAGTGAGGAGGAGACATGAGCAGGAACAGGAAGGCGACTGATGGGAAGACAGGGCAGGCCTTGGCCCTGGGGTAGCAGCTGGGCAGGGTCATGTTCCATTGTACAATGACTGGGAGGTGCTCTCAGAAAGCGCTGCAGGGGGCAGTGCACATGCAGACAGAGGAGTGGGAGGAGCTGTGTACGATCTGGGTGCATTGTGCTGTGGCAGGACATAGGCATAAAATCTGCCTCACATCCTGATGTGCACCGACATACAGGATGTTTGTGAGGTCTGCCCTGAACTACTCACTGCTGCAATCAAGGAGAAGGTGCAACATTTTCTTATGAAAGGTGATGGACATTGATACAGTATGATCTTCAATTACCTTTTTCCAGAGGGGCAGCAAGCTTTCTCCAGCCTGAAACCAACCACATAATCAGAGATGAGAATTCCCCAGAACAAATTCTCTAGGATTCAATAGGGTACAGAATGATACACTGAGGGAAAAATAGACTTATAATGTCTATCAGATGTTTATGATAAAATAAACAATCAGAAACACACCTAGATTGTGTAAGTGCTTCTCTCACAGAGGCTACACCTTTAACACACTCTTTTGTATTATGTCAGATCCCATTAATTATGCAACTGTCAAAAAACTTATGATCCGATTTTTCAACGGACACATTCGAATTAGGATGCAAAATACCTGGTCAGAAAAGCCTGAACCTGGTCCCACCGAGGTCAGTGAAAAATCTCCCATCTATTTTAGAGGGAGCAGAATAGAACATATATGTGCAGCAATCGTGAAAAGATGGCTGCACGTGCTTAACTTTACAGATCGGAGTCGCTCCACTGAGCCCCATGAGTTCTACTCAGACACAGCAAGTCAAATCTGAAAGCTAATCCTAATTTTTGAATTAAAAGTGTTTTTCTTGACAAATTGCCTTTTTCAGAAACAAACATTTTTCTTCAAAACATTGCCAATTTAATTTTAATTTTATGACAAAGATCCACTTTCCACTTCTTTTCTGCACTATTTCTCAGTATTGTCAGGATCAAAGTTAAATCTGACAGCTCCTTTCTTTTCAAATCCCTTATCTTATTTTGTTTATTCTGTGTGACGTTGATCAGCCTTACCTCTATTCCACATTTTTTAAAATCGAAATTGAAAAAAAAAAAACAACCTCCCCCAAGAAATAAATAATCAGAAAAACAACCCTGCCCCCCCAAAATCAATCAACCTAACAAAAAACTAAATAAACGTCAACACCACAATGACAACAAAACTCTCTGATCAATATACAAGTGTGTGCAAAAAATAGAAAGAAGCAAAAGAAGACTTACCAAGCTCTGCAGTAAGTTTCCCTAAAAATGTAGAGAAATAAATATTCATTATTATATCCAGTTTTATCGTCCAGAGCTTCTATCCCCCTGGATACACAGTTGAAAGGCTGTGTTCTCTATGTATGAAATTCACACTATCGGTAAAGAGGGCAGTGTCTGAGTTATGGGAGTGTCGGGCAGAGAGATGTTACAATTGACAATACTTAGCTGTGATGATTCAAAAAGGGCTTGGTTTTAAACCTGAAAGTTGCTAGGAATTTTTTCCTCCCTGGAATAGATGCATTTATTTACTTACCTACCATGGAGTGTTTCTGTAGGGCCCAGCACTATAGTGCTCAGGTGCACTGCACTTTGTTAGCAAAAAGAGATTTCAGTAAAGATACCACAGGCAGGACACAGAGCACCTCTGAAGCCTCGCAATGGCCAGTGTACTCACTTTGATCTGAGCTGCAGCTCCTGCACATCCCCTATCTGGAATCTACAAAATCCTGGCCTGGCGGCTTCACTCCCATTTCTCTGCTGACCTGATACTTGTCATGTGACAATGGTAAAGATCAACAGAGTCATTTTCTATATCACTGACCAGATCATGTTGTTATAATAAGGAAACAGAGCTATCCCTAAAACTCCTCAGTCTCTATCTCCATTTCTCCCTGTACTTCACTGTCCAGCTTCTGCAACAAACCCTCCCTAGCCCCAGCTTCTGGCTTCCTGCACAGATTTATAGTACATATAGCCACACACACACACACCTCTTTCTCAGCAGTTGTTGACATTATTTTGGCAGGTGTTAATAGGATTTTGATCCAAAGAGAATCACAGACTTTGTTAAAGCCAAGCATCTGCCTTCAGGTTCAGTAGAAAGAATAATTATGGCCTTTTATGTTGTGATCCAGCTAGAAATAATGAAAACTACTGCCCAGTGCACTGGGCACAAAGCCAACCCAGGTAGATTAACAGGGCTATCACTGATAGTGAACTCAGGGGCTAAAAGACCGTGTGTGTGTGTGTGTGTGTGTGCACGTGCGTGCGTGTGTGTGTGTTGGAGGTAGAAAACCAAAAGAAACCTGGCAAAGGAGTTATGGGTGTGAACGGAAGCAGATAGGGCTCCTTGGGTACAGAGCTCACTACAGTGGAAGATTGGGGATTTTCTGAGCAAGGAAAGTGTCTGCTGTTGTTGGTTTCTACTGTGTTCTAGGATAAAAGACTTTCCTCTACATATTTTGTAAATAACAAGATGACACCAAGAATAGACCTAACTTGTATCTATCAGAAACAACTCTGCACAAAGGGGAAAAACTGATACCAAGCTGGCATGAAGCCCTTCCCCGCTGTGCAGGAGGGCACAGAGTCCCCCTTGTCTCCCACTTAATGTCAACTCCCGCAGAAGGGGAATTTCACCCTCAGTGAAGATACATCTTAAATCATGTTCTCTATATTCTCATCTCCTACCTACTGAATTATCATCAATACATTATTGTGATATTTCATGTGAGTTTCAAGTTGGTGTTCCTTTATTACCAATAATCACAACAACAAAAATTAACAGCAAACAATTTCATAGAACAGTTTCTATTAGGAGAAAATATTTGAAAAGCAAGTTGTTTAAGAATATTTACAGTTAATGTAGATTGAAAGAAATGTTTTCATTATATGAATCCTTAGCACCTCGATAAACATTAAATTTATGTTTTACTAATCATGTGACTACATTGGAGTTCAATATCAAAAAGTGAGTATTTCCAAGTTGTGAAAGTTCTGAATTCCCTGCAGAATTAGAGCCCAGTCCTGCTTCCTGGCATATCCTACATATCCAGCAACTTTGTTGGGAGCTTTAGGGGTGCAAGGAGTGTAATTTCAGGCCCTAATATTATCAACTGCATTGTTCTAGGACTTGTGCATTTACTGCTTGATCCTCCACTCCCTGAAGTCAATGACAAAGCTCTTATTGATGATAGTGGTGTTTCTGGTTCTAAAATCTCTCCCATAATAAATAATAAATAATAATAATAATGAGGAGACAAATTTGTGGAAAATTTTACTTGTTGGAGGAAAGATAATGACACCAATGTCGGTATCACATTTCCCAAATAAATAAATAAATAAATTAAATAAACAGCGATAAATAAAAATTATTACTAGAAAATAAGAATGGCCAGACGGGGTCAGACCAAAGGTCCATCTAGCCCAGTATCCTGTCTTCCAACAGTGGCCAATGCCAGGTGCCCCCAGAGGGAATGAACAAAACAGGTAATCATCAAGTGATCATCCCGTAGCCCATTCCCATCTTCTGGCAAACAGAGGCTAGGGACACCATCCGTGCCCATCCTGGCTAATAGCCATTGATGGACCTATCCTCCATGAACTTATCTAGTTCTTTTTTGAACCTTGTTATAGGCTTGGCCTTCACAACATCCTCTGGCAAAGAGTTCCACAGGTTGACTGTGCATTGTGTGAAGAAATACTTCCTTTTGTTTCTTTTAAACCTGCTGCCTATTAATTTCGTTTTATGACCCCCTAGTTCTTGTGTTATGAGAAGGAGTAAATAACACTTCCTTATTTATTTTCTCCACACCAGTGATGATTTTATAGACCTCAATCATACCTCCCCTTAGTTGTTTCTTTTCCAAGCTGAAAAGTCCCAGTTTTATTAATCTCTCCTCATACGGAAGCTGTTCCATACCCCTAATAAATTTTGTTGCCCTTTTCTGAACCTTTTCCAATCCCAACATATATTTTTTGAGATGGGGTGACTACATCTGCATGCAGTATTCAAGATGTGGGTGTACCATGGATTTACACAGAGGTATCTATACCTTTCTGAATGATTCACAACATTCTGTTTGCTTTTTTGACTGACGCTTCACATTAAGTGGATGTTTTCAGAAAACTATCCATAATGACTCCAAGCCCTGGTCTACACTAGGACTTTAGGTCGAATTTAGCAGCGTTAAATCAATGTAAACCTGCACCCGTCCACACGATGAAGCCCTTTTTTTCGACTTAAAGGGCTCTTAAAATCGATTTCCTTACTCCACCCCTGACAAGTGGATTAGTGCTTAAATCGGCCTTTCCAGGTCGAATTTGGGGTACTGTGGACACAATTCGACGGTATTGGACTCCGTGAGCTATCCCAGAGTGCTCCATGGTGACCGCTCTGGACAGCACTCTCAACTCAGATGCACTGGCCAAGTAGACAGGAAAAGAACCGCGAACTTTTGAATCTCATTTCCTGTTTGGCCAGCATGGCAAGCTGCAGGTGACCATGCAGAGCTCATCAGCAGAGGTGACCATGATGGAGTCCCAGAATTGCTAAAGAGCTCCAGCATGGACTGAACGGGAGGTACGGGATCTGATCGCTGTATGGGGAGAGGAATCCGTGCTATCAGAACTCCGTTCCAGTTTTCGAAATGCCAAAACCTTTGTCAAAATCTCCCAGGGCATGAAGGACAGAGGCCATAACAGGGACCCAAAGCAGTGCCGCGTGAAACTGAAGGAGCTGAGGCAAGCCTACCAGAAAACCAGAGAGGCGAACGGCCGCTCCGGGTCAGAGCCCCAAACATGACGCTTCTATGATGAGCTGCATGCCATTTTAGGGGATTCAGCCACCACTACCCCAGCCGTGTTGTTTGACCCCTTCAATGGACATGGAGGCAACACGGAAGCAGGTTTTGGGGACGAAGAAGATGATGAAGAGGAGGAGGTTGTAGATAGCTCACAGCAAGCAAGCGAAGAAACCAGTTTTCCCGACAGCCAGGAACTGTTTCTCACCCTGGACCTGGAGCCAGTACCCCCCGAACCCACCCAAGGCTGCCTCCTGGACCCGGCAGGCGGAGAAGGGACCTCCGGTGAGTGTACCTTTTAAAATACTATACATGGTTTAAAAGCAAGCATGTGAAAGGATTAATTTGCCCTGGCATTCGCGGCTCTCCTGGATGTACTCCCAAAGCCTTTGCAAAAGGTTTCTGGGGAGGGCAGCCTTATTGTGTCCTCCATGGTAGGACACTTTACCACTCCAGGCCAGTAGCACGTACTCGGGAATCATTGTAGAACAAAGCATTGCAGTGTATGTTTGCTGGCATTCAAACAACATCTGTTCTTTATGTCTCTGTGTTATCCTCAGGAGAGTGATATCATTCATGGTCACCTGGTTGAAATAGGGTGCTTTTCTTCAGGGGACACTCAGAGGTGCCCGTTCCTGCTGGGTTGTTTGCCTGTGGCTGAACAGAAATGTTCCCCACTGTTAGCCATGGGGAGGGGGAGGGTTGAGGAGGTAGCCACGCGGTGGGGGGAGGCAAAATGCGACCTTGTAACGAAAGCACATGTGCTATGTATGTAATGTTAACAGCAAGGTTTACCCTGAAAGAGTGTAGCCATTGTTTTATAAAATGTGTCTTTTTAAATACCGCTATCCCTTTTATTTTCTCCGCCAGCTGCATGTGTTTCAATGATCACAGGATCTTCTCCTTCCCAGAGGATAGTGAAGATTAGAAAGAAAAAAAACGCACTTGTGATGAAATGTTCTCTGAGCTCATGTTGTCCTCCCACACTGACAGAGCACAGAGGAATGCGTAGAGGCAAATAATGTCAGAGTGCAGGAAAGCACAAAATGACCGGGAGGAGAGGTGGCGGGCTGAAGAGAGTGAGTGGCGGGCTGAAGAGAGTAAGTGGCGGGCTGAAGAGAGGGCTGAAGCTGAAAGGTGGCGGCAGCGTGATGAGAGGAGGCAGGATTCAATGCTGAGGCTGCTGGAGGATCAAACTAATATGCTCCAGAATATGGTTGAGCTGCAGCAAAGGCAGCTGGAGAACAGACTGCCACTACAGCCCCTGTGTAACCAACCACCCTCCTCCCCAAGTTCCATAGCCTCCTCGCCCAGACGCCCAAGAACGCGATGGGGGGGCCTCCGGCCAACCAGCCACTCCAACACAGAGGATTGCCCAAAAAACAGAAGGCTGGCATTCAATAAATTTTAAAGTTGCAAACTTTTAAAGTGCTGTGTGGCATTTTCCTTCCCTCCTCCACCACCCCTCCTGGGCTACCTTGGTAGTCATTCCCCTATTTGTGTGATGAATGAATAAAGAATGCATGAATGTGAAGCAACAATGACTTTATTGACTCTGCAAGCAGTGATCGAAGGGAGGAGGGAAGGGTAGTTAGCTTACAGGGAAGTAGAGTGAACCAAGGGGCGGGGGGTTTCGTCGAGGAGAAACAAACAGAACTTTCACACCGTAGCCTGGCCAGTCATGAAACTGGTTTTCAAAGCTTCTCTGATGTGCACCGCGCCCTCCTGTGCTCTTCTAACCACCCTGGTGTCTGGCTGCACATAACCAGCAGCTAGGCGATTTGCCTCAACCTCCCACCCCTCCATAAACGTCTCCCTCTTACTCTCACAGCAAGCAGTAATAACAGTGGGAATATTGGTTTCGCTGAGGTCTAAGCGAGTCAGTAAACTGCGCCAGCGCGCCTTTAAACGTCCAAATGCACATTCTACCACCATTCTGCACTTGCTCATCCTGTAGTTGAACAGCTCCTGACTACTGTCCAGGCTGCCTGTGTACGGCTTCATGAGCCATGGCATTAAGGGGTAGGCTGGGTCCCCAAGGATACATATAGGCATTTCAACGTCCCCAACAGTTATTTTCTGGTCTGGGAATAAAGTCCCTTCCTGCAGCTTTTGAAACAGACCAGAGTTCCTGAAGATGCGAGCATCATGTACCTTTCCCGGCCATCCCACATTGATGTTGGTGAAACGTCCCTTGTGATCCACCAGAGCTTGCAGCACTATTGAAAAGTACCCCTTGCAGTTTATGTAGTCGCCGGCTTGGTGCTCCGGTGCCAAGATAGGGATATGGGTTCCGTCTATGGCCCACCACAGTTAGGGAATCCCATTGCAGCAAAGCCATCCACTATGACCTGCACATTTCCCAGGGTCACTGCCCTTGGTATCAGCAGATCTTTGATTGCGTGGGCTATTTGCATCACAGCAGCCCCCACAATAGATTTGCCCACTCCAAATTGATTCCCGACTGACTGGTAGCTGTCTGCAAGCTTCCACAGGGCTATCGCCACTCGCTTCTCAACTGTGAGGGCTGCTCTCATCTTGGTATTCATGCGCTTCACGGCAGGCGAAAGCAAGTCACAAAGTTCCATGAAAGTGCCCTTATGCATGCGAAAGTTTCGCAGCCACTGGGAATCGTCCCAGACCTGCAACACGATGCAGTCCCACCAGTCTGTGCTTGTTTCCCAGGCCCAGAATCGGCGTTCCACAGCATGAACCTGCCCCATTAGCACCATGATGCATGCATTGGCAGGGCCCATGCTTTCAGAGAAATCTGTGTCCATGTCCTGATCACTCACGTGACCGCGCTGACGTCGCCTCCTCGCCCGGTAGCGCTCTGCCAGGTTCTGGTGCTGCATATATTGCTGGATAATGCGTGTGGTGTTTAATGTGCTCCTAATTGCCAAAGTCAGCTGAGCGGCCTCCATGCTTGCCTTGGTATGGCGTCCACACAGAAAAAAGGCGCGGAACGATTGTCTGCCGTTGCTCTGACGGAGGGAGGGGCGACTGATGACACGGCTTACAGGGTTAGCTTACAGGGAATTAAAATCAACAAAGGGGGTGGCTTTACATCAAGGAGTATTTCAGGCAGGACTTCACGGAGGGTTCCAATAAGAAATGATGCACCTAAGTAATTGTTCTTATTGGAACAAGCAGGTTGGTCTGGCCTCTGATTGATACATGGCTAGATTTACCTTGCTGCACCTTCTCTGTGAGTGACTGCAGTGTGACCTAGAGGAATGAGTCCCCTAGACGGGGCGGGGTGGGGGGAGAAGCGAATGAGTACAAAAGGATGAGTACATGAGGACTGCAAGCCATCCACATCTCATGGCTGCTCGGCAGAAGATGGTACAATAGGACTGCTAGCAATCCATATCACCTGCCTGCTCACCATAAGATGGTTCAATAGGACTGACTGCAGGACTAAAGAGAATGACCTGGTCAAGTCACTTCTAATGTAGTCCCTGCGCCCATGTCTGCCCAGGCGCTCCTGGCCGACATGGCCAGGAGCACCTCGGACATGATGATGACGGCTACCAGTCCTATTGTACAGTCTGCTGCCACAAGGCAAGGGGTTGCTGCTGCTGTGTAGCAATGCAGTTCCACATCTGCCAGCACCCAGGAGACATACGGTGATGGTTACCTGAGCGGGCTCCATGCTTGCCGTGGTATGGCGTCTGCACAGGTAACTCAAGAAAAAAGGCGCGAAACGATTGTCTGCTGCTGCTTTCATGGAGGGAGGGAGGGAACGGGGGCCTGACGATATGTACCCAGAACCACCCGTGACAATGTTTTAGCCCCATCAGGCATTGGGATCTCAACCCAGAATTCCAATGGGCAGCAGAGACTGCAGGAACTGTGGGATAGCTACCCACAGTGCAACACTCCGGAAGTCGACGCTTGCCTTGGTACTGTGGAAGCACTCCGCCGAGTTAATGCACTTAGAGCATTTTCTGTGGGGACACACACACTCGAATATATAAAAACGATTTCTAAAAAACCGACTTCTATAAATTCGACCTAATTTTGTAGTGTAGACATACCCTAGATCTCTTTCTTGAGTTGTAACAGCTAATTTAAACCCAACATTTTACATGTGTAGTTGGGATTATGTTTTCCAATGTGCATTACTCTGCATTTATCACCATTGAATTTCATCTGCCATTTTGTTGTCCAGTCACCCAGTTTTGAGAGATGCTTCTGTAGCTCTTTGCGGTCTGCCTGGGACTTAACTATTTCGAGTAGTTTTGTATCATCTGCAAATTTTGCCACCTCACTGTTTACCCCTTTTTCCAGATCATTTATGAATATGTTGAATAGGACTGGACCCCGTACAGACCCCTGAGGGACACCACTATTTATCTCTCTCCATTCTGAAAACTGACCATTTATTCTTACCCTTTGTTTCTTATCTTTTAACCAGTTACCAATCCATGAGAGGACATTCCCTCTTATTGGATGACAACTTATTTTGCTTAAGAGCCTTTGGTGAGGGACCTTATCAAAGGCTTTCTGAAAATCTAAGCACACTATATCCACTGGATCCCCCTTGTCCACATGCTTGTTGATCCCCTCAAAGAATTCTATTAGATTTATGAGGCATGATTTCCCTTTACAAAAACCATGTTGACTCTTCCACAACAAATTATGTTCATCTATGTGTCTGACCATTTTGTTCTTTACTATACCAGTTTTCCCAGTACTGAAGTCAGGTTTACTAGCATGTAATTGCCGGGATCACCTCTGGAGCCCTTTTAAAAAATTGGCATCACATTAGCTATCCTCCTGTCATTTGGTACAGAAGCTGATTTAAATGACAGATTACAGACTACAGTTAGTAGTTCTTCTATTTCACATTTGAGTTCCTTCAGAACTCTTCAGTGAATACCATCTGGTCCTGGTGACTTATTACTGTTTAGTTCATCAATTTGTTCCAAAACCTCCTCTAATGACACCTCAATCTGGGTCACTTCCTCAGATTTGTCACACAAAAAGAATGGCTCAGGTTTGGGAATCTCCCTCACATCCTCAGCTGTGAAGACTGATGCAAAGACTTTAATTTAGTTTCTCTGCAATGGCCTTATCGTACTTGAGTGCTCCTTTAGCATCTCGATGGTCCAGTGGCCCTGCTGGTTGTTTAGCAGCCTTCCTGCTTCTGATGTATTTTTAAAAAATTGCTATTATTTTTTGATTCTTTGGCTAGCTGTTCTTCAAATTCTTTTTTGGCCTTCCTAATTATATTTTTACACTTCAAGGAGTTTCTTTTCCCTTGTGTGGACAGTTACAGGACTGTAAACTTTGGGGTATACATAAATTCACCAGTGGACCAAGGGTTCTGTTTGAGTTCAGTGAAAGCTCTTCACAGATACTGTACAACTGATGAGACTTTGATGGGTTTCACATCCCCAGAACAAAGATGAAAATTTTTCACTTTTCTCTAATTTTATGTGTCCCGTTATATATAAATGTGAAGGCTCAGCTGGTGTAACTCAGTGAAGTTCCTTTGCAAGGACATTTCCAAACAAAACCATTATTTTTTGTTGCTTCTACATTTTTCATGTTACTTTTTAGTTTTTCAGATGTAACCTTACTGCTTTTATTAGAAGAAAATCTTGCATTATATTTTCCTTTATAACGTTTACCTTTTATTTTAAATAAATAAATAGTGATGCCAATGAAACATGCGAAAATCATCAGGATCACCGACAGAGCCACCATCCATGGATTCGCCTTTGGGAAAAAGGCAGCTGTAAAAGAAAACCCCAGAGGGACTCACATCACTCTGCAAGTAAGGGCAAAAATCAAAGGATTCCACATCATATAAAGCTACCTCCAGCAGGAGTAGTATAAAACAAAGGTGGAAATACAGCCCTGTCTGCAGTGCACAGAGCACCAGAAACCTATATTACAAGGACTCCAACCAACACAGGCATCAATTCACAGATCAGAGTATGAATCAGCCTGGTTTAATTCACTGCTGTTGTTGCACAGAGAGACAACCTTGTCCAATGCCTAAAGCACTGGCTTCAGACTCAGGAGACTGAATTATGTTCCCTGCACTTCTGGTGCCCTGCTGTATGAGCTTTACTATGTCATTTCCCCTCTGTTGCTCTATTTCCTCTCCAGTCTTTTCCTTGTCTTGTTCATTTAGTTTAGAACTATCATAGTTTATTTGTACAGTGCTCAGCACACTGGGGCTGCAATCATGGGTGGTGCGTAATGGAGGCTTGGGGAGAGGCCGGAAGCGGGAGTGCAGTGGCGGATTACTGCACAGACCCACTGGGCCTATGCCCAGGGGTCCTGGCCAATTTGGGGCCCCTGGAAAAATCCCCACTGCTACAGCCTTGGGGCTGGAGGAGCTCTCACTCCAGGGCCACAGTGGGAACACAGAGCCTTTCTGGACTCGGGGTCACAGCAGACAGGGTGGAAAGGAACAAGTGGGGTGTGGGCCTCGGGAGAAGAGGTGGAGTGGGGGTGGAATGGGGGCAGGTTCGTGGTTGGAACAGGGGCAGGCTCACAGGGGAAGGGGCGGAATGGGGTGGGTCCATGGGTAGGGCCTTGGGCGGAATGGTGGAACGGGGGATGGGCTCTGGGCTTGGCGCTCTGGCCAGGGCCAATTGCTCTGCTGCAGTCCCGGCTACGGGTGAGAGCTCAGCCCCAGCTGGGGCTATGCTCTGAGCCCCTCCTCTCCATGGTCCCAAAAGAGCTCTCAGGCAGAAGCAAAAGCAGAAGCTCCCCCTGCAGTTCCCAGCTGCCTCTCCTCATAGTCACAGCTCCCAGCTTGCCGGCTCTGGCAGCTGTCACACAGGGCGACACCATGTGACCAAGCAGGGCCAGCAAATCCTGGCAAAAGTCTGGGGGAGCGTGTGACCCCATGTGTCCCCCCGTGTCACCACTGCGGGGAGGAAGGTCTTGGGCTTCAGCCCCACTCCTGAAGCCCCAAGCCCCAGCAGGTGCTTCCCATGGGGCTGAAGCCCTGAGACCCCCCCTCCCCACAGATTTGAAGCCCCAAACTCCTGCAGTCATGCCCCAGCTCTCAAACTTCTGAAGATTGTCATATGTGGCTTGGAGAGTCAGTAAGTTTGGCCACCTCTGCTATACAGTATAGGTGGGATCTTCAAAAGTGTCTGAATTATTTAGGAGCATGAGTCTTGTTGACTTTCAGGATACTTTTGAAAATTCCACCATTGGTTTGTTTCTTTTGTAGGGTTTTTTTTCTAAATATCATACTCTAGCCTTCATTGCTATTGATACATTTTAATGTAGTTAACCAGTCTGCTGTTGTCTTTTTTCTGTTGCTGATCACAGTGTGTTGTTTTGGTGGTAACTGACCTGATATATAAAATAATGTTGATTCCTTTTTTTGGTTGGTGTGGGTGCTCCTGACTACACAGGACAAGTTCTGGTGTGAATTCTCTGTAATAACGATGGAATTTTCAATGTCAAACAGTTCATTGGCTTCTTTGGAATTTGTTTCAGAGAGCAATGGTAAATGCTGTCCACTGGCATCTCTCCACAGCACCTCAGGCTGTGGGTACCAGCCAACCGATCGACACACCACCCGGATCCCTCCATCCTGATAATCCTCAACAGAGATGTGAGGAGCAGTACCTGAAGCTAGAGAAAATTAATAAATCAGTATTAATTTATGCACATGTTCAGCCTGGAGGATAAACATTTAAACTTTCCTTTTATTCCCTATACTCATGGACTCAGGAAACAATATGAGCAAGAAATTATAATTATTTCATGGAGCGGGAAGGGAACACTTTTTCCTTCACTAGTTTTCCATTCCAGGATCTACACATGGCAAAACATTGTATTTCATGATTTCATGAATCCCTTAGCTGGTAAATGATCTTAACACTAACTGATAAAGAAAAAGATTGAGAAAAATAAAAGTTATATTTCAAATGTACCTTCAGGTGAAATATCTCTTCTTTGATCATATACAGTCTGCTTTAGCTAGCCCTATGGGTACATGTCAAAGACAGAGGAGAAAAGTCTGTCCATGTCTGGTCAAGTTTAACCCAGAGCTCAGTATATGTGGCTGCTCCTAAGCCCCTCTTCACTGGTGAAAAGCAGTGGAGGAGGAATGGGTTTCACAGGAGGAATTGTTCTCCCTCCTTAAAGTTTTAGCAGCCTTCACCAGAATGAAACAAGATAGCACCAGAGTGACAAGGAGCCAGCAGAACACTAGCCACTCATTTTCAGACGTGGAGTAGCTAGTGTACCCCTTATCCAATGTACTTCATGTTTGGATGAAGAATCATTCCTCGCAACGGACTTGGAGAAATTTTTCAAAAGCACCCAAATGACATAGGAACTTAAATCCAATTTACAAAAGTGACACCCTGGAGTTACTGCTAGGAAATAAATGGAAGGTAACAGGAAATTTTGAATAGTAAAATGCAAATAAGAGTCACTGAGAACCCTCTCCAAAGGAAATACAGGCACATAGAACTATAGGATTGGAAGGGAACTCAAAAGGTCATCTAGTCCAGCGGTTCTCAGCCAGGGGTCTGTGGCCCCACAGGGGGCTATGAGCAGGTTTCAAGGGGTCCACCAAGCAGGGTCAGCATTAGACTTGCTGGGGCCCAGGGCAGAAAGCCAAAGCCCCCACCCTGCTGTGCATGGCTGAAACCTGAGACCCGTCACACGAGGTTGAAGCCGAAGCCTGAGCAACGTAGCTTCACAGGGCCCCCTGTGGTGTGGGGCCCTGGGTAATTGACCTGCTTGGTATCCCCTAATCCTGGCCCTGGCTTTTAAATGCAGAAAAACAGTGATTGTGGCACAATTGGACTGTAGAGTTTTTACAGCAAATTGTGGGGGAGGGGGCTCAGAAAGAAAAATGTTGAGAACCCTTGATCTTGTCCACTCACCCACACTGAGACAAGATTAAGTACTCCTAGGCCACCCCAAACTCGTGTCTGTGTAACCTCCTTCTTAAAAAACCTACAATGACAAGAATTCCATGACCTGCCTAGGTTACCTGTTCCAGTGCTTAACTATCTTCATAGTTAGAAAGATTTTCCTGCTATGTAGCCTAAATCTCCTTTTTTTCACTGCAGCATCATACTGTTGGCTCCATATTCACTTTGTGATCCACTAAAATCTCCACATCCTTTTCTGCAGCATTGCTGCCCAGACAGTTATTCCCATATTGTATTTGTGCATTTATTTTTTTCTTCCTACGTGTATTTCTCTTTGCACGTTTTTACTCAATTTCATGTTGTTGATTTCAGACCAGTACTCCAGTTTATCAAGATCATTTTGAATTCTAATCCTGCCCTCCAAAGGGACTGCACCTTTCCCAGCTTGGTGACATCTGCACATTTTATAAGTGTACTCTCTACTGCATCATCTAAGTAATTAATGAAAATATTGAATAGTACCGGACCGAGGAATGACCCATGTGGGATCCCATTTGATACATCCTCCTAATTTAACAGCAAACAACTGATAACTATTCTTTGGGTTCAATTTTTCAATCAGGTTGTGCACCCACCTTCTAGCAATTTCAGCCAAACCACATTTCCCTGGTTTGCTTATGAGACTGTCATGTGGGACTGTGCCAACAGCCTTACTAAAAATTAAGATATATCACATCTACTGCTTCCCCACACGCTACTGACCTGACACCTTTAGTTCCAATAGGGCTTCTTCATAATCCATACCCTCTTGAACAAAACAGCTATACTGTCCTTCATCAGAAGGTCTGATATTGAAAATTCTCAAGGCAACATTTCCATCGGTGAGACCATCTTTAAAGAGTTCTGTCCTCCGCTGATATTCTGACATCTGCTGCCCATACTGGTCCTTTCCATCACTATAGCGATGAACAAATGGAGAGAGTTGGGACCGGAACCACGTCACCTCCATGTTCTCAGCACTCATCTTGGGGGACAGGTGACAGGGTAACACAATCTCTTCTCCCACAGTGGCAGTGATAGGCTGGTCAGGTCCAACCACTTTAAAACGAGCTAAGAAATGTACCAGGATACAAGGAAGATAAACTCAGAGAAAGCATGGGAAATTCATATACATTTCTTTAACAATACACACAAACAACAAGATCTATTTCATGTATTTTATATTCCATGGGGCATGAAATTATATATGGAGTTTACAAGAAATAATGCATTTCCACAACTGTAAATTATTCACAAAAAGAAAAGGAGTACTTGTGGCACCTTAGAGACTAACCAATTTATTTGAGCATAAGCTTTCATGAGCTACAGCTCACTTCATCGGATGCATTCAGTGGAAGTTTCCTGTGCTGGGTTCAGACGCTCAATAAATCCTCCTGTGTTACGCCAGCTGAGAGTCACTCGGGGCTAGAGAACAGGGTGGGGGTGGGGGGTATTGGGGGGTGTGACAAAGCGGGACTGTTATTAATGGTTCCTCTGAATAGTGTGGGGGTGCCTCAGTTTCCCCATGGCAGTTCTTAAGTATCTAGGTGGTGGGGTAAGGGTGTGTGATCATTGCAGAGCCCTAGAGGGCAGGTGTGTGCAGGGGTCTGGACACAGAGAATGGCCGACACCCTGTTTCCTGGCCACTGATGGCCTGGGCCCTTCCCCCCTGCAAGGTGAGAGCTAAAGGGTTGGAGAACAAAGGAATCCGGTGACCTCCTGGCCTGGGAAAGGAACAAAGCCCAGAGGAGGAGGGGCTGGAGGGAGTTTCAGTTTGGGGCTGGCTGGGACATGGAGTGAAGGGCAGACGGGGTTGTCTGGCTCCCTGCCCCCCAGAATGGACCCAGCTGAGGGGTCCTGTTCTCTGCACCTACAAGCTCTGTGTTTGACCATGTCCCTGTCATCTAATAAACCTTCTGTGTTACTGGCTGGCTGAGAGTCACGTCTGACTGCGGAGTTGGGGGGCAGGACCCTCTGGCCCCCCCAGGACCCCGCCTGGGAAGACTCGCTGTGGGAAGCGCACGGAGGGGCAGAGGATGCTGAATGCTCCGAGGTCAGACCCAGGAAGGTGGAAGCTGTGTGAGCTGTGTGTCCTGCAGACAGGCTGCTCCCAGAGAGGAGACTCCCCCAGAGTCCTGCCTGGCTTCGTGGGGAGCAGTTCCAGAGCATCGCCAGGGGACTCCATGACAGGGGGCATCATCCCCTTCGGGGGGTGGAGGCCCTGGGGGTCCAGAGCGAGGGGACTCCCTGAGGAGCCCAAGGCAGAGACAGGCTGTGACGAAGTGGGACTGTTCTTAATGTTTCCTCTGAATAGTGTGTGGGGTGCCTCAGTTTCCCCTAGGCAGTTCTTAAGTATCTAGGTGGTGGGGTAAGGGTGTAGGATCATTGCAGAGCCGTAGAGGGTAGGTGTGTGCAGGGGTCTGGACACAGAGAATGGCCGACACCCTGTTTGCTGGCAACTGATGGCCTGGGCCCTTCCCCCCTGCAAGGTGAGAGCTAAAGGGTTGGAAAACAAAGGCAACTCGCAGAAGCTACTAGATCGCACGCCCTGGTTCTCATGGGTGACTTTAATTTTCCTGATATGTGCTGGGAGAGCAATACAGCGGTGCATAGATAATCCAGGAAGTTTTTGGATAGCGTAGGGGACAATTTCCTGGTGCAAGTGCTAGACGAGCCAACTAGTGGGGGAGCTTTTCTTGACCTGCTGCTCACAAACAGGGAAGAATTAGTGGGGGAAGCAAAAGTGGACGGGAATCTGGGAGGCAGTGACCATGAGTTGGTTGAGTTCAGGATCCTGACACAGGGAAGAAAGGTAAGCAGCAGGATACGGACCCTGGACTTCAGGAAAGCAGACTTCGACTCCCTCAGGGAGCGGATGGGTAGGATCCCCTGGGGGACTAACATGAGGGGGAAAGGAGTCCAGGAGAGCTGGCTGTATTTCAAGGATCCCTGTTGAGGTTACAGGGACAAACCATCCCGATGAGTCGAAAGAATAGTAAATATGGCAGGCAACCAGCTTGGCTTAACGGTGAAATCCTAGCGGATCTTAAACATAAAAAAGAAGCTTACAAGAAGTGGAAGGTTGGACATATGACCAGGGAAGAGTATAAAAATATTGCTCGGGCGTGTAGGAATGAAATCAGGAGGGCCAAATCGCACCTGGAGCTGCAGCTAGCAAGAGATGTCAAGAGTAACAAGAAGGGTTTCTTCAGGTATGTTGGCAACAAGAAGAAAGCCAAGGAAAGTGTGGGCCCCTTACTGAATGAGGGAGGCAACCTAGTGACAGAGGATGTGGAAAAAGCTATGTGCTCAATGCTTTTTTTGCCTCTGTCTTCACTAACAAGGACAGCTCCCAGACTGCTGCGCTGGGCATCACAGCATGGGGAGTAGATGGCCAGCCCTCTGTGAAGAAAGAGGTGGTTAGGGACTATTTAGAAAAGCTGGACGTGCACAAGTCCATGGAGCCGGACGAGTTGCATCCGAGAGTGCTAAAGGAATTGGCGGATGTGATTGCAGAGCCATTGGCCATTATCTTTGAAAACTCGTGGCGAACGGGGGAAGTCCCAGATGACTGGAAAAAGGCTAATGTAGTGCCAATCTTTAAAAAAGGGAAGAAGGAGGATCCTGGGAACTACAGGCCAGTCAGCCTCACCTCAGTCCCCAGAAAAATCATGGAGCAGGTCCTCAAGGAATCAATCCTGAAGCACTTACACGAGAGGAAAGTGATCAGGAACAGTCAGCATGGATTCACCAAGGGTAGGTCATGCCTGACTAATCTAATCGCCTTCTATGATGAGATTACTGATTCTGTGGATGAAGGGAAAGCAGTAGATGTATTGTTTCTTGACTTTAGCAAAGCTTTTGACACGGTCTCTCACAGTATTCTTGTCAGCAAGTTAAAGAAGTATGGGCTGGATGAATGCACTATAAGGTGGGTAGAAAGTTGGCTAGATTGTCGGGCTCAACGGGTAGTGATCAATGGCTCCATGTCTAGTTGGCAGCCGGTGTCAAGTGGAGTGCCCCAGGGGTCGGTCCTGGGGCCCGTTTTGTTCAATATCTTCATAAATGATCTGGAGAATGGTGTGGATTGCACTCTCAGCAAATTTGCGGATGATACTAAACTGGGAGGAGTGGTAGATACGCTGGAGGGCAGGGATAGGATACAGAGGGACTAGACAAATTGGAGGATTGGGCCAAAAGAAACCTGATGAGGTTCAATAAGGATAAGTGCAGGGTCCTGCACTTAGGACGGAAGAACCCAATGCACAGCTACAGACAAGGGCCGAATGGCTAGGCAGCAGTTCTGCGGAAAAGGACCTAGGGGTGACAGTGGACGAGAAGCTGGATATGAGTCAGCAGTGTGCCCTTGTTGCCAAGAAGGCCAATGGCAATTTGGGATGTATAAGTAGGGGCATAGTGAGCAGATCGAGGGACGTGATCGTTCCCCTCTATTTGACATTGGTGAGGCCTCATCTGGAGTACTGTGTCCAGTTTTGGGCCCCACACTACAAGAAGGACGTGGATAAATTGGAGAGAGTCCAGCGAAGGGCAACAAAAATGATTAGGGGTCTGGAACACATGACTTATGAGGAGAGGCTGAGGGAACTGGGATTGTTTAGTCTGCAGAAGAGAAGAATGAGGGGGGATTTGATAGCTGCTTTCAACTACCTGAGAGGTGGTTCCAGAGAGGATGGTTCTAGACTATTCTCAGTGGTAGAAGAGGACAGGACAAGGAGTAATGGTCTCAAGTTGCAGTGGGGGAGGTTTAGGTTGGATATTAGGAAAAACTTTTTCACTAGGAGGGTGGTGAAACACTGGAATGCGTTACCTAGGGAGGTGGTAGAATCTCCTTCCTTGGAAGTTTTTAAGGTCAGGCTTGACAAAGCCCTGGCTGGGATGATTTGATTGGGGATTGGTCCTGCTTTGAGCAGGGGGTTGGACTAGATGACCTCCTGAGGTCCCTTCCAACCCTGATATTCTATGATTCTATGATTCTATGATTCTAAGTGAGCTGTAGTTCACGAAAGCTTATGCTCAAATAAATTGGTTAGTCTCTAAGGTGCCACAAGTACTCCTTTTCTTTTTGCGAATACAGACTAACACGGCTGCTACTCTGAAACCTGTGAATTATTGTTATACCAGATGTAGGGTGAAACCTCATTGAATCTGGTGGGTGTAATAGCCACCTTTCATTCAGAATAAATGTTAGAAGCAATGAAGCTCCTTTATGGAGTAAAGTAGCTGAAACTTTCAGAGCCACCACTCAAATTACATGCCATGTGCAAGTCTGGTCAAGAGCTGAGCTATGTGGGCATAGTGCAAATACGGAGGGATGGGTATTGCTTTGATAGAGCTGTGTGCTTGTGTGTGAGAGCAGAAGCAGAGAAAAAACACTAAAGAAGCAGACAGAAAAGGCTGCAAAGAAGGGCCAGAGACAGCCAGAAAAGCACTTGAAGCATGTGAAAGCTAAGAGAGAACTTGTTGGTCAAAGTTTTGGTTGAAAGAGGCTTGGAATTGTGAGCAAAGAAATTGCCTCCTGCTGTTTGATTCCTACTGTGTTCAATGATGCGGGACTTTGTGTACATTCTATGTAAATAAAAAGGATTTCATCAAATAAATACCTGACTCCATCAGCAATTTCTCTTTCTAATGGAAAGAACCCATAAGACTCTGAATACTGGCTACCCACTCATGTCTAAAGGGTTAATATTATGTTTATGTAAGCAGGGTCTGAATGAATGCTTCCCTGACAGCTAGCTGGGAGTGGGAGAGACTCCCGGCGTGTTTATGTAAATACAATTTGTTCCTGCTCTGCTTATATATTCAACAGATGCAGAGGTGTCAAAGTGATCAACTTTAACTGGTGTTGGGTACAAATCACCTTAGTACTGATTGCAGGAGCAGTGAAATGCTGTTACCAATGTTGTAATTATTGTGGGAATACAGAGAAGAAGTGCTGTGCTTAACCTGTCCCAAATAAGGGGGACCATCCTCAGTTGAAAGAACCTTGTTAAGCCAGGGGCTCGAATGTCAGCGCCCTGTTAAAGTAAGAGGGGTGGGGACAAGTATCCCAGTGAGAAGGCGGCACACCCTCACCAAGGGTCCTACCTAGACTGGTTCAACCTGTTCCTCCCCACAGGTCAAAGAATAGCATTAAATAGGCTTCATTAGAACCCTTTTTGTTATTTTAATTGTTCAATCAGAGCTGAAATCATTTGTGGTGGGACTGGGTTTCTGCCCTGCCTGCTAAGAGCTAAAATTACTAAGAGACTGATGTGCAGAGGACACAGCAGAGAGGCAGATGGCAGCAGAAGGTGACTGACAGCTGGTGAATGAGTGGCTGTTGAGGCAGAAAGGTGCAACAAGCAGCCAGCAGGGCAGTGGCAGAGAAGCGTGATGAGTGGCTAGCAGGGCGGCTGGTGGAGAAGCAAGGTGAGCGGCCAACAGGGCAGCTGGTGGAGAGGTGTGCCAACAGTGGTGACCAATCAGCCAGCAGGCTGACAGTGGAGAGGCGCGGTGAGCATGGTGAGCAGGCATCTGACAGGATGGCTGGCAGAGAGGGGCAGCGAGCGAGTGCCCGAGCAGCGCTACAAGTAAGAAGCCTCTATACCCCCTCTCCACACAAGGTGGGAGGTGAAGTCTGCAGATGCACCTCTGAACTCTGGGTCTGCACTAACCAAGGACAGCAACTGTGAGTGGGGTGCAGAGAAGGGTTGGGCATGTGAAGGGGGCTTTTGGGTTGCCGGACTTAAGAACCTGAGGGGAAAAGGACACTGCCCAACCTACTTGGGGTTGGGTTGTTTACCCATGGTTTATTTTTATGGACCCTAGTTGCAGTGTTTTCCCAAATTAACACCTAGTTGCTTCCCTCCTTTTATTAAAGTTTCTTTTCTATACTCAGACTCTATGCTTGTGAGTGGGGAAGTATTGCCTCTCAGAGGCGCCCAGGGGTGGTGTGTAAATTTCCTAGGATACTGGGTGGAGGATTGAGCCAGTTCTGTGTTGTATCGACGGAAAGGAACCCCTAGATATTGAACACGGCCCTGACTGCTGCTGGCTCCACCAGGCAGAAAGGTTATATTTTAAAAAATACTGAAATTCATTCCCAGCACTTGTCATGGGGAGCAAGTGAGAGGATCACAAAATGTCCCCAACCCCAGTTACAGTGACAGGGGGATAAGGTTCAGTCACTCTACATTGTGCTCTGAAATGTGCCACAACATAAAGAAAATTAACTCAGAGAGAAAAATTACTTTTCTTTTGCCTCCTCAGTCCTGTCAGCCTCATGCAGTAGTGTGCTATGCAAATAAAATAGGATTAGATCTGATAAACTAGGCAACAAAATTTGGAGGAAATTTTAAAGGGCTGGAAACCTGATCCCAATCCCATTGAACCAATGGAACAGTTCTCATTTACTTCAATGGGATTTGGATCAGCCCTAATGGGCTCTCCTTCTTTTGTTGCTCAGGTTCACAGGCTGGGGAATCCTTTAATCTCCAGAGGGCTAGTTTCAATTTAAGATAGTGCAAAATGTAGCATCCTACTTGGTTAGCTGTGCTCTGCACATGGAACACTGTGTACCTGAGCTCTGTGATATGCTCTGACTTCCAGTACATTTTGTGTGCACTTCAAAGCACTGGTTTTTGACATATGAAGCATTAAGTGGTTTGGGACCAGATTAGTGCCTCTTTCCTAATGTGATGTCCCAGAGACTGAGAGCAGATGGAGTGTCTGAGCTAACAACCCCACTGGTTCTAATGGGACACTTTCAATAAAGGGTCGTCAGCTGTGTATCTCATTTACCCTCTTGTCCAACCTACTGACTTGTAGTCCCTGCTCTCTCTAGGTGATTGAGAAGGGAGTGAGTGGAAGAGGACGTCCACGCATTAAGGTGAGTGAGGCAGTTATTGTCCTGAAGGTTTGGAAAGGCAGCGAAGACACTTTTTAAAAAACCACTGTTGTTTCTGTTTGGAATTTGGGGCGTTTTTTTGTTCAGCCTTCTGTTTACAACTAAACATCTTACTGGGCATCTTTTCAAACCCCTGCTATTTATTTACTTAGATTTTTATCCTCCTTCAATAACAGAGTGTTATCCATTGCTAACAACTTTTAAAAATACATGCGTGAATAAGCAAATCTAAAAACTATCCCAAGAACAATGCAACAACCCAGCAACAGGATAAGCAGAGCAAAATTGAATAAAGAAGTTGCTAATCTTGCTTTGTGGTTCTGTTTACACACTGTAAGTCGTTCCATTGTCTTCAAGTGAAGCCCATTTGTAAGTCACTGTAAGCCCAGATAAATCATATAAGAAACGGCAGAAAGAGACGGGATTCCTACCTGATTCCAACCTGTGAAGAGAACAAGTAATGAAGAAAATAATCAAATCAGGCAGAGAGCATCTGGCTGTGGTGCTATGGCAGAATGAGAGAACCTGCATCCTCATGGGAACTTGGTCTAGATAACAGGATGGACATGGAGAAAAACAAACAAACATCATAATAAACAAAACAGTGATTATGAGATGCTGGTTATTGGATTTTGAGGGACAGAAGATCACAAAGGACACAAATAAAATGGGGTATATGCATTGCCAAGTAAATTTATTGTGTTATGCAGTTAGAGCAGCCATTCCATTAAAGTTGAAAACGTGTTTCTATTATGAGTCTGAGTTTGTCCCATTCCCACCCAATCCACACTGCTCCCCACCTCGAGGTTGCTGCTTCCCCCACTCCTCTATATCCTGCTTCTCCCCTCTGGGTCCTCCCTGCCCAGAGGTTCCTGCTTTTCCTCAATTCCACTTTCCCCTCTCCAGGTGCCTGCTTTCCCCAACTCCGGTTCCCTGATTCCTCTCTCCCTCCATTTTCCCCTCTCCAGGGGAGAGCCCTAATCACTAGGCTATTGACTAGACTGAGATGGAAAAAGAAAAGGAGTACTTGTGGCATCTTAGCGACTCATCAATTTATCTGTAGCCTGAGATGGAATTTTTTCAATCTTTCCTGATGGATCTGTTCCACTTTGAGTAAATAATGAAATATTTATTAGAGCAGGAACTTGAACCTGAGTCTTCTACAGCCAAGAGGAGGGCTCTAATCACCAAGCCACCCTCTCTCTTCCACTGTAGCACTGCTGAACATATAATTTAATACCGAGTGGAACAGCTCCAACAAGAGAGCCTGAGAAACAGAGACAGAGAAATGTACAGGAAATGAGCCAGAAAAGTCACAATACATTCAACTGCAGTGAGAGTCCTGAAGCTTCTTTTATTCCTTTGATAAATTCAGAACTTCTCTTTACATCAGCAGGAGATTTGCCGTGGTTAACTCCAGCTGCTAGTTACTAGTTCTGCCTCACTAGTATACCATAACAGAAATATCCAAGAAAAAAGCTCAGAGACATGGGATGCTTTCATGGAAGTATCTGAATGATCCTAATACATGCATTCCTCTTCCCCTTCTCCTTCCTCTCTACCCACTTCCTTCCCTCCCCATCTCTAGCCCTCTCCTCTGAACTTTGCTTCTATTCTTTACTTAACTTCATAATTTTTCTTTAACTAGTTGATTTTCCATAAGCAGATTTTGTTTGTAAATTGTTTAATGCAAATAATTGAGGTATATGGCTAACATTAGGTAGCAAATGGTTAATATATTATGAGAATTTAATATAGTTTATTATGTTTGTTTTTCTCTGTGTATATATATTTTAAAAAGTTAAAAAAACAAAACAAAGAAAATAAGACTCAACTCCAGGAGGTTTACAAGGAAAAGGTACCAGGAGGGGGACTGCCTCGGAGAGAAAATAAAATCACGCTGCTCTGTAGAACCTTGCTGATCCACCGATGCAAGGAGTCCCCAGGTCCAGCAATGCACTGGAATCATGAGGGGTTAGGGGGTAGATGTTCCCGGTACACTGGAAACATGAGGAGGGTGGGGTGGGGTAGATGTTCCCGGTGCACTGGAATCATGGGGGGCAGGGGGGGGCTAGATGTTTCTGGTACACTGGAATCGTGAGGAGGATGGGGTGGGGTAAATGCGAGCAAAGCAGCTGTGTCCATATCGTAATGCTCCAACCTGCCAGCAGCAGCAGCCAGAGCCCAGAGCTGCTTCCTGAGCCTGGATGGAGGGGCTGCCTCTGCTATTGAAATCAGGTTCAAAGAAATAAAAGTTCAAAGAAATAAAGCTAAGGGGAAGGGTGGGCATGAAATGGTGGATTTGCTCTGTGCAGTTTGTTGCTAGACTGAGAACTGAATTCCAGCATTGCAGTGACTGATCTGGTAAAGTTGTTTTAATTCATCGTGTCTGTATTTTCTGCAGGGTATTTTGCTGTAGTGAGATCAGACACATTTCAGCTTCTTCTGCTATCAAAAAGCTAAGCAGTTTGCTTTTCCTTTTAACTTTGAAAGAATCAGTGAAGGAAATAAAATGGTGCGAACCCACCCTTTGGCTGGGGCTCTTGATCTATTGAATGAAGCCTCCTTTTCCACAACATCCTTGCTGTAAACCCAGAGGCTCAGTCTGACTTCTGTATTTGCAGGGTAGAGGGCTTAATAAGTACAGGTCTGACTTTGGATGCCCTCTGCAAGTCCCCCAGGAGTTCACCGGCTGTGAACCAAGCAGCACTTGGGGATGCAGGGGGAGCAGCAGCGCAGAGTTCGGGGAGGAAGCCCCTGGACACCCGGCTCCCCTCCCCTCCTGCCAGGCACTGAGGGCACTCGGCTGCTGTGGGGACATCCCATGTGCATCTCTGTCAAGGGGAAATGACTCTGGCAGGCTCTGGAGTGCTCTGATAAAAGCTCCTGCAGCTGCCTCTTTCCTTCCCCTTTTCTCTGAAAACCATGTTTTTTCCCCAGCAAAGTGACCACCACGGCTGCAGCCCCAGCACAGAACGGGTGCTCTGGCCAGCATGAGCCTCCTGCTGCCTGCACCAAGACCGGTAGGGCCAGATTTAGGGAAAATGGCACTCTGGGTGAACTTGTATTTTGCTGCCCCCCACATCACCCCTGGCCCCACAGGCTTACTGGGATCCCCCCATCACCTCTGGGCCCTGCTGCTTCTCCAAGTTTGTATTGAAGAGGTGCCACAGCTCAGCCCTGGCACAAATTAAGAATTGGCAGGCGGCCTGATACCAGCAGCTCCTGGCTGAGTGCCCAGCTCTGAAGGCAACGCCACCACCACCAGCAGCACAGAAGTGAGGGTGGCCTGGTATATGCTGTATTGCCACCCTTATTTCTGTGCTGCTGCTGCGGCTCCTGGTGCCTGATGCTCTGCCTGCAGCTCAAGGTCGGTTTCATGCTGTCACAAGGAGGCTGCATCTTGCCAGAGCCCAGGGCCCTCCTGCAGCTCTCTGGACACTACTGGCTCACCGGGGTGCCATTTCAGATTTTGTGGGGTGGGGGGCAACTTTAACCATGATTCCAGAGACTATTTAGGCACCTGAAGACTCTTGGGTTTTTTGCAGATAATAACTTAGGAATTACCTGACAGGAGCGCTACGTCTAATTGTTATATAAAGAAAGAAAAAATATATACAAACTCCAATTAAAGCCACACTTTAAGTTTATATGTAAATTTAGATCAGGAGATAATACAGCAAGATATTCCCAATCCCAAACCTTGAGGTATCAGTTCTGAAGCTTTAACACAGATATCAGAAACACAAGTTTGATACGTTGGACACTATCGTTAATAATAAAAATAAATAAAATCTGACAGACCACTCTGTATTCCTGCCATTATCTACTCTATTTTAGTCAATTGTTTTTCACTCCCCCCAAAAAGTATTTACTTAATTGTAACATACATGATTAAGGTTTTTTCTCTTTTATTAAGAATGGGAATTTATTTTTCTAATTATTTTGGCATTTATGTTTACCAGTCACAACCATGTATGTGACTCACGAACATTTGACTCCATCATTGCTATTAGGTATCATAGTTGGAACTGCATTTATTTTCATATGAATTTTAAGGTTTTTTTACAGATATAACTAAAAATACTACTTGAAAATAAGTGACTTTCATCTGCCCAGGATCTAAAGTTATGTGTTTAGCTAATGTTTTTTAACCTGGCAGTGCTCAGGTGAGTACAAGCTAAAGTTATATTCTAGGAGGATGTTATTATTTGATTATACCATTTTAAATAATTAATGACAAAGCACAAAATAGTAATAAAAATAAGGAAAATTACTGCAGCCAGGACAGATTAGACATTTTAGAACTCACTACTCAATGAATTAAATATAAGCATAAGAGGGAAATAAAATTATGAAATGCTCGCCCCCCCCCCACCCACACACAGCAGACAGGAGGCTCCCAGGAGCAGCTTGGCCGGGGCAGTTCCAAGCAGGGAGGCGGGAGGGGACAGATGGCCGGCCGCAGATGGCCGAAGAGCAGCAGGGGAAGGAGGGACAAGACACCCCTGCTCCGGAGGCACCAGCCAGCACATCATAGAATCATAGAATATCAGGGTTGGAAGGGACCTCAGGAAGTCATCTAGTCCAACCCCCTGCTCAAAGCAGGACAAATCCCCAACTAAATCATCCCAGCCAGGGCTTTGTCAAGCCTGACCTTAAAAACTTCTAAGGAAGGAGATTCCACCACCTCCCTAAGTAACGCATTCCAATGTTTCACCACCCTCGTAGTGAAAAAGTTTTTCCTAATATCCAACCTAAACCTCCCCCACTGCAACTTGAGACCATTACTCCTTGTTCTGTCATCTGCTACCACTGAGAACAGTCTAGATCTCTTTGGAACCCCCTTTCAGGTAGTTGAAAGCAGCTATCAAATCCCCCCTTGTTCTTCTCTTCCGTAGGCTAAACAATCCCAGTTCACAGAATCACAGAATATCAGGATTGGAAGGGACCTCAGGAGGTCATCTAGTCCAACCCCCTGCTCAAAGCAGGACCAGTCCCCAATGTTTGCCCCAGATCCCTAAATGGCCCCCTCAAGGATAGAACTCACAGCCCTGGGTTTAGCAGGCCAATGCTCAAACCACTGAGCTATCCCTCCCCCCTCAGCCTCTCCTCATAAGTCATGTGTTCCAGTCCCCTAATCATTTTTGTTGCCCTCCGCTGGACTCTTTCCAATTTTTCCACATCCTTCTTGTAGTGTGGGGCCCAAAACTGGACACAGTACTCCAGATGAGGCCTCACCAATGTCAAATAGAGGGGAACGATCCCGTCCCTCGATCTGCTGGCAAATGCCCCTACTTATACATCTCAAAATGCCGTTGGCCTTCTTGGCAACAAGGGCACACTGTTGACTCATATCCAGCTTCTCGTCCACTGTAACCCCTAGGTCCTTTTCTGCAGAACTGCTGCCTAGCCATTCGGTCCCTAGTCTGTAGCGGTGCATGGGATTCTTCCGTCCTAAGTGCAGGACTCTGCACTTGTCCTTGTTGTCCTTGTTGAACCTCACCAGACTTTGGGCTACTGCAGTGGCTGCAGCTCTTCTGCACGGCTTGGCACTACTAGAAACCTGTTCCACAATGCTTGGGACTGGGAAGCAAATTCCCTGCTGCAGAACTGCTTCCCCACATCGGAGCCTGAGTTTTGTGGAAGACTTAGTGCTGGTTCCCATGTGATGCTGGACGTCACCCAGAGCAGGAACAAGTACTCCGGAGATCCCAGCTCCTTGGCCATGTGCCTCAGGCCACTGCAACAGGCTGCCCACCATAACACCCTATCCAGGGAAGACTCACAACTGAAACACAAATCAAAGGAGAAAACAAACAAACACCTACCCCTGTCTCAAGTGTCTGTAAGAAACGTCTCAGCAGTTCCAGGATCCTTGTAAAAAGAAAAGGAGGACTTGTGGCACCTTAGAGACTAACAAATTTATTTGAGCATAAGCTTTCGTGAGCTACAGCTCACTTCATCCTTGTAGGTTCCCATCTCCCCCTGCTTTAAAGATACAATTAACGAAGAAGATTCTAAACTATGAATTCAAGTATCAGGGGGTAGCCGTGTTAGTCTGTATCCACAAAAACAACAAGGAGTTCAGATGCAGATGAGTTTTTTTTACCCACGAAAGCTTATGCCCAGATAAATCTGTTAGTCTTTAAGGTGCCGCCAGGGCTGGGTCAGATCAACCCCCAGGAACTTTCCCTGCCTGCAGGAAGCTCTGCACTGTGAAGGGGTCTCGGTGGGGGGAGTCCAGGTGAGAGGGGATGAAGGTCAGTGGGGGGGAGGCTGCGTGTGGGGGGTCCACATGCATGGGGGTTGGGCAGACAGGGGGAGCAGCTCCCCATACATTGACCCCTTCTCCCACTTGCACCCCACACTGAGCCCCTCTGCATTGGGAGCCCTATACACCCAGAACCCCTCATCAAGCAACCTGAACCCAAACCCCCACCCCCAAGCCTCATCCCCTGCATCAAGAGCCCCTCGCACCCAGAATCCCCCCACCAAGCCCCCCAAACCCTGACCATTGAGCCTCATACCATGCATAGGGAACCCCCCCCCCCAGACCTCTAACCCACTGAACCCCAAACAGTGGCAGCCTGACCCACCAAATCCCACTCCCCCAACCCCTCCACCCCCGCACACACACACTGAGCCCTAACCACCTTCACCTGGACTCCCCTGTAGAGTCCCAGTCCCCCTGCACCCAGAACCCCGCACCAAGCCCCTGTATATCCAGATTCTCACACACACCTGCCCCCCACCCCCACTCAGCTGCCCGCACCCAGATTGCACCACACAGAACCCTGGTAGTCTTGAGGAATTCTGTACCGAAAAAGTAAATATTTTAAAATTCTGAGAAGTTAGGCATATTTTATTTTTCAAAATGACACAGTAACACAATAACAATATAATCACACCATTTTCAATTATTTTGGTAATTTATTTCAATGTATTTGGTGATTATACTGTGTTATCTTGAAAAATAAAATTTGCAGAATTTTGCAGAATTTTAAAATATTGTGTGCACAATTTTTATTTTTTTGGCACAGAATTTTTAAATTTTGGTGCAGAATTCCCTCAGGAGTACTACTTGAAATCGTCAGCCTCCATTCAAATCTGGTTCGAGCTTAGCCAAAAGAGGAGTTTCATTGATTTTCTGACTAATTGCCCCACTCTAGCTCAGAGGACCAATCAAGGGTAGGGAAAGGCTGGGTGAAACAACAGGTTTTGAGGCTAAGTTTTGTGGTGACTTTACTTCAGCAGCGTTTTGCATTCCAGAGTCTCCTTGTGCTGCAGCGTTAACCCTCACTTCCACCCTGGGGAGTTTTGGCAGACCTAACTCAGGATTTCTGAGATTTGTCCACTGGGGAGAGTGACTTACTGCAGGGCAACTACCAAGGAGCAGGGTTACCAACCACTCCCTTCCCCTCTCTGCTGGCTGCTTGGCAGTTCCTTAGCCTGCTTCAGCATCTGGACCTGCTCTGCGACACCTGCTGCAGCCACTGCCTTCAGTCACCCTCAGACTCTGCTACAAAGGGGGTGGGGGGAAGGGTAGACAGAGAGAGCCCAAATGGGAGGGGAGAGATGACAGAATGTGTTCAGGGGCCAAACTGTTTCCAGAAATGGGTCAGACAGGTGGAAGCAGGGGAAGGAGAGAGTCAAAGGAGCAAAGTCAGGGGTAGGAGCCTGGGTTAAGAACTGCAGGGATGCAATGCCAGACAGGGGCAGGGGGGATAAAAGTTGTCACAAATGGAACATGTTTCCAGAACTGACCATCATAGAATATAAGGGTTGGAAGGGACCTCAGTGTTAGGATATAGATATTCAGGCCTGTCTGTAAAGGCCTATACTCTAAGAACTTAGGTGTATTCTTATCACTTGGCTAGTTATAGAGGTATAAAAGAAAGAATCAAAATCACTGTCTGCTGGTGTAAGGTCCTTCTCTTACTGTGACAGTCTGAGGCCCTGTGCTTAGGCTAAGGCCTTTGGCTAAGCAGCAGAGGCAGCCATAAGCTGGGAAGCGAACGGTCACCTCCTCACATTCCAAACTAGTCACATTGAAAGAAGGTGCTATTGGGCTGTTAGGAATAAAATCCTGTCCTGATAATGCCTATCGCCTCCAGAGAAAGGGAAGTGCCTAGAAGATGTAAAAGGAAACTTAGTTTGATAGCATCCCGTCTGGCAAGAACTCACTTATCAATAGCTGGGATGTGAAATCCTCATTTCTGTGTTGTTCTATCACTGTAGTCCCCATTTCCCCATTGTTTGTATAATCTCTGTCTGGTTCTGTGATTGTTTCTGTCTGCGGCATAATTAATTTTGCTGGGTGTAAACTAATTAAGGTGGTGGGATATAATTGGTTACATAATCATGTTACAATATGTTAGGATTGGTTAGTTAAATTTCAGCAAAATGATTGGTTAAGGTATAGCTAAGCAGAACTCAAGTTTTACTATATTGTCTGCAGTCAATCAGGAAGTGGGTGTGTGGGGTGGAAATGGGAACAGGAAATGGGGGTGGGGAAATTGGAATCATGTTTTGCTAAAGGGGGAAATGGGAACAGGGAATGGGGGTGGGGAAATTGGAATCATGTTTGGCTAAGGGCAGGAATGGGAACAGGGACACAGGTGTAAGGCTCTGTGGTGTCAGAGCTGGGAAGGGGGACACTAAGGAAGGAAACTGGAATCATGCTTGCTGGAAGTTCATCCCATTGAACATCGAATTGTTTGCACCTTTGGACTTCGGGTATTGTTGCTCTCTGTTCATGCGAGAAGGACCAGGGAAGTAAGTGGGTGAAGGAATAAGCCCCCTAACACTCAGGAGGTCATCTAGTCCGAACCCCTGCTCAAAGCAGGACCAATCCCCAAATAAATCATTCTAGCCAGGGCTTTGTTAAGCCAGGCCTTAAAAACCTCTAAGGATGGAGATTCCACTACCTCCCTAGGTAACCCATTCCAGTGCTTCACAACCCTCCTAGTGAAATAGTTTTTCCTAATATCCAACCTAGACCTCCCCCACTGCAATTTGAGACCATTACTCCTTGTTCTGTCATCTGCCACCACTGAGAACAGCCTAGCTCCATCCTCTTTGGAACCCCCCTTCAGGTAGTTGAAGGCAGCAGGCTGCTATCAAATCCTCCCCCTCACTCTTCTTTTCTGCAGACTAAATAATTCCAGTTCTCTCAGCCTCTCCTCATAAATCATGTACTCCAGCCCCCTAATCATTTTTGTTGCCCTCCGCTGGACTCTCTCCAATTTTTCCACATCCTTCTTGTAGTGTGGGGCCCAAAACTGGACACAGTACTCCAGATGAAGCCTCACCAATGCCAAATAGAGGGGGAATGATCATGTCCCTCAATCTGCTGGCAATGCTCCTACTTATACAGCCCAAAATGCTGTTAGCCTTCTGGGCAACAAGGTCACACTGTTGACTCATATCCAGCTTCTCATCCACCTAGGTCTTTTTCTGCAGAACTGCCACTGACCCTGGTCTATACTACGAGTTTAGGTCGAATTCAGTAGCGTTAGATCAATTTAATCCTGCACCCTTCCACATGACAAAGCCATTTTTGTCGACTTAAAGGGCTCTTAAAATAAATTTCTGTACTCCTCCCTGATGAGGGGATTAGCGCTGATATAGACATTGCCAAGTCAAATTTGGGGTAGTGTGGATGCAATTTGACGGTATTGGCCTCCGGGAGCTATCCCACAGTGCTCCATTGTGACCGCTCTGGACAGCACTCTCAACTCGGATGCTCTGGCCAGGTACACAGGAAAAGCCCCGGGAACTTTTGAATTTCATTTCCTGTTTGGCCAGCGTGGCAAGCTCATCAGCAGAGGTGACCATGCAGTCCCAGAATCGCAAAAAAGCTCCAGCATGGACCAAATGGGAGGTACTGGATCTGATCCCTGTATGGGGAGACGAATCCGTGCTATCAGAACTCCGTTCCAAAAGACGAAATGCCAAAATATTTGAAAAAATCTCCAAGGGCATGATGGACAGAGGCTACAACAGGGACACACAGCAGTACTGCGTGAAAATTAAGGAGCTCAGGCAAGCCTACCAAAGAGGCAAACGGCCACTCCGGGTCAGAGCCCCAGACATGCCGCTTCTATGATGAGCTGCATGCAATTCTAGGGGGTACCCCTACCACTACCCCACCCCTGTCTGGGGACTCCTGCAAGAGGGGAGTCTCACGCAAAAGGGATGAGGATTTTGGGGACGAGGAAGATGATGATGAGGAGGACGATAGCGCACAGCAGGCAAGCGGAGAATCCCTTCTCCCCGACAGCCAGGAATTGTTTATCACCCTGGAGCCAACCCTCCCAAGGTGGGCTCCCAGACCATGAAGCCAGAGAAGGCACCTCTGGTGAGTGTACCTTTGTAAATATAATACATGGTTTAAAAGCAAGCGTGTCTAATGATTAATTTGCCATGAAGACTTGGGATGCATTTGCGGCCAGTACAGCTACTGGAAAAGTCTGTTAACGTGTCTGGGGATGGAGCGGAAATCCTCCAGGGACATTATTAAGGGGACATTCAGAGGTGGCCGTTCCTGCTGGGCTGTTTGCCTGTGCTGAAAAGAAATCATCCCCGCTTTTAGCCACGTGGTGGGGGGGACCCGTTCACGCTGAGCTGTTCGCGTTTGGCTGGCAGGGATCTTCCCTGGTACTAGTCACACGGTGGGAGGAGGGGTGAAGCAATCATCCCAGAGAATTGGGGGGCGGGGGTTTAGTTGGGTTTGTGCTGCATGTCAACCTGAAAACTGCAGCCCCTCCTTTTAAATGGCCAGTCCAACGGGTGCTTGGTATGGGAAAGGAGGGAGCTGCTGTGTGAAACCATTCCCACATGTTATGAAGGTTGAAGAAGCTGAAAGACTGTGGCTTACCATGGCCGCCTGCAAGCCGAATTCTGTTGCCCGGCCCTGCGTGTGTGATCTCTCACACCAAACTGGCAGACCCTCAATATAAGAGGCAAAATGCTACCTTGTACCGAAAGCACATGTGCTATGTAATGTTAACAGCTTGGTTCACCGTGAAAGAGTCTACCCATTGTTCTCTAAAATGTGTCTTTTTAAATACTACTCTCACTTTTTTTCCTCCCACAGCTGCAAATGTTTCAATGCTCCCCCTATCATCTCCATCCCAGAGGCTAGTGCAGATAAGAAGGCGAAAAAATGCACTCGCGATGAAATGTTCTCTGAGCTCATGCAGTCCTCCCGCACTGAAAGAGCTCAGCAGAATGCATGGAGGCAAACAATGGCAGAGTCCAGGAAAGCAGAAAATGAACGCGAGGACAGGAGGGATGAGCAAAATGAGAGGTGGCGGCAGCGTGATGAGAGAAGGCAGGATGCAATGCAGAGGCTACTGGGGGATCACATTGATATGCTCCGGTGTCTGGTGGAGCTGCAGGAAAGGCAGCAGAAGCACAGATGGCCACTGCAGCCCCTGTGTAACTGCCCGCCCTTCTCCCCAAGTTCCATAGCCTCCTCACCCAGACGCCCAAGAACGCGGGGGAAGGCTCCGGGCACCCAACCACTCCACCCCAGAGGACTGCCCAAGCAACAGAAGGCTGGCATTCAATAAGTTTTGAAGTGCAGTATGGCCTTGTCCTTCCCTTCTCCCCCACCCCTCCCGGGCTACCTTGGCAGTTATCCCCCTATTTGTGTGATAAATTAATAAAGAATGCATAATTTTGAAACAACGACTTTATTGCCTCTGCAAGCGGTCCAATCCTCTAATTTGCCTAGGTCCCTCTGTATCCTATCCCTGCCCTCCAGCGTTATCTACCACTCCTCCCAGTTTAGTGTCATCTGCAAACTTGCTGAGGGTGCAATCCACACCATCCTCCAGATCATTAATGAAGATATTGAATAAAACCAGCCTCAGGACCGACTCTTGGGGCACTCCATCTCAGCACTCCCACCCTTCTCCCAGAGTTCCCAAAGGCAGGGTTGATCCCCATGTCTAGACAAGGCTGCCCTTCTCTGTCTGGAATGATGCAGTCAGCTTCTAAGGGAGGCCTCATTCAGTGACAGATTTTACACCCACACCATCCTATAGTGCAAGTTTATTCTTTATGATCCTATGGCTTCAATGCTGACTGAGTTCCTGTGTTGTCCATCCCCTGAGCCCAGGGCGTGTTCCCGGGGAAGGTCAAGTGATGAATTCATATGGGGAGAAATGAATGCTCACTTCTGCAGGAAAAGAACTATAATCAAATAAAAAGAATGAGGAGTCCTTGTGGCACCCTAGAGACTAACAAATTTATTTGAGCATAAGCTTCCATGGGCTAAAACCCACTTCATCGCAACACCCATTGTTTCATGTTCTCTGTGTATAGATATATCTTCCTACTATATTTTCCACTGCATGCATCCTATGAAGTGGGTTTTAGCCCACGGAAGCTTATGCCCAAATAAATTTGTTAGTCTCTAAGGTGCCACAAGGACTCCTCGTTCTTTTTGCTGATACAGACTAACGCAGCTGCCACTCTGAGACCTATAGTCACTGGAGCAGAGTTCTGCACCCTGCATCTTCTATCTGCCAGTGCCCTGACCACCAGGGTACAGAGTCATTGTTGCTTTCTTCACTTTCTTGCTCTGGCTCAGTGACTTTTGATTATTTATTCACAGTGGAACAGCTTCACCAGGAGAGACTAAGGGAACCTCTCATCAGAACATTCTATAGCTCAGTGCTTGGGGCTTTCATCTAAGGCAGATGTGGACAAACTATGACCTGCGGGCCACATCCGGCCCACGGGACCGTCCTGCCCGGCCCTTGAGCTCCTGGCCAGGAAGGCTAGCCCCCGACCCCTCCCCTGCTGTCCCCCCTCCCCCGCAGGCACTCCAGCCATGGTGGTGGCGCAGCTGCCACTCCTGCTGCTCTGAGCAGCATGGTAAGGGGGCATGGAGCGGGGGGGGGGGGGGTTGGATAGGGGCAGGGGGTCCCAGGGGGCGGTCAGGGGACAAGGAGAAGGGGGGGGGGTTGGATGGGTCGGGGATTCTGAGAGGGATTCTGAAAGGGACACTCAGGGGGCGGGAAGTGGGAGGGGGCGGATAGGGGGCAGGGCCCAGGCTGTTTGGGGAGGCCCTCCGTACAGTTTCACAACCCTGATGTGGCCCTTGGGCCAAAAAGTTTGCCCACCCCTGACCTAAGGAGTCACTTGCACTCAGGAGACCCTTTCTCCCCACCAGGAAGAGTGGAATTGAACCTAAATCTCCCACTCCCACTAGTCTAAAAGTTATAAAGAATCTGCCTCTGGATTTTGCATGAGTCCCATTCCAGTATGCTCAGAACACATACAGTGGATCAGGCCCCACAGGTGTCCCACTGCCTGTCTTCTGGTTTAAGGATCCCATTGGTGCTTAGACATGAGTTAGGTGTCTGGATGCCTAGAGTGAGGCAGCAGTGCTCATGCCCAGAAGCAGAAACTTAGGTGCCATGTTGGCATTGAGTGAGTTTCATCTGCCTAGAGGGGTAGGTGGCAGCTAAGAGGGGTTGTCTGGATTTCACTGGGACCTAATTCTGGGAGTTAGGCACCTAAATCTGGGCTTTAGGCACCTAAGTCGCTTAGTGATCTGGGTTTTCACCTCCCTGTGCCTCAGTTTCTCTATCTGTAAAATGGGGATAGTGAAATTTATGTCCATTGTAAAATACTTGAGGTCCAATGATGAAAAGACAGAAACTGACAGGCATGAGATTGTTTTTCAACATGAGTGACTGGATCAGTTTCAGAGGAAGAAGAAGGATTGCAAGTGCTTTGGAGGATAGGATTAAAATTCAAAATGATTTGGACAAACTGGAGAAAGATCTGAAGTAAATCAGATGAAATTCAATAAGGACAAATGCAAAATACCACACTTAGGAAGGAACAATCATTGCACGCATACAAAATGGGAAATGACTGCCTAGGAAGGAGTACTGCGGAAAGGGATCTGGGAGTCATAGTGGATTGCAAGCTAAATATGAGTCAACGCTGTAACGCTGTTGCAAAAAAACCAAACCTCATTCTGGGATGTATTAGCAGGAATGTTGTAAGCAAGACATGTGAAAAAAGAAAAGGAGGACCTGTGGCACCTTAGAGACTAACAAATTTATTTGAGCATAAGCTTTCGTGAGCTACAGCTTACTTCATCGGATGCATTCAGTGGAAAATATAGTAGGGAGATATATACACAGAGAACATGAAACAATGGGTGTTTCCATACACTCTGTAACGAGAGTAATCAGGTAAGGTGAGCTATTACCAACAGGAGAGTGGGGGGGGGAAACTTTTGTAGTGATAATCAAGGTGGGCCATTTCCAGCAGTTGACAAGAATGTCTGAGGAACGGGGGGCGGTGGAGAGGAGAGGGGAATAAACATGGGGAAATAGTTTTACTTTGTGTAATGACCCATCCACTCCCAGTCTTTATTCAAGCCTAAGTTAATTGTATCCAGTTTGCAAATTAATTCCAATTCAGCAGTCTCTCCTTGGAGTCTGTTTTTGAAGTTTTTTTGTTGAAGAATTGCCACTTTTAGGTCTGTAATCGAGTGACCAAAGAGATTGAAGTGTTCTCCGACTGGTTTTTGAATGTTATAATTCTTGACGTCTGATTTGCGTCCACTTATTCTTTTACATAGAGACTGTCCAGTTTGGCCAATGTACATGGCAGAGGGGAATTGCTATCACATTGGTAGATGCGCAGACATGAGAAGTAATGAGAAGCTCTACTCTGTGCTGATTAGGCCTCAACTGGAGTATTGTGTCCAGTTTTGAGAGCCACATTTCAGGAAAGATGTGGACAAATTGGAGAAAGTCCAGAGAAGAGCAACAAAAATGATTAAAGGGCTAGAAAACATGACCTATGAGGGAGGATTGAAAAAAATTGGGTTTGTTTAGTCTGGAGAAGAGAAGACTGAGGGGGAGCATGATAACAACCTTCAAGATATAAGGTTGTTACGAGGAGGAGGGAGAAAAATTGTTCTCCTTAACCTCTGAGGATAGGAGAAGAAGCAATGGGCTTAAATTGCAGCAAGGGCGGTTTAGGTTGGACATTAGGAAAAACTTCCTAACTGTCAGAGTGGTTGTCAAGGTTCCTCCCCCACTCTGAACTCTAGGGTACAGATGTGGAGACCTGCATGAAAGACCAGGAACAGTCAGCATGGATTCACCAAGGGAAAGTCATGCCTGACTAATCTAATCGCCTTTTATGATGAGATTACTGGTTCTGTGGATGAAGGGAAAGCAGTGGATGTATTGTTTCTTGACTTTAGAAAAGCTTTTGACACGGTCTCCCACAGTATTCTTGTCAGCAAGTTAAGGAAGTATGGGCTGGATGAATGCACTATACGGTGGGTAGAAAGCTGGCTAGATTGTCGGGCTCAACGGGTAGTGATCAATGGCTCCATGTCTAGTTGGCAGCCAGTGTCAAGTGGAGTGCCCCAGGGGTCGGTCCTGGGGCCGGTTTTGTTCAATATCTTTATAAATGATCTGGAGGATGGTGTGGATTGCACTCTCAGCAAATTTGCGGATGATACTAAACTGGGAGGAGTGGTAGATACGCTGGAGGGGAGGGATAGGATACAGAAGGACCTAGACAAATTGGAGGATTGGGCCAAAAGAAATCTGATGAGGTTTAATAAGGATAAGTGCAGGGTTCTGCACTTAGGATGGAAGAATCCAATGCACCGCTACAGACTAGGGACCGAATGGCTAGGCAGCAGTTCTGCGGAAAAGGACCTAGGGGTGACAGTGGACGAGAAGCTGGATATGAGTCAGCAGTGTGCCCTTGTTGCCAAGAAGGCCAATGGCATTTTGGGATGTATAAGTAGGGGCATTGCCAGCAGATCGAGGGACGTGATCGTTCCCCTCTATTCGACACTGGTGAGGCCTCATCTGGAGTACTGTGTCCAGTTTTGGGCCCCACACTACAAGAAGGATGTGGATAAATTGGAGAGAGTCCAGCGAAGGGCAACAAAAATGATTAGGGGTCTAGAGCACATGACTTATGAGGAGAGGCTGAGGGAGCTGGGATTGTTTAGTCTGCAGAAGAGAAGAATGAGGGGGGATTTGATAGCTGCTTTCAACTACCTGAAAGGGGGTTCCAAAGAGGATGGCTCTAGACTGTTCTCAATGGTAGCAGATGACAGAACGAGGAGTAATGGTCTCAAGTTGCAATGGGGGAGGTTTAGATTGGATATTAGGAAAAACTTTTTCACTAAGAGGGTGGTGAAACACTGGAATGCGTTACCTAGGGAGGTGGTAGAATCTCCTTCCTTAGAGGTTTTTAAGGTCAGGCTTGACACAGCCCTGGCTGGGATGATTTAACTGGGACTTGGTCCTGCTTCGAGCAGGGGGTTGGACTAGATGACCTTCTGGGGTCCCTTCCAACCCTGATATTCTATGATTCTATGATTCTATGATTCTATGACCCCCTAAGCTTATTCTTACCAGCTTAGGTTAAAAACTTCCCCAAGGTACAAGGTTTACCTTGTCCTTGAACAGTATGCTGCCACCACCAAGCGTTTTAAACAAACAGGGAAAGAGACCACTTGGAGTCGTCTTCCCCCAGAATCTCTCCCCCCCCCCCGCCCAAGCTCTACACCCTGTTTCCTGGGAAAGGCTTGATAAGAATCCTCACCAATTGGTACAGGTGAACACAGACCCAAACCCTTGGATCTTAAGAACAATGAAAAATCAATCAGGTTCTTAAAAGAAGAATTTTAATTAAAGAAAAGGTAAAAGAATCACCTGTGTAAAATCAGGATGGTAAATACCTTACAGGGCAATCAGATTCAAAACATAGAGAATCCCTCTAGGCAAAACCTTAAGTTACAAAAAGTCACAAAAACAGGAATACACATTCCCGCCAGCACAGCTTATTTTACAGGCCATTAAACAAAAGAAAATCTAACGCATTTTCTAGCTAGATTACTTACTAACTTTACAGGAGTTGTAAGGCTTGCATTCCTGGTCTGTTCCCAGCAAAAGCATCACACAGACAGACCAATCCCTTTGGCCTCCCCTCCAGATTTGAAAGTATCTTGTCCCCTCATTGGTCATTTTGGGTCAGGTGCCAGCGAGGGTACCTTAGCTTCTCAACCCTTTACAGGTGAAAGGGTTTTGCCTCTGGCCAGGAGGGATTTTACAGCACTGTATACAGAAAGGTGGTTACCCTTCCCTTTATATTTATGACAGTGGTTAAGCACTGGAATAAATTGCCTAGGGAGGTGGTGGAATCTCCATCATTGGGGATTTTTAAGAACAGGTTGGACAAACATCTGTCAGGGATGGTCTCGATAATACTTAGTCCTGCCTTGAGTGCAGGGGACTGGACTAGATGACCTCTCAAGGTCCCTTCCAGTTCTAGGATTTCTATGATTCTATTATTCTAATTTCTGCTGGCCGGACTGGGGAAACTGGAAAGGGAGACCGTGAAGAAATGAGGTGAAAATGCCACCAAATTTTCCAAAGAAATTTCCCATCTTAATAAGCTGATCAGTGAGATGGAAGGGAAGTGCCAGCAGCCAACAGCCAGCAAGTGAATTCCTGCAGGGGAAGAAGCTTATCTAAGAAATGCAGGTGGAGAATCTTATCTAAGAAATGCAGACAGACCTGGAGAAAGGAGGGGCTGTGGGCAGCTGGGTTAAAAAGCTGAGCACAGAAAGCATGCATTCAGAGGCAGCCTGAACCTTTTAGAGCAGGCTTGAAAAATGACACATTTTCACCCCTATGACATATACTCAATTCCTGTCCACCATTATCTCCTGACTCTGCACAGGACTGGCCTAGTGAGCGGGGCTAGGGTCAGTGAGATGATCTTAGAAAGACTTTACTGACTTAGTGTGTGTGTGTGCTTGTGCATCTGTTCATGCATCCTCTTTTACGTGGCTCCTGCTGCAGAGAAAATGATAGTCCAGTAGTTCAGGTGTTGGTTAACCTGAGAGACCCAGGCTTAATTCCTGCTCTGTGTGAACTCAGACAAGTCACTTCTTCTGCCTGTGCCTGACTTTTCCTCTTCTAAAGTAGGAATAAAAACCCTTCCCCACCTTCCAGAGGTGTTGTGAGACTGAACGTATCAAAGCTTGGGAGGTGCTCAGATAGTGCAGGGATGAGAGCCAGAGAAGCACCTGCAGTAGCTAGAAGTGGAGCCATTTCCTTCCCACATCAAAGCACTAACAAATCACACTGGGTTGTCTCCAACTTTCCTGATTTCACCCTGACTCTTTCAATAGCTGGCATTTCTCTTAATGCCCCAGCTCTTGCAATCCTATGGTGAGAGGAGAATCTCAGCTCTCATTCTAACAGTCAGTTTCTTGTTCTTGTGGTGGAGTAGAAAAACTTGAGAACACGACTAGAAGAAAATCTCAGTGCTCAGAAAACCAAAAAGTCCAAAATGTATTTTTTTAGAAAATAAATCGCATGTTTCCTTTAGTTAATCTCATGATTTTTGAACACTTGGTGCTTGCAAAATTGCATTGGCATTGATCAGTTTATGTTTTCCGGTCTTTCTTTCTTTCTTTCTTTCTTTCTTTCTTTCTTTCTTTCTTTCTTTCTTTCTTTCTTTCTTTCTTTCCAAATAGCGCAAATATATCAAAATACCAGATTTATCATAACACACAAAGTAAGTAAAGAGGGTTAGACTAAAGGGAGGGGAGGAGAAGCAACTTACCTACGTTAAGGGTCTACATTAATATAGACCTCTAAAAAGTGAGCCCAAATGGCTTTGAATTTTTCAGGCCTTCCCCTTGTACAGAATGCCGGTCATTCATTAGGTGTGAGCTCAGCCATATCACTGAGCTGGGCATAAATGTTTGGTGCGGACTGAGTTGTCCATTTTTGCAGGACTAATTTTCCAGCAACCAAAGCTGCACACTGAAACCACACCCCCTTCTTACCAAATATTCCTGATACATGGAGGTTATGTCCAAGAATAAAACATAAGAGGGAGGGCTCCAATTTAGCATCCAATATCAATTTGGCCCTTTTACCCACCTCATCCCAGAATTTCCCAAAGCATATGAGCTATTGTAGCACCAAGACAGTTAAATTTCTAATAGTGATCAACATTTAGGAAGCCCTTTACCATTAGCCTATGTGGGGACCAGTTTATTTGAAAGGTGGTCTGCAGCTGCTTTTTTTAACATTAGATACAATTGTATTCCATTGGGTCGGAGATATCTGTGTATCCAAATCTCTATTCCAAGCAGCTCTTGAGTTATCACTCTTTGACTGAGCTTTTTAGGCCAGAAAACCGTAAAAGGATATCGCTGGCTGAATAAATCCAGGAAGTTTCCTACAAAATAATAAAAGTTCTGGAGATTCTGGAGCTCCCAATACATCCACTCCAAATACATTGGTAAACCAATGTTTTAACTGTTATTTAAATGTTCCAGAGCAGGGCAAGGCAAATTGTTACTGTAGGTCTACAAATGGTTTAAACTGATTACTGTCAATTAGCCAAGACACAGTCATAATTCCTCTCTCCATCCAATCCCTCCACATCAAAGTTTTGCCATTGATTTTAAATACAGGATTACACCATAGAACCGCTTCTACATGGAAGGAAGGATAGAAGCAGAACTTTCTAACTACATTTGACCAGGCTTGTTCTGCAGCAACTCTTGTAGGAGCTCATGAGCCAATAAATCTATAATAATTTGAACCTACAATCATAGGCGCCGACTTTCACTGTTCCCGGTGGGTGGTCGACCCCACCCCCGCCCTTGGCCCTGCCTCTGCACAGCCCTCACCCCACCCCCATCCCATCCCTTTCCCAAAATCCCCACCCCATTCCACCCCCTTCCCCGAAGTCCCAACCCCTGCCCCCCCTCTTCTCTCTCTTCTCTGCCTCCTCCCCTGAGCCCACCGCGTCCCCGCTCCTCCCTGCTCCCTCCTGGAAAGTCCTAAGTGCCGCCAAACAGCACGGGGAGGTAGGCAGAGGAGTGGAGACATGGCTTGTTTGTGGGGGGGAAGGAGTTGAAGTGGGATGGAGGGTGAGGGGAGCTTGGCTGCCAGTGGGTGCAGAGCACCCACTAATTTTTCCCTGTGGGTGCTCCAGCCCCGGAGCACCGATGGAGTCTGCGCCTATGCCTACAATGCATGAAACGGGGAGAGAGAGTACTAATTCTCATTCAATGTAAATTCACGGTGGGGTTAGTACAGTTATATGTAACAGCCACAAAGATGACTTAACAAAAAGGAGGTAGAATAATTAAGGCTAAGATGTGTAATAAACTAAAATTCATGGAAGCCGTGACCTGTCTGTGACTTTTGCTGCCGCAGCTTCATGGTTTCTCCTGCCACCATGGTGGCTGGGAGCTGCGGGGGTTCCCCCTGCCCCTCCCCGTGCGCAAGGCTGTCATGCATGTGCATCGCTGGAACCCTGCCAGGGCCCTGCTGGCTGCCAGCTCTAGTCCCTTGGCCCCAGGGGCTGAAGCGGAAAAGGTCACAGAGGATTCCTTGACTTCTGTGACCTCCATGACGTAAACATAGCATTAAGGACAATTAGTCAAGTAGGGGAAATGAAATCCCCCCCAGAGATAGGGGACAGGGGGAGCTATAATTTGTTCAGAGCCAGGCTAGATTTCTTGCCTGCTCCTGAAAGAAATATTTTAAAAATATTATTGAATTTCTTAAAATAAATGAGGAATGGAAACAGGGAGACAGCTCAGGACCTATGACATTCTGGGAACAATGGTCATTTCCAAAGCAGCCTTAGTGTCAATGAGCATCAGACTTTTAAAACACTGATTCCAGTTTAAGTAAGTTTTTAGCATGTAAAAAGAAAAGGAGTGCTTGTGGGACCTTAGAGACTAACAAATTTATTAGAGCATAAGCTTTCGTGAGCTACAGCTCATTTCATCAGATGTAGCTCACGAAAGCTTATGCTCTAATAAATTTGTTAGCCTCTAAGGTGCCACAAGTACTCCTTTTCTTTTTACGGATACAGACTAACACGGCTGCTACTCTGAAACCTGTTTTTAGCATGTGAATTTCACTTCACTCCTTAGACACACAGCCCCAGCTCCTGCAAGCTCATCATCACAGGCAGATGCTAATGCCCATATGAAGCCCCCATGACTCTCCACACCTGCACAGGGGGCTGACTGCAGGATCAGAGTCCTAATGGTATTGTTTTCACAAAAGCCTCCGTGGCTGTAATGTTACCAGCTTTCCTGCTTTTTCAATTCTCAATTTCTCAACTTTCAGTGAACTAGTCATTGAACTAAACTAGTTGAATAAACTCTAAAGAAGAAAATATTCTCTCTTCACCTGCATAAGAGAACACTGCTCTCAAAAGCCGGTTTAGCATTTCAACAAACTCTGGTTCCAGGGTCCTAGCCTGTGACTTCCACCAGTTCAGTGATTTGCCTTTCTTTAAAACTTTTCCAGGACATGTGTACTGCTTGAATATTATTTTATGTATATCTAATTTAAATGCTTTTAGTAGATTAGAGATCGAGTTTAGGCCATAACATATGTTGTCATAATTTTCAATTTAATTTTCATTTGGTACATTTTGAGCCCTCAGGGAGCACTCAGGCCATAGTCTTAAACTTTTCTCTGGAACCACGAGGGCTAGAAATGTAATTCTACTTTAAATGGAATCTGAAATTTGCACAATCTCAAAACTAGAGATGCCAGGCTTCAGAAAAATTACCAAATATTGTGAGACAACATAAAATCCCCAAACTCACAAGAATGTTATGTGAGCTGACAATACTGTAGCTGGACAAAAAAAGTTCAACAAAAATGATTTTTCACATGATTTTTAGGAAAAAATTCAAAATGATTTTTCTGATCATTTCAATGAAATTATGCTAAATGAAAAAAATATTTCACATTGATTCAAAATGAGACATTGTAATTAAATGGAATAAAAGATTTTATTAACCAGTTCTCCTATCCTTTCTAAAAAGATACACAGAGGGGGAAATGACAATTGAAGAAAAAGAAAAACTAAAAACAAAATTTTGTTTTAATAATATTTGATTAAAAATTGAAAAATCCATAAAATATTTCAAATAAAACAGAAATAATTTTAAAATACATTTTCACAATAATAATTCCATTTTTCCCAACTAGCTTTACTTCTATGGATTTCTTTATGAAATCTCACCTCCAATGGATTTTCACACAAAAGGAGCTGATCTGTCACATAATATATAAGTTTGCCTCTTTTTTATTATGTTATGAAATCCCCTATTCAGCAACACTCTCAAACACAGGATCAAACTTAGACACATGCTTAATTCCCATGATTTAATCAGGAGAAAAGGATGCAATTTTCTATTTTGATTGATTCTGGAAATAATTTTCCTTTTTTCCCTTGAAAGTATCAGAAGCAAAAGGATTCAGCCCCACAGTCAGCTCTAGAAAACTGAAATGACAACAGGCAGAAAAATAGACTGATAACCGCTGGATTTGGCGCAGTAACTTTCTTCCTGTATTCTAAATACTGGAAGTTATTTTTTTACAAATCTTTTCCCTGACATCACTGAGTACAGAATGAGGCCCAGTGTTCTTCAATAAAACAAAATAGCAAAATAAACAAATTATTAATTCAACCTGCTGTACAAATCTCATGGTACATTGCTATGAAAATAATGAGCAATGCATTTGAATGTTAATCATTTTGAATGTACATGTATTGTAGTGTTAATAAAGAGTGAAACAAATTATCAGAGGATTATTTAATCTTCAAATTGTCCGAGCAACAAGCAGTGTATATTAGGAGTTGGTTACAAAGAGTCATTCTGAAGCAAAATTAACCTACCTGATTGTAAAACTTCTCAGAAGGAGCAATCTTCAGGACGTGGTCAGACGTCACTCGTTTTGTTGAGATAATTGCGTTTTGAGTCACTAGTCCAGTTTATCAAATTTTACAGCTAATTCTGGTAATAAAATAGCTACAGAGTTTTCTCATTGCTTTTCCTTACACTTGTTTAAATAAATGTATTTGTGTTCCAGACCAATAAATGTGCTTTCCTCCTCTCGCAGCATTTGCAGAGTTTGAAAGAGAAAGTAAAATGGTAACTGGAAAGTTGCAGTAATTTCACATCCTGTCACGAGGGGCAATTAGATAGATTAAAGAAACAACCCCACAGTCCTGCTGAGCTGGAAGCACATGCACAGGCAGAGTCCAGCATCCAGGTGGCACAAGTTACCTGAATCCATTAATGATTTCAAAGAGACTCTTCCTCCTTTTTTGTGAACTACAATAAATGGAATGGGGGAAAAAAAAACCCACCTTTGTTATCGTAGAGTTAAGGTTTCCCAAAGAAGCTCATACCCTTCCAGAACATCAAGTGCATCAAAAGTTGTTTGCAATGTTGTTGCAGCCATGTTGGTCACAGGATATTAGACAGGCAAAGTGGATGAGGTAATATCTCTATTGGACCAAGTTCTATTGGTAATAAAGACAACTTTCTGAGCCATAAAGACCTCAAGAAGAGCTCTGTGTAGCTTGAAAATTTGTCTCTTTCACCAACAGAAGTTGGTCCAATAAAAGATATTACCTTACCCACCATGTGTCTCTAAGTTCATCAAAACTCAGACTTCTGAAAACCAGGAAATACAGAGTTAATGCAGAGTTGACTCTGCTCCATTGGAGCTGGCAATACTTACTATGAATTTTCTGCATACACTCCAACGGCATTCACTGTGTTAGGTACAGCTGTGTTGAGTGGTGGATGAATTAGGTGGAGCACCTTGGGAGATCTCTGATTCTGATATGAGGAGAGTGGAGGGGGGGGGGGTTAGTTTGAGAAGTGTCTCAGAGCTCTGATTGTGATATGAAATCTGAGTCTGCACCCCTCCCCCCACTCCATATACGCTATCAAAGGAAAGAGGGGCATCTTTAAAAACCTAGCCATTAGAGCCCAATTCTGCTTCCTTGTACCTCACATATTCTCATTGGCTTTGTTGGGAGTTCTGGTGGTGCAAAAAGTGGAATTGCTGGACCTCAAATTATCAGCATTACAGTAACTCGTCACCTAACATTGTAGTTATGTTTCTGAAAAATGTGAATTTATGCAAAATGATATTAAGCAAATCCAATTTCCCCATAAGAATTAATGTAAATAGGGGGAGTTAGGTTTCAGGGAAATTTTTTTCACCAGACAAAAGACATTATATACATATACAGTATAAATTTTAAACAATTTTAAATGAACAGTTTAATATTGTACACAGCAATAAATGATTGTGAAGCTTGGTTGAGGTGGTGGAATAGGAGGGTGGAATATTTCCCAGGGAATGCCTTGCTGCTAAATGATGAACTAGCACTCGACTGAGCCCTCAAGGGTTAATAGGCTGTTGTTAATGTAGCCTTACACTCTACAACGCAGCATGGACTGAGGCAGGAGGGAGGAAACACAATAGATGCAGGGCAGTAGCTGCAAACACTTCCCTGCAAAAACTGAATATGATGATGAGCCCACTCTATCCAGCTGGAGCGCACCACTCCCTCCTCCTGACAGCACATGCACAGCTGCACAGGTGCTGACTTTCCAAAGTGCTGGGGGGTGCATGCATGAGTGAGAGAGATGTGCATTGCCCCTTTAAGTATGCTGAGCCCAGTTCAGGTATGTTGCCCTTTTAAGCAGGTCCCCCAGTTCAGACACGAAGCAACAGCTTCCAGGAAGCTCCCTCCTTTCTGTCCCTGAGCCCGGTCCCCCTCCTCTGCTTTGTGGAGAGGGGGTATGGAGCGAGGGGGGGGAGGAGCAGGGGGACATCCTGATATCAGCACCCCTGTCCCCCACTTCTCCATCAAGCAGGAAACTCCTGAGAGCAGCTCCAAGGCAGAGGGCAGGGCAGGAGCATCAGGGCAGTGTGGGGAGGGCCACCTGAACTGCTGCTGGGCAGCTGCTGAGCCACATACCTTACAGAGAATTTAGGGGAGCTGATGGCAGGGGGGAGGGCTGTGAGCCCCCCTTGGTTCTAATCCCCACAAGGAGGGGCTGCTCTTCTGGAGAATCCTGCAAGCAGTGGACAAAGCAGGCAGCTGCCAAACGACTTATAAGGGAGCATTTTGCAACTTTAAATGAGCTTGTTCCCTAATAGATCAGCAACGAAACAATGTTAACAGAACAACATTAAGTGAAGAGTTACTGTATTGTTTTAGTGATATGACTTGTGCATTCAGTGCTTGATCCTTGACTCACTGAAGTCAATGGCTAACTGATGTTAGTGCAGTATCAGGGCTTTAATCTTTTTCTGGTTAAAAAACTTCACTCAAAAAAGTACATAAATAAATAATCAAACACCCTTATCAGGAGACAAATTTGTACACAACTTTTATTTGTTGGAGGAAAAAGCACAACACTTACCAATTTCTGTATCATGTTTCCCTAAAAAAGAAACAAAAATAAATATAAATTATTATTAGAAACATAAGGTTGTGTTTTGTGAAAGATGAACACTGATTATATAATTCATGAGTCTTTGATGGGTTTCACGTTCACAACACCAAGAGAAAAAGGTTTTCCTTCCTCCATCTCTTACCTGTTGTTTCTCATTATTGTCAGAACTGAGGTTATGGCTGAGAGCCCATGTTTATTCAGACCCCTATTTTCTACTGTGTATATTTTTTTCATACTAATTGTTGGGGTGAAATTTATCAAGCTTAGTGTCATCCCAATTTCTTTTTAACAATAAATGAAATTCCTAAAGTCCATCAGGACTGAGGGGAGAATAACTGCACAGGTGGGGGGGAAGTGGACTGAAAGAGTGAGGAGTGGACAGTGGTTTGATCTCTCTCACACACACACACCCTTTCCCAAGTGCTCCAGTCAACTTGAGGCAGTACTGGGGAGACGTTCTCTCTGCCTGGTAAACGGCTTATGCAGATCACTGCCCCCTGAAGCAAAGGGGAACTTTTGTAACATTTCTTTCCCTGTGCTGCTGGGGACGGGGGCTTGGCCCAGGGTAGAATTTCATTCTTCACCTTTTTCATTTATTAGAAGACAATTTCATGCTAAATACAATACATTTGCCACTGACTTTTACCTTTTATTTTAAGTAGACAAAGAAGCACGGCCAATGGAAACAAACAAAACCACCAGGATCACACTCAAAGCCATCATCCAGGGATTCACCCCTAGGAAAAGGAACCTTCTTCAATGCTTACCCAGACAGTAGGCCATAGCGATCGTTCACCATTTGGTCCGTTCCTGCACAACCGGAAAGGCTTGACAGCCTGAGAGTCCAACATCGGAACAGCCTTGATGAACCCATGGAATAGGGGGTCTACCTCTGGGCCGCCTTCACCCCTTGTTGGTGGAATTTTATCTTGGAAAAAGGAACCTGAGAAATAAAACTCCCAGGACTTGCATTAGTTTGGAAGCAGGGACAAAACTAATTTTTTTCTATTGTATGTGTGCAATAAGAGTGGAAGCATGGCCTCATCTACATTACATAAAAGTCCAGAGACTGATTTTAAAAATGACTCTAGGCAACACAGCTTTAGCACTGATTTATCTGTGAATGAACAGGACTAGTTTGATTCATTGGCATTCAGAGGTTCATAGAGCTCAGGGGCAAATTCTCTGCTCATAAGACCACACTGACTTCAGTGGAGTTATGTCTGCAAATATTTTGGCCCTCAGTGTTCAGCGACATTCAGGAATTGCCAAATTAATTAGAATATTTTTGCAACTCACTATTTCCCCACAATAGTTGGATGAATCATTATCACAATTAATCCAAACATTAAGTGAAGCAAATTAATCAGTCTTCACTTGCTGTTCTTGTGTTTTCAATGTTTAGGTCGCCTAGGCAGGGTGGGCATTTCAGACATGCCTACAGCATTCTCCACATGTGGCTTGTGCTCTGGTTTTGTGAAACTTGTGTAAGTCAGCTTAATAGTGACCTATATTCATTAGCATAAATCAATCAAGAACTGACTTAAACTAAATATATAGGCCACTCTGAAACTGAAATAAGAGTGTTCAGACAAGAGGTATTATCAGTAACTAAATAGATAGTCAGTGCAACTTTTGTGAGTAGACAAAAGCAAAGTGAGCGATGAGCCCAAGGTCCATGGAATGTGAACAGAAAGAGCACCACACAATTTGTGTGACATTTCACACGGTGAAAAGATAGCAAACAAACCACAGCATCAGAATTACTACATTCTAGAAATCATTGAGAGGAAGTTAGGTGTGCAGGAATAAGCTGTTTCTATGCAGTGCTTAATCTGTAATGAAAGAGCTGCCAGGGCTCAAGCAATTTTTTTACTTTCATAACTGATACAGCGAGCCCAGAGGACTATGAACCGTCAAGCCTAGAGGTGCCGGGGCTCAGCCCTGCCAAGCCCTGGCACACATTAAGCACTGGTTTTATGGTTCTGTGATTTGGGTGAATATTTATTCTCAAAATTATGGGAGAGGATTTTTGTTTGTTTGCTTTTTGGGTGGGGGAGTAAGAGTTTCAGGACATTCCGAGTTAGATTAAATTTACATGAAACTCAAAACTCTGGTACACTGAATATTCAAAATTCAGGTAATCAGACTGCCTGAATTGTGACCCTGATAAGATACCACTCTGCCATTTTCTTTGCTTGTATGTAGATTGTAAAATGTGCACCACGGATTCTTCAGTTCTTTGTTTCCTGTATTTTGTTTTGTTTCTGGTGGTGGTAATTTCAGTGTGGGGTTTGACTGGTAATTGACCTGCTCCATAAATTGTTGATTCCTTTTCTTGATTGAGAAAGGTATTACTGATCCAACAGTTTGAATGTTCTCTCATAATAACAGAATTTTCTGTTTCAAACAGGCCGTTATGCCCCAGGGATTTTGCTTCATAGATTGATGGTAAATGTTGCCCACTGAGATCGCTCCCTAGCACCTTGGGCTCTGGGTACCACCCAGATGACTGACAAACCACCCGGATCCCTCCACCCTGGTGATGCTCAATAGAGATGAGAGGGTTGAAGCCCAAACCTGTGTATATATACACACTATACATGTGGATAACCGTGGGCATTTCATCAACATCAAACTGGGATGGTCAAGGAAGGTGCATGATGCATGCATCTTCAGGAACACTGGCCTGTACAGAAATCTGCAAGCAGGGACTTTCTTTCCAGAGCAGAAGATTCCAGTGGGGGATGGTGAAATGCCAATAGCAATCCTGGGAGACCCAGTGTACCCTTTATTCCAATGGCTCATGAAGCCTTAGATGGGAAATCTGCACAGCAGCAAGAGTGCTTCAAAAATAGGTTGAGCAGGTGCAGAATGACTGTACAATGTGCCTTTGGCAGATTAAAAGCATGCTGGTGCTGCATTTATGGCACGCTAGACCTAAATGAGGAAACTATTCCCATGGTGATAGCAGCAGGGGGCGTGCTCTATAATAGCTGTGAGGCTAAGGGTGAAATGTTTCCCACAGTGTGGAGCGCGGAAGCGGATCATCTGGTGGCTGATTTTGAGCAGCCAGATACCAGGACTACTAGAGGAACATAATGGGAGGCTATTCGAATCAGGGAGGCTTTGAGACAACATTTTGACAATGAACACCAGTAATATGTATTTCTACACAGCACTCTGCCATGCTTTGTTAACTTGCTGCTTTGCATTAAAATTTTGATGATTCCTGACCAGGATTTGCAGTCAGCAAGTGTACAACTATCAGCAGCGACCACCATGTGTCGGCGACAAATAAAGATTGGTATCTTTCAGAGTTTGTTTTTATTAAATAACAATTTACAACACACACAAAAGGATTGGTGGGAAGGGAGATGAAAGTGTATGGCAGTGTACGCTCTCATAACTGTGTGTAAGTCCAGCTATCATTTTGGAAACTGTCCAAAGGGGTGGATGGAACGGCATACAGAGATGTTCTGGGATGTTGCAAGGAATGCATGGGAGGAGTTTGGGGAAGGCATGGAAAGCAGTTCTGTAATGGCTGGCGAGGGAGCACTCATGTGTTCTGCCTGGAGCATGATTAGGGACCTCAACATTGCTGTTTGCTCCTCCATCACTTTTATCATCCACTCCTGGCCCTTTTCAATGTGTTCCTTGCTCTCCTTTCTGGCTCCCTGTGAGTTTGAATTTTTTTTCCTTTAAAGTCTTTGTCCACTCCCTGTATCCTCTTTTTTCAGCCTCAGAGGATTGGAGCACCTCTCAGAACATGTCCTCCTTGCTGCACCTTGGTCACTTCCTTATTTGGTGGAGGCGCTCCCCCAGTGTATAGGAAGATCCCCTGAAGGCCAAATCTATAGAAACACAAGAAACAATTCACAGAAGCATGATTTTTAGTTCACGCACAGCACTGAAACATTATAGTGTAAAAATATACCTCTTTTTACATACAAATCACTTTCTCAGTGACCCTTGGCAAGCACACATCTCAGCAAGCATCTTAAACATGGTGAGTGCCCTCCAGGGGAGGGGGAGAGGTTGGGTGCTCAAGATAGGGCAAAGGGTCTAGGTGTTTTTTTAAAGGGATCACTGCAGGTGTCTAGGGACAATATTGCTAATTCAGCCACCATTTTCCACAGGTGGGGGTCATAGAAGCCAATATCTCACTCCTGAGGGTAAGCAAGGATGCAAGGGTGCATCTCCTACAGGCATGGGATTCCAGACCCACTCGGCTGGGCCTGACGCTCATGGGGAGGGAGCTTGAGAGGGAGGTGAGGACCTTGTATTCCCCATCCTTCAGACACATTGTCCAGTATCCATTCCCAGGTGTGAGTCTGACTGGCCCCTTCCTGCTCACAGATTCTCTACAAACCCCCAGAGTCCAGCCTGTCTTGTCTCCCACCTCCACCTCCCAGTAACACCTCCCGTCCGTAAATCCCTCAGCACCCAGGACAATGGGGAAAGTATCAAATCTCTCAGGATTATTGGGAAGATCCTGTGGGGTATGTCCATCTTTCACATGTTTAAGATCCTCAGACAGGATAAACCAGGGATTTGATGTGTCTGGATCCAGAGTCATGTTCACTGGGGAGAGAGTCACAGAATCAGAGCCAGGGTTGGGGGCTGGTCACTGGGATGAAAGGGAAATTAACCTGCATTCCCATTAATCACTGTGTCATGGGGCCCTCATGCAATGCCAGGAGGAAGGATATGCCCCAGGAGTGTGAGGGGAACCAGAGAGTTGTGGGGAGGAGCAAGTGTGAGGGGGTTGGGATCAAAGGCTGGCAGATGGTTGGGCAAGGGAAAGGGTTTCCACCCACAGGGAGAGGGGAGGGACAGGCACCAAAGGGACAGAGAGGATTGAGGGGTGGTGCGGGTGTCAGGGGGGCAATAGGGGACAAGGGGAGATGTAGTCACTGCGGGGCAAAGAGCAGGAGAGAGAAGGTGCCTGAGGAAGAGGAGGTGAGGTAACGGGGAGGCACCAGGGGGACAGAGGATGTTGAGGGGAGGGGCCTTCATGGGGAAGAAAGTGGTTGAAGGAAGGGCCAGGTATCAAGACAGCAGAGGGAAGGGGCTTGCATCAGTGAGGCAGAGGGGGTGAGCAGAGAGCCAGATGTTGGGGGTGAGGGAAAGTGCAGGTATCAGAGGGTGTGGTGGGGCAAGCGGAAGAACAGGCATCAAAAGGTGGAAAAGGCAGGTATCAGTAGTAAGAGGGGGGAAGAGGAAAGGGACAGTCCACATGGGAATAGAGGCAGAGAAGGGAGGAGTGGGACAGTCACCTGGGGAGAAAATGGGGGCAAGGGAAGCCCTGGGCACCAGAGGATAAAGGAGTGGTGAGGAAAGAGGTGGGCACCCAGGGTTAGAGGGGGGCAAAGGAGAAGGGTGGGCACCAAGTGGGCAGCTCGGGAGAAAGAGAGGGGCAGGCCCAGTGGAGCCTGAGGGGGCACAAGGGAAGGGGTGGGAACCATTGAGGCAGAGGGCAGCGAGAGGATGTAGCTGATCTGCAACTGCTAGCAGCCAATATCTCTGATGATGGGACACTAGATGGGGAGGGCTTTGAGTTACTACAGAGAATTCTTTCCCAGGTATCTGGCTGGTGGGTCTTGCCCACATACTCAAGGTCTAACTGATCCCCATACTTGGGGTCAGGAAGGAATTTTCCCCTGGGTCAGACTGGCAGAGATGTGGGGGATTTTCACCTTCCTCTGCAACATGGGGCATAGGTCACTTGCAGGTTTAAACTAGTGTAAATGGTGGATTCTCTGTAACTTGAAATCTTTAAATCATGATCTGAAGACTTTAGTAACTCTTCCAGAGGTTAGAGTCTATTTCTGGAGTGGGTGGGTGAGGCTCTGTGGTCTGCAATGTGCAGGAAGTCTGACTAGATGATCATGATGGTCCCTTCTGACCTTTGAGTTTATGAGTAAAGTAGATCCCACCAAGGGACTTTTGTTTCAGATTATTCAGACTACATGAAGTTATTTAAGTAGTGTCGAAGAGGGTAAACTGAGGCAAGGTACTTGCAGGGCCACCCTGAGGCAGCTGAGTGGGGTACTTAAATGTGCTTCCCCCGACTATATGGTATCAGAAGTGGAATCTGAGATCCCATTCCACCAAGAAGGGATGACCAAGCAGCATGGCACAAGCACTTCCATGATGGTGGGACATTCACTCTCTCAAGGTAGTGTCAGGAGGGCCAGCAACAACTATGGGAGTTCCAGCTCCCATATTTCGAAGTAACTAAGCAACCACAGTGGTGCCTCAAAGAAGGTCAGTGATTTGAAAGAGTCAGCCACCACAGACAACCACAAGAGAAGAAGGCACAGGACTGGTCCAATATTAGGTACCGACCGTGGGCAAGATGGGCAAATAAGATGGGGTTGGCCCCCAGAAACCAGGATGCTGAGACTGACCTGGTTTCCCAGAAGAGTCAGAGAAGAGGGGAGTCCCAGGTTATTAAATACATCCTGCCATGGGGAAGTCAGGCCTAGCTACTGTCATGTCAAAACAGACGACTGTAGGAAGAGTGCACCCTCTTTTGCACCAGGAAGAGTGACCCCTTCATGGGTTAATTTGTTTCAAATGTAGGGAAAGGGGCATGTAAAATAGTGCTTTCCTACAAGAACTTTGGATTTTGGAAAGAAGGGGTGTTGCTATGGGGCAGTAAGAATTTCTAATACTGGGCAAAATGAATAGCTAAGAAAGTAGGTCCTGGGGTATAAGCTTCAGGGGAAGAGGTCAGCCATGGGTTTCAGACTTCGCTCCGCTTACCAGGGATATCTTAAGTTCACTCCCAGATTCAAAGTTTGGGAATTTGGAGAGACTGAGTAGCTCCCTCCAGAAGTCTGAAAGGACTCCAGTAGAAAAAGGTGCAACAAGAAGCTCTAGAGAACAGCAGGCTCTCTGGGCCAGGGCAGCTGGGGAGAAAGCTAAATGTGATTAAAAAGTTATGGTGGTCCCGAGAGATGGGTGTTATAAGAATTCTGAGAGGGATATTTAACAGGTATGTAATTAGCAGGCCCACGTGTGGACTTTCTCATAGAAACTGGCCAAGCAATGGGAGCAAACCCAGTAACCAGTGGACAGGCAGAAGGAGCTACCCACAGAGCAGGAGAGAAGCCACCTGGTTGTGAGTAAGGAGAGTAAATGAGTCAAGGCTCTAAAAAGGAACATGGCATTCAGCAGAAGAAATTCTGCTCTAGCTTCCAGAAGCCCGGCAGTTGAAGATAAAGCTCCAACACCCGTGTGAGCCAAGTACCGGGGAGATTATTCAAATGTAGGAGAAACTCACAGCTGCTGAATGTACCAAGTGCCAGGCACCACACCACAGGGATGAAGTGGCAAATGCAATTGTCAATACCCCTTGTCAAGGATCCCTGGTCCTAAACAAGAAGCAACACCTGGAGCCCTGAATAGTTCAGCCAAGAGAGGAGCAAAGCAACAGGGAGACAGCAAACAAGAGTCTCAAGACAGCCAAACTGCAGGCTGCCAGGGTAGAAAATGAGCTATGCAAGGGGAAAGCTACCCAGGAGCCAAAACTGAAAGAGCTTGAACAAGCCCTAGGCCTTGTGAATGAGATGCTCCAGAAAGGGCTACAGAACAGGAGTAGTGTGGCTGGAAAACTAGAAGAGTGTTTGCTGGGATATATGAGCCTGCTACGCTTGTTAGATGGTAGTAACCAGGAGACCTTGAAACTGAGGATATGTCTGCATTTGAGATAGGAGGTGTGATTCCCAGCTTATGTAGACATACCCTCACTAGCTGTGCTCAATTTAGTGTGCTAGCTGGGGAAGTACAGGCACATTGGGCCACCCATTTGAGTACACACCAAAGAGGTCTAGGTGAGATGGTACTTAGGTGGCTAGGTCAATCTGCCACCTGTACTACCCTGGCCACATGGCTATCTTTAGGTGCTAGCCTGGGTACATCTACGTGAGCTGGGAATCACCTCCCAGCTCAAATGTAGATGTATCCTGAGACAAAAGAAGGAACAGCTCCTAGAACAAGTTAAAGAACTAGAAAGGCTAAAGCCGATGGCTCAGGAGATGGCAAAGATGCATGAAGAGGGCTCTGGTATGTGCGATAACACAGAAAGTCAGCAATAAATTACCAGGAAGTTGCATGTACACAGGGGAGAGGAGTGATGCTGTGGGTGTCTTAGAAGACTTTTTAGGGGAACAAGTTGATCACCCACAGAAGAGCTGGATGTTGATGGGCATAAAGACAGAGGTGGGGGCTACAAGGGAAGCTGCACTAGTGGCCATGTCCTCTATAGCTACCCAGCAAAGCCATCCACTAATGAACTGGAGAGAGCTAGAAGAAAAGGTTGCTGCAGCTGAAGGGAGCAGGGCAGAAGGCCTTGCACAACTAAACACCCTCCAGGCCCAAAGGCTGAGGTCTGGCAGGCGCGAGAGGAAATGCACTGCTCAAGGGACTGGATCTCAGCCCAAGCCAGCCAGCAGGAGCAGGAGCTGGCCTGTCTTAGCACTGAGAAAGTGACCAGGGAACAGCAGTCTTTGTTGTTGCATAAGGAGATGACAAAGCTCCAGAACCAGCTTAAGATTGAGGGTGGAATGAAGCCCAACTCTGAGACACATCCGATGTTGGAGATCCCAGAGGCTGAGGTGATGGCCTTGTGGCAAGAGCTGAAATTATGCCAGAGAGAGAAAGCATGGCTTCTCCAGAAAACTGATCAGTTGGGCAGTGAGGTATACCAGCCGGCTGGAGAAAAGAACAGCGCTGAGGTGGGTTTAGAGGTACAGGACCATTGGGTGGAAGATGGGCTGTCTGAGGAGGGGATTCCACATGCTGAAAGGAAAAGCCACCATGTTAATTACTTTCAAATACACGTTCAAGAAGAATCTGAAATAAGAAGGGACAAGACAGGGGACCTCTCCCCCAGAGGCCTGAAAGAGCAACACAAAGCCTGAACCAGAGCTGGTCTAAAAAGAAGTCCATCCTAAAGGAAAGGCTGTCCACCCCAGGGGAGGAGCAGAAAGGTACTTTTCCAGCTGATAACATTGCACATGGTCATGTGGGCTGACGAGGATCTGAAATGGACTCCCCTAACTCCTTTATTGAAGGCTTCAGGAAAAAAAGATTCAGTGTTTAATAATTAGAAACATTAACAAGAAGATAGTCTGAGTAAAAGATTACCTTGACTCCAAAGGGTGCATGTGAGTCTACTGGGGAATGTTGCTGTCCCAGAGACCATGAGGCAGCCTTATGCTGATTGGGCCAGTAGGCTTGACTGACACAGAGTACAGTAATTAATTGTAGTGTAGACATGCCCTTACAAGGAGTACAAGTTGTTGTGAGCTACTCCATGCTGAAGACTATGGGGGATTTTACCCATCACATGAGCTACATAGAATGTTGGGGACACAACTCCTGGTCTCTTCATACTTCGGAATAAAAATATGGCCAAGGGCCTTGCAGATTTCCTTGTGGCAGCAGGGCAGGAAGTATCCCCTGTAGAATATAACCGACATTACCCATGGTCAAGTCTACCTTTGGGTACAGGGGGGATATGTCACGGGGACTAGCCCTTTAAGGGGAATCAGTGTCCAGGCTACCTGTGACATGCTCACGAAAAGGAAAACCAGCCATCCCAGACCCAAATGGAAGTAACTAAATCCTTAGATGGGTTACCAGAGCTCAGCTGAAGGGACCCCAGAAGGAGGAAGTTGCTGAGGAGAGGGGCTCCCAGGAGAGCGGCTCCCAGGAGAGCTCACTAGAGCAGAGAGCCTAGAGAGAGGAGCTCCCAGAGATGACTATTACAGCAGCAGCAGCTGTAGCAGGACAGAACCCTGCAGGTGAGGGCTGTAGGGAAATAGGTGCAGTCTGAACTGAACCCAGCTCCAGGAAGAAGGGCTGCAGGTTCCTGACTCAAGGAGTGTGAGGAGTTTGAGGGACAGCCAGGGGCTGGAGCAGAGTGAATGAGATTTTATTTTTGGTGGTTTACTTGGACTCAAAATAGGGGACTTTTACTGAGATCTTTCAGACAGTGTGCAGTGCCATTGACCAATCAGGGGATGGTGGGGTGGAAGGAAAGGGTTAATCCCAGTGTGGTGGCACGATGCTGCCCGGCCCTGGCTGGTCTCTGCCCTCCGGGTGCAGCACAGGGCGTGTGTCTCTGAGCAGATCCCTGCCCACTCGCCCAGGCCATTTGTCCCAGGCAAGTTAGATGTCTTCAAGTCACCATAGCCTGATGAAATGCATCCTAGAATACTCAAGGAGCTGACTGAGGAGATATCTGAGCCATAAGCGATTATCTTTGAAAAGTCATGAGAGATGGGAGAGATTCCAGAAGACTGGAAAAGGGCAAATAGAGTGCCAACCTATAAAAAGGAAATAAGGACAAACCATGGAATTAAAAACTAGACAGCTTAACTTCTGTACCCGGAAAGATAATGGCGCAAATAATTAAGCAATCAATTTGCAAACATCTAGAAGATAATAAGGTGATAAGTAACAGTCAGCATGGATTTGTCAAGAACAAATCATGTCAAACTAACCTGATAGCTTTCTTTGACAGGATAACAAGCCTTGTGGATGGGGGGAAGCGGTAGAACATGGTATATCTTGACTTTAGTAATAAAGCTTTTGATACTGTCTCACATGAGCTGCTCATAAATAAAGTGGAGAAATGCAACCTAGATGGAGCTATTTTAAGGTGGGTGCAAAACTGGTTGGAAAACCGTTCCCAGAGAGTAGTTATCAGTGGTTCACAGTCAAGCTGGAGGGGCATATCAAGTGGGGTCCTGCAGGAATCAGTTCTCGGTCCGGTTCTGTTCAATATCTTTATCAATGATTTAGACAATGGCATTGAGAGTACACTTATAAGGTTTGCAGATGATAGCAAGCAAGTGCTTTGGAGGATAGGATAAAAATTCAAAATGATCTCGACAAACTGGAGAAATGCTCTGAACTAAATAGGATGAAATTCAATAAGGGCAAATGCAAAGTACTCCATTTAGGAAGGAACAATCTGTTGCACACATACAAAATGGGAAATGACTGCCCAGGAAGGAGTACTGTGGAAAGGGATCTGGAGGTCATAGTAGACCATAAGCTAAATATGAGTCAACAGTGTAAAACTGTTGCCAAAAAAAGCAATCATTCTGGGACGTATAGCAGGAGTATTGTAAGCAAGACATGAGAAGTAATTCTTTCTCTCTACTCCGTACTGATTAGGCCTCAACTGGGTTATTGTGTCCAGTTCTGGGTGCGACATTTCAGGAAAGTTTTGGACAAGTTGGAGAGAGTCCAGAGAAGAGCAGCAAAAATGATTAAACATCTAGAAAACATGACCTATGAGGGAAGACTGAAAAAACTGGGTTTGTTTAGTCTGGAAAAGAGAAGACTGAGAGGGGACATGATAACAGTTTTCATGTACGTAAAAGGTTGTTACAAGGAAGAGGGAGAAAATTGTTTTTCTCAACCTCTGAGGATAGGATAAGAAACAATGGGCTTAAATTGCAGCAAGGGAGGTTTAGATTGGACATTAGGAAAAACTTTCTAACTGTCAGAGTGGTTAAGCACTGGAATAGATTGCCTAGGGAGGTTGTGGAATCTCCATCACTGGAGATTTTTAAGAGCAGGTTAGACAAACACCTGTCAGGGATGGTCTAGATAATACTTGGTCCTGTCATGAGTGCAGGGGACTGGACTAGATGACCTCTCGAGGTCCCTTCCAGTCCTATGATTCTATGATTCTCTAATGGAGCTGCGCCATGCCCCATCCCGGATATTTCCCTTTTCAGTAATTAACCATGTTTAGCAACCAGATTATTGCTTGGACTTTCAATGGCTTAATAATAAAGCACAGAGGAGCCACATCTCACCATGTATTTCCCTGTGAGATTCTTTTAATCCTGTGGGAGAATGTGTGTTGGACCAGAGCTGAGCACATCACCAATTCTCAGGGACCACAGCCAATTGGAGTAAATTAGAGCAGCCCCTGGGACAGCCTGAGAATTAGGGAGCCAAGACCAGTTCCCTCACTGTCCTCATCCCCCTCCCTGAGCAGATCTTGGCACCGCAGAGAATCTGGGCCTCCAGTTCAAAGAACTCTTCCTGTATAAGTGTCTCCATAATCTGGATGATGTGGCCTGACTCTAAGGGGTGCTGAGTGCCTGCAACTCCTGCCGGCTTCAGTGGGTCAGACCCATGTGCCTGATCCTACAGCTGTGGTGTGTGAAAGCCAACAGGACTCAGCAGGCCCAATCCTCCTCCAAGGAAACCAACATCTGCGGAGGGCTCACAGGGCTGGGCCCTATTTGTATAAAACAATTATTGTTCTTGTTACACTGTCTCTCTGGTGTCAGTAAGTGAAGTTTGTTTTTACAAGTATTTTCAAGGGTTAATATGAAAAATAAAACTGATAATATGCATATTTCAATGCCACAGATTTTCTATTTATTATTTCTGGGTAATATCTGTATATTTGTTTCTTATCACTCCTTCCTCTGGATTTCCCCTTGTCTTGTAAATTACTTGTTACAGTAACATGCTTCAGTTTTTTACACTAACATTTCTTTTGCACACACAGCTCTGAGTGTTCACTTTCCAAGTTTGAGCTTAATCAAAACTAGTAAAAATGCACGTACCTTTCACTGCCTCATATTCCGCTGGAAGGTAAAAGACACCTTCAGTTAATGTTGAGTCACCAAAATTAATGGGCAATAGTCGAACTAAGAGTGACGTCTCCCTCACTGGTGATACGAATGTTCTGAAAGATCGGTCCATAGGACGCTAAGCAGAGAAGAGCGCAGAGCAGAGCTTCTTATTGGGGCAGGGACCCAAGCTGTCCTGTCCCAGCTGTTACATGTACTATCTTATACACCTCAGATACTGCACACATAAACCTGGACCAGAGAGCAGGGCTTGCTGGCTCCAAGTCACCGCTCCATGTCCCTCCCACACTGATCCCTGCAACCTCCTCCCCACCTGCCACTCTTCATCCCCCATCCTCTGCACAGACACACATGCCTTTAAGCCCCACCCCAGGCCATATCTCCACATCCCATGCTGGTCTCCTGCTCCCACTGCACATTATTGTTTACATTCCAGTAGCATCTAGAGGTCGCACTCAGGGCTGGGCCCCTCTGCACTAGGTCCTGTAGACACACACTCAAGGCCAGGCCCCACTGCGCTAGAACCTGTCCACACACACACTAGGGCCGGGCCCCACTGCTCTAGATCCTGTATACACCCACTCAGGGCCAGGCCCCACTGCGCTAGGTCCTGTACACACACACTCAGGGCCGGGCCCCATTGCGCTAGATCCTGTATACACCAACTCAGGGCCAGGCCCCACTGTGCTAGATCCTGTATGCACGCACTCAGGGCCGGGCCCCACTGTGCTAGGTCCTGTACACACACACTCAGGGCTGGGCCCCACTGCGCTAGATCCTGTACACACACACACTAGGGCCGGGCCCCACTGCTCTAGATCCTGTATACACCCACTCAGGGCCGGGCCCCACTGTGCTAGGTCCTGTACACACACACTCAGGGCTGGGCCCCACTGCTCTAGATCCTGTACACACACACACTAGGGCCGGGCCCCACTGCTCTAGATCCTGTACACACACACTCAGGGCCGGGCCCCACTGTGCTAGGTCCTGTACACACACACTCAGGGCTGGGCCCCACTGCTCTAGATCCTGTACACACACACACTCAGGGCCGGGCCCCACTGTGCTAGGTCCTGTACACACACACTCAGGGCTGGGCCCCACTGCGCTAGATCCTGTACACACACACACTAGGGCTGGGCCCCACTGTGCTAGGTCCTGTACACACACACTCAGGGCTGGGCCCCACTGCTCTAGATCCTGTACACACACACTCAGGGCCGGGCCCCATTGCGCTAGATCCTGTATACACCAACTCAGGGCCAGGCCCCACTGTGCTAGATCCTGTATGCACGCACTCAGGGCCGGGCCCCACTGTGCTAGGTCCTGTACACACACACTCAGGGCTGGGCCCCACTGCGCTAGATCCTGTACACACACACACTAGGGCCGGGCCCCACTGCTCTAGATCCTGTATACACCCACTCAGGGCCGGGCCCCACTGTGCTAGGTCCTGTACACACACACTCAGGGCTGGGCCCCACTGCTCTAGATCCTGTACACACACACACTCAGGGCCGGGCCCCACTGTGCTAGGTCCTGTACACACACACTCAGGGCTGGGCCCCACTGCGCTAGATCCTGTACACACACACACTAGGGCCGGGCCCCACTGCTCTAGATCCTGTATACACCCACTCAGGGCTGGGCCCCACTGCTCTAGATCCTGTACACACACACTCAGGGCCGGGCCCCACTGTGCTAGGTCCTGTACACACACACTCAGGGCCGGGCCCCATTGCGCTAGATCCTGTATACACCCACTCAGGGCCGGGCCCCACTGTGCTAGGTCCTGTACACACACACTCAGGGCTGGGCCCCACTGCTCTAGATCCTGTACACACACGCACTCAGGGCCGGGCCCCACTGTGCTAGGTCCTGTACACACACACACTAGGGCTGGGCCCCACTGTGCTAGGTCCTGTACACACACACTCAGGGCTGGGCCCCACTGCTCTAGATCCTGTACACACACACACTAGGGCCGGGCCCCACTGTGCTAGGTCCTGTACACACACACTCAGGGCCGGGCCCCATTGCGCTAGATCCTGTATACACCAACTCAGGGCCAGGCCCCACTGTGCTAGATCCTGTATGCACGCACTCAGGGCCGGGCCCCACTGTGCTAGGTCCTGTACACACACACTCAGGGCCGGGCCCCACTGTGCTAGGTCCTGTACACACACACTCAGGGCCGGGCCCCACTGTGCTAGGTCCTGTACACACACACTCAGGGCTGGGCCCCACTGTGCTAGGTCCTGTACACACACACTCAGGGCTGGGCCCCACTGCTCTAGATCCTGTACACACACACACTCAGGGCCGGGCCCCACTGTGCTAGGTCCTGTACACACACACTCAGGGCTGGGCCCCACTGCTCTAGATCCTGTACACACACACGCTCAGGGCCGGGCCCCACTGTGCTAGGTCCTGTACACACACACTCAGGGCTGGGCCCCACTGCGCTAGATCCTGTACACACACACACTAGGGCCGGGCCCCACTGCTCTAGATCCTGTATACACCCACTCAGGGCCAGGCCCCACTGCGCTAGGTCCTGTACACACACACTCAGGGCCGGGCCCCACTGTGCTAGGTCCTGTACACACCCACTCAGGGCCAGGCCCCACTGTGCTAGGTCCTGTACGCACGCACTCAGGGCCGGGCCCCACTGTGCTAGGTCCTGTACACACACACTCAGGGCTGGGCCCCACTGCGCTAGATCCTGTACACACACACTCAGGGCTGGGCCCCACTGTGCTAGGTCCTGTACACACACACTCAGGGCTGGGCCCCACTGCTCTAGATCCTGTACACACACACACTCAGGGCTGGGCCCCACTGCGCTAGATCCTGTACACACACACACTCAGGGCCGGGCCCCACTGTGCTAGGTCCTGTACACACACACTCAGGGCTGGGCCCCACTGCTCTAGATCCTGTACACACACACACTCAGGGCCGGGCCCCACTGTGCTAGGTCCTGTACACACACACTCAGGGCCGGGCCCCATTGCGCTAGATCCTGTACACACACACTCAGGGCCGGGCCCCACTGTGCTAGGTCCTGTACACACACACTCAGGGCCGGGCCCCACTGTGCTAGGTCCTGTACACACACACTCAGGGCTGGGCCCCACTGCGCTAGATCCTGTACACACACACTCAGGGCCGGGGCCCACCATACTAGGTCCTGTACACATACACTCAGGGCTGGGCCCCCACTGCACTTGGTTCTGTACACACACACACTCCAGACTATAAAAAGACACAATCCCTGCTCCAAAGAGTTTACAATCTAGGGTCCTGACCATGCAAAAGCCCAGGTATAACTTTACTCACAAGCCTGCTCCTCTTCCCCACACCTCTCCAACTACTGCCCCATCTTCCTTTCTGGGTTGTTTCTGCTACCACATCCCCCACCGTCTTATTGTCCCTCCACTGAGACCCTCTGCCCCACCCAGCACCACACCAGCACAAGCTAATAGTCTTTGCCATTAGTCCCTTCACCATTCAGCCTTTCCCTGTCTGTCAGATCCACCAGCTTTACTGAGCTGTCCACACTGTCTTCCCTCTGCACAGAAAATATTTTTTGCCCTCTTGGGCAAAATGGTAAGGGCTGCTCCTGGCAGGCTGGGTCACCCACCTGTCTGCTTCTCCCTCAAGCACCTCAGTGTTTTCTCCCCTTCCGTGCATGGAGAAAATGCCCCATCAATATTTGTAAAGCTGCCCACTTATTCTCTCTTAAATCCCTCCTCCAAACCAAGATATGCTGTGGCCCCAGGAATCTCTCTTGTCTGGAACTGGCTGGGCAAGTGATGAGCTGGACTTCGGTTTCTTTTTATCATTACTTCGCTGCTTGCCCTCCCAACCCCTCACCTCCCTTGTGTTTTTCATCCCTCTGTTATAGCCTGTCTGTCATGCAGAGGGTGAGCTCCCTGGGGCAGGTCTCTTTGTTGTATGGAGTTTGTGTGGACTGAAGGGAGACAGTGGGTGTGTCTGGGAGGCCATAGAAGAGGCTGAGCTGGGAACATCACAGAGGTCATTAGAGATTTTGGTGAGAGTGGTTTCAGGGGAGTGAATGGGGAAGAAGCTCAATTGGAGAGGGTCTAGGTCTAGGACAGGAGCGGCAGAAGATTCCTAAAAGTGCGGGGCCCACCAGCACCCCAACCATGGACCCTCCCCCTCACACCTCTCATTCCCCCAAGGCCCCTCCCTCACAGCGCCCATTCTCCCATGGCGCCGTCTTCGCACCGCCCCTTCTTCCTGAGCCCCTGCGCTGCCTCTTCCTCCCAAGACCCCGCTCCCCGCTTGCTCCTTTGTGCCCCCTCACCCCATTACTTGTTCTTATGGCTGGTAAAAAGTGGAGCTCCATGGCCCCTTGGTGCCCCCTATTCCAGCACCCCGTCTAGGATGGAACAGGAGGAGAGAAACTCCAGACTGTGATTGTAGACAGAGCGTTCATTGAGCTTAGAGGGAGAAGGGAGAAGGGACAGTAGGTAGAGAGGCAATTAGGATCAGGGATGGAAAGTTTTAGGATGGGAGAGACTTAAGTGTCACAGGGTGGCTGGTCTTTTAAGGCGAGTTGGGGCCCAGTTCCACCCTGAGATTAATCAGCTGATGCTGAGGCCAGGGATCAAGTGATGGCTTGAAGATCTCCTGGTCCTAATAAAAGCCTGGCCAGCAAGTTCTTCAGCAAAGGGAGAGCTTCAGGGAGCAGGAAGACTCCAGGAGGAGACCCTGAGGCAGGGAAAAGAGCCCAGTTCCTGTATGATTGTCAGGCAGACAGCTGGTGGGGTGCAATCTTGCAGGGAGGGGCTAGGCCCATGCAGAAGATCCCGGCTCAGGGGAAATTACGTCTGTTGTGCTGGGGAGCGGGGTGAGGTGGTTATAGAGTGACTCTCAATTAATATTTGATTAAAGTTTAACACCTTAAACAAAGCAGACAGAGTGAGCCTCATACCAGAATATCCCATAGCCCAGTAGTTAGAGCACTGTCCTGAGAGTTGGGAGACCCCTGTTCAAATCCTTTCTCCTCATCAGCAGAGAGAGGGGACTTCAACCAGAGTCTCCCACATTTCGGGTGGGTACCCTAACCCCTAGGCTAAAGGTTATAAGAGAGTTTTGCCTCCTCCCAGTCTCCCACCTCTGTTCTTTGTGTCATTGGGTGGCCTCTGAGCATGTCTACAGGATCAGTCTTCATAGGTGAGACAGATGCTCCTTCCTCCAGTTTGTGGGTCACTTTGGGGCTCAGGTGGGAGATAGGTGCCTAAACGTCTAGAGCAAGGCAGCCATGTATATGCCCAGAGGCAGAAACTTAGACACTGAGAGAATTTTTACAGCAGAGATTTCTGTCCTGAGTGAGTTTAGGCACCCACACAGTTATGCATCAGCCAAGAGGGGTCTTGTGGATCACGGTGCCTAAAACTAGGATTGAGATGCCTGTCTCTGGGTTTAGGTGCCTAAGTCTCTTTGGAGATCTGTGCCATAATGCACAATGCAATTCCCCTTAATATGGAGTTAAAACTGAGAGGACATGTACTTGTAACTTAAGGGTAAAAGTCATTACAGGAATCTTGTAATTATCCCCAAACCAAATGTTATATACCCAGAAAATACAGAATTATGGTTATATTTAAAAGAAATCCAAACATTCCATGGTCTAGAAATGCAGCTAAGGCACCTAAACAACCTTAACTCTGCCCTGTAGTAACATCATGAGGGGGGAAATTGGAAAAAAACCCTCAGAACATTGTGTTCCTATAAAATCAGTTTCATTTAATGTAGAACCACAGACACTGTTCTGCACTGATCAGACCTGTATGGTTAATGCATAGAGTCGCTGTAGAGTGGAGCTGAGGTTGTGGGTGTACATGCTCACTGCAGGTGAAATCCTGCCCTCTCCCTCATTACATGTGTATGGAAGAGCCACAACACAGGGGGATCCTGAGTGAGGGATCCTGTTAAATATTGGACAAGTCTCTCAGGGTTCATCTACATTGCAAAAAAAAACCCCAAACAAAACACAACAGTGGGGCCCAGAGACTAGGCCAACTGACTCAGGCTTGGGGAGCCCATGCTACAGGGCTAAAAATAGCAGTACAGACATTCCTGCTTGGGCTAGCACCTGTGTTCCGAAACCCAGTGAGGGGGAGGGCTTCAGAGCCTGGGTTCCAGCCCAAGCCGGAATGTCTAAAATATTAATATTTAGCCATGCAGTGCAAGCCCCAGGCTCTGAGATTTGCTGCCGTGGGTGGGTTTTTTGCAGTATAGACGTACCCAGTCTCCAGCAATGACACCGGCCCAGGATGGCAAGTGTTATTCAGGGCCCTGGATTCAGAGAACCATTTCTATAATTCCCATGGGCTTTATTATTCACCTTCAGAGCCCATTTGTGTGAGCATGAGCAGCCCCTGAGCTCACTGCTTGGGCCCTGGTGCCAATATGGAGACGTTCCCCATCACTCATTAAAACAGGCTGTAACTCCATCAGCTAAAACTGAGCTAAAGGTGGTAAACTGTGACTACTCTGCATCAAATGTGTCTTTCAATTGAGTTAAGTTGGCTTCACTGAGCTAACTCGACTATCATGATATGAAATCTTCAACCCATCCCATTGGTCCCAGACATTGACCTTTCTGCCTCTCCATCGCAGATTGCAGAGTCTCTAGAGGGAGAAAAAGGCAAGAGGTGATATTTCATGCTGTTGTGTTTATAACAGCAAACCCATGGCTAATGTAACTGTTCCACACACTCAAAGGCCACCATTGGAAGGTCCCAAGGGAAAAGGACAAGACATATGATAGTTCTACCCTAGTACAAACCTAGGAGGTGCCTTCATGCCCCTTGGTACCTGGAATGCACATGCTGAGAACAACAAGACACGGAGTACACTTTGGTACAGAAAAACTGATTGAATAAATCTAGTTTCAGAGGACACATACAGTACCTTTTACTTAGGAACAGGCAGGATATAAAAAGGATAACTTTGGGAGAGTAACTTTGAGTGCACACCTTCTGTGTAAGGTGAATTTAACAAGGCTGCACAAGACGGCTTCCTGGACACAGGTATCGTAATGAGCCTTTCTTCCTCTACTATACTATTATTGAGCTTTAGCAATAAACCTGACTGATACTGGTTATTTGGTCTCTTGAATATATTTTGTAATGAAACAGAGTGTGGTTAAACGATTGACTATACAATTTTTCAACAGAAGGGATGTGCATGTGCACAGAATTGGGCCCTAAGAAACTTCCTTCTCTCCTACTTTGCATTGTTTTGTCTGCAAGCAAACAAGTTAGATATGTCACAGCTCCAAGCATAGCTTACTAAGCCTCACATGGGTGTTTCAAACTGAGCAATGCTGATCCCCATGGAATATTTCAGAATCACATTCCATTGGGACCTGTTAGTGAGATCTGACAGGATGAACCCACTTGACACTTGTGAATTCAGACGTGAAATCATAATTTATTCAGATCACCCTTCACCCTCAGCCTATCTCCATTGCCCCAAACTCTTCCAAACATTTAATCAAAGTACCTCAATCCTGGCATCTCCATTTTTGTTTTTAAATCTCTGACTGGTCAAATTGCATTCTCCCTTTGTCATAAATATATAGGGAAGGGTAACAACCTTTATGTACGCAATAGCATAAAATCCCTCCTGGCCAGATGAACAGAGAACACTTTACCTGTAAGGGGTTAAGAAACTCAAATAACCTAGTTGGCACCTGACCAGAAGGATCAATAAGGAAAGAAGATACTTTCAAATCTGGGGGTGGGGGGGAAGTGTTTGTTTCTCTTTGTTTGTTCTCTCTCTGGATGGAGAGAGAGGCCAGGAAAGTAAAACATCTCCTGAAAACATACCTGAAATGATTCATCTAAGCTTACAAACATTATAAGTAAAGGCAAGGAAATGCATTAGATTATCTTTTGTTTTAGCTTGTGAATTTTCCCTATGCTAAGAGGGAGTTTTATTCCTGTTTTTTGTAACTTTGAAGCTGAGCCTAGAGGGGAATCCTCTGTGTTTTAATTTTTTTTATTACCCTGTAAAGTTACCTTCCATCCTGATTTTGCAGGTATGATTCTTTTACTTTTTCTTTAAATAAAGCTCTTTCTTTAAGAACCTGATTGATTTTCAGTGTCCTAGAGACAAAGAGTCTGGTCGGTACTCACATTATTCTCAAGCCTCCCCAGAAAGGGGGTGAAGGGACTTGGGGGAATATTTTGGGAGGATAGGGACTCCAAGTGACCCTTTTCCTGAATTTTTGTGTAAATCACTTGGTGGTGGCAGCAATACTATCCAAGGACAAGGAAAGGAATTGTACCTTGGGGAAGTTTTAACCTAAGGTGGTAGAATATAAACTTAGGGGGTCTCTCATGCGGGTCCTCACATCTGTACCCCAGAGTTCAGAGTGGGAAGGGAACCCTGACACCCTTCTTGTTACTTTACCTTTTGCTCTGCATTGACTCCAGGAGCAGTAACTGGCCAGGGCAATGAGAACACAGAAGATAACACCCAGGATCACACCCAGAGCCACCACCCAGGTGTGAAATGTGAAAAAGAGATCTGCAAGAGAAAGTGTCATTGGCTTAGGAACAAACGTGTCAAAAGAAGGACATTGCAACAATGGTGACACTGTGACTAGTTAAAAGAATCTCACAGGGAAATACATGGTGAGATGTGGCTCCTCTGTGCTTTATTATTAAGCCATTGAAAGTCCAAGCAATAATCTGGTTACTGAACATGGTTAATTACTGAAAAGGGGAATATCAGGGATGGGGCATGGCGCAGCTCCATTAGAGAATCATAGGACTGGAAGGGACCTCAAGAGGTCATCTAGTCTAGTCCCCTGCACTCAAGGCAGGACTAAGTATTATCTAGACCATCCCTCACAGGTGTTTGTCCAACCTGCTCTTAAAAATCCCCAGCGATGGAGATTCCACCACCAACCCTAGGAAATTTATTCCAGTGCTTAACCACTCTGACAGTTGGGAAGATTTTCCTAATGTCCAACCTAAACCGCCCTTGCTGCAATTTAAGCCCATTGCTTCTTCTCCTATCCTCAGAGGCTAAGGAGAACAATTTTTCTCCCTCCTCCTTGTAACAACCTTTTATGTACTTGAAAACTGTTATCATGTCCCCTCTCAGTCTTCTCTTCTCCAGAATAAACAAACCCAATTTTTTCAGTCTTACCTCATAGGTCATGTTTTCTAGACCTTTAATTATTTTTGTTGCTCTTTTGGGACATTCTCCAATTTGTCCACATCTTTCCTGAAATGTGGCACCCAGAACTGGACACAATACTCCAGTTTAGGCACCTATCTCTGAGACAGAGGGGACTTAACACACACCCCTCTCCTTGTCATCTCCCATTGGCTAGCTAAGAGGAGGTGGCACTTAGCAGGCTGGCTTCTGTGAATTGCAGTCTAGGCCCCTGTTGTACAGGGAGACTGGGCACCTAACTCAGGCTTTGTTGTTCCCAGTGATTTTCTAGGTACCTCAAAGTATCAAATACTGACTCTCCTTAAGATCTGCTACACCAGTGTAAATCTGGAGTAACTTCACTGACTCCAGGTTAAACCCAGAGGTGAAAGTAAGCCGGTATGGTACGGCATACCGGTAAGAGCCGATACACAGCCAACCATATCGGCAGGGCCGCTAATGGGCGGAGGGGGGGTGGTGGTAAAAGGCAGCAGACGGAAGCCCCGGACCTTTAAATTGCTGCTGGAGCTCCAGGTGGCGTGGGCTGGGCAGCGCTGAAAGGCTGGCTGTGGGAGTCTGGCCCCAGCCCCGCCCCTTTTGCCCAAGGCCCACCCCTTCCGGGGGCCCAAAGCCACCTCCCCCCCCCGAACCTTGCTCAGGACCCCGGCCTCCCTGCATACCGGTAAGTCCATTAAGTTACTTTCACTGCTGGTTACTATATAATTAGCGTTTGTGGTGCTGAGCGTCAGCACACCTAAGTGTTTTTGTGAATGTAGCTGAATTGCTCATAATGCTGAAGATTCAGGCCAGTAAATAGGAGGCCCAATAAGAATTGTTCCACACTAACAACTGCAGAAGCTCAGTCTATTCCACATACAGCGTGGATGGGCACTGACCTGCTATGGAAATGGTTGACACTCTCTCCTGGTTCAGGCGGGGGTTCCTGACAGAGCAGGACACTTTCTGGTTGGATTCTTCTGTTATAACAATAGCAATCTCTGTTTGAAACAGACCAGTGGCCTCTTGCAATATGTTGTGAGAGGCTGATGGTAAGACCTGCCCCTGGAGATCTCTCCATTGAGCCTCAGGCTCTGGGTACCACCCAAATGATCGACACACAACCCGGATCCCTCCATCCTGGTGACCTTCCACAGGGATGTCAGGATCAGAGCCCACACCTAGAGGAAAATGGAATAAACAGGTGTTAATTCTACAGTACCCATATGTGCCAAAAGTTTCATTACAGCATCTGTAGAGAGCTGGGAAAGTTCTGGTTTATTTTTATGAAAAAATGTGACTTGGTTTCTCCTCTCATCTTTTATTGTTAATGGCCAGGTGTGCAGGGGTTAATGTCTTTGTAGAAACAGAACAGGCAACGCAGTGATGGGGCAAAGTCAGGTAAGTGTGAATGAATGACAGGACTGCCAGCCTGTGAACAAAGCCATTGTATCATGGGATATACACAGACCATTGTATCAGCTTTATACATGTCACATATAGACAAAGGAAAAGCATTAGATCTTATACATGAACTCCACTAGTAACCTCCCTCCAGCCTGACAATTCACCTTTCAGGCTTGGTCTACACTAGAGCTTACTTTGGTATAATTTACATCACTCAGGGGTGTAAATAATTCACACCCCTGAATGACAAAAATTACACCAACCTAAGCGCTGGTGTGGACAGCGCTATGTCAGTGGGAAAGCTTCTCCTGCCGACATAGCTACCACCTCTTGCAGAGGTGGAGGTATTATGACAACAGATAATAATAATAATTATGACAACCTGCCCATGTCAAACAGGTGCCAACATGTAGCAGTTCAGAGCTGAGCTCCTTTGGAAACATGGTCCTTTGGCTCTACGGCCCCTGGCACCTGCAAGAGGCTATGTTGTTTTAAAGGGCAGTGGGCTTCCAACAAGGGCTGACTTCACTCGGGGCTCACACCACGTTATGTTGATGGAGTGAGCCCATCTGGTATACAAGGGGCCTCATGGACACATACAGGTGCCATTTACACTCAGAGGGGGAGATTTTCACAAACACAGGGGAGTTAGGATCAATGGGGGTTGTGCTCCTAAATCCCTTAGAAGCTTTAGAAAATCTCCCTCTCCCTCCATCAGTTGCACCCAATCTGGCCCCAGGTGTTTCCCTTCCATCTTTCACCCTCTCACTCTGGAGCATGACAGTAGTGAGTTGATGATAAAAATAACTGCACACTCCCAACAACGCCCCAAGGGAAAATTAGAAATGGTGATCGTTTCTTACATCTGTCAGTAAATAAAGCAGAACAGCAAATAAATGTGAACCTGGCAGTGGAGAAGTGACTGAACAGGTCTCTGAATCTGTGTGGGCATTTCTACAATCACAAATGATTTCCAGGTAGCGAAGTGACACTTTATCCCCCAAATCCCAGGAGCGAGGCCTGTTGATAGCAGCAGCTCCTCTGACTAATCAGCATAATAAGCCAGGAAATATTCAGGGGAGCAATTTAGTGGGAGTTGCAGTGAGTGAACCCCCTATCTGCAGAATCCTGTGCAGTTATTCCTGAGCCATTCCAATCTCTCCAGGGGGCTCCCTGCTTCGCTAGCACCCAGAGCCATTCTCTCTAGAGAGAGCTCCTGCTTCCAGTGACTGCTTCCCTTTCCCAGGCTGTAACATCCATCCTGCTGGAGGGGTCAGGGAGCCACAGGGTTAACTCCAGCCTGCTCCTCAGGTTTTCATTAAGTTAATACATTTTATATTAAATGGAAGCACCGTCCTCTCTTCGAACATCCATCAGCTTCAAAACTGCAACTAGAAAAGCGCCTGGAACGTCACTGTAACTGGATCCTTCTCATAGCATGGTTATGGCACAAAGTTCAAATTCCTCTGACACACCCACAGTGCTAGTGAGAAGACAGCTTTGGTGCCAGCAGACCAGCTCTTTTGACTGGTGACACAATCAGTTCTGCAGACTTTTTTCCTTGTGCTCCAGGAGTCACTGTAATTATCTCCACCCTGTGTAAAGAATTGGACCAAAGTCTGCTTCAGCAGCCACTAGACTCTGTGGCCATGTTAATTTATTCTAGTGCCCTGAAATATTCTTCATTCCCATTCCCCACCCTCCAAACACATGCAAGACTTGTGGCTGAAAAGTTCACCATGGGCGGCGGGTGAAGCTTCTACTCGGGGAGGCTAGCCCCCCATCCCACTTCTTATGCCCGTGGCCCCGCCCATCCCTTCCCAGCTCAGTGCGGGTGTCCCTCCTTTCCTTCCCCCCTCCTCCCCACTTGGGACCTCGACAGTCACTCCTCCCCCCTCTCAGCTCTCCTTCCCTACCTTATTTTTATTCTGTCCTATCCCTCTCCTTTTGCAAATATTTCAATTGTTAATCTTCTTTTTTGTATCTTTAATAAAAGGTTAAAGGGATTTTTCAGTGGTGTGTTTGCCATGAGACAACGCTGGCTGAGGTCTCTGAAAACCAACCCCCAAACCTTGTTTAACACTGTTTAATGTTAGACAGTGACAGGGTCATGTTAACACCTTTGACTCTTTGGACTCATTTATTCCATCTGTTGCTTGTATTCGACTACGACTGGAAATCAGTTTCCACATGTAGGGTTCAGGAGATGTGCCAGGTCACGTTGGTGTCTATATTCCCTTCTACTGTCGGCCAAGGTGGCACAATGATATTCTGTTGCTCGTTCTGCTTCCTTCGTAGCAGAGTGTCAAGCTCACCTGTCCTTGGCCGTATCTTCCCAGGTCATTAAGTGCAGACCAGCAGACTGTATGTGCTGCTTGATGCAGTCCTTGTAACAGCATCTGGGACGGCCAACCTTCCTACTGCCTTTTTCAAGTCCACTGCACAGAACTCTCTTAGGCAGTCAATTGTTTTCCATACATATGACATGGCCGACCCAGGCCATTTGCCTCTGTGCTAGCATGGCTTCCAGGCTTGGCATGGCTGCCTTCCGTAGTACCTTGTTGTTGGCGATTTTGTCAGACCATTTGATTCCCAGTATGCTGCGTAGGTAGCATTGTTGCAGACAGTTAAGTTTTTGGATGTGGCAACGATAAAGGGGGGAGGTCTCTAATGAGTATAGAAGACAAGGGAGCACAACAGCTCTGTAAAGTTGGCATTTTGGGGACACTTTGACCCCCATCCCCTGTCTTGTCCATAGTCCTTTTTGTAGACAACCAAAAGCTGAGGCAGATGACTTTAAGGGTGCTGAAAGTTCTTTGTCAATGTTAGTGTCATTGGTAACTGCTACCTATGCAGCAGAAGGACTTGATGTTGTTTAATTGGCAGCTGTTCAATTTTATTTCTGGTGGTGGTGGAAGTGATGGGTTTCTGCCAGGAGATGGTTGGTACAGGATTTCTGTTTTCTTTACACTAATACAGAGGCCAAACAGGGATACAACACGGGCAAAGGAATTCAGCAAATGTTGCAGGTTGTTCTCGGAAAGGGTGACAAACGCTGAGTCATCGGCATACAGTAGATCCTTTACTTCACTTTTCTGGGATTTTGGCCTTGAATGGGCAGAGGTTTAGAAATCTGCCATCGAATCGTGTTGTTAGAGTGACATCTGTAGTGGTTGTACATGTCATTCCAGCCAGGAACAAACTTCATCCATCCGATGAAGTGAGCTGTAGCTCATGAAAGCTTATGCTCAAATAAATTGGTTAGTCTCTAAGGTGCCACAAGTCCTCCTTTTCTTTTTGCGAATACAGACTAACACGGCTGCTACTCTGAAAGTAAATAATATAAGGGAAGCACACAGCCTTGTTTAACCTCATGGGCTACAGGAAAGGGATCAGATGAGTCGGCACCCACTGATACATGGGCCTGCATGTTGGCATGGAAGCAGCAAATAAGGTTGATTAGTTTGTTTGGGCAGCTAAACTTTGCAAGAAGACAGCGGAGCATTTGACATAGTCGAATGCCTTACTAAGGTCAACAAAGGCAACATAGGAGGACATTTCTTGTTCAGCAGCTTTCTCCTGTAACTGGCATAGGGAAAATATCATGTCGGCCATGCTGTGTGATGAATGGAAACCACACTGGAATTTAGGGAGTACATCATCTGCAATAACCTGAAACCTTTTCAGCAACAGCTTACCAAGGAGTCTACCAGTGATGGAGAAGAGCAAAATGCCACGATAATTGCCGCAGTTATGTCTGTCCCCTTTGCTCTTGCAGATTGTTACGATTTTGGCAACTTTGAAATCCTGGGGTAAAACCTTATTTTCCCAGCAGAAAGTAAATGGGTCTAGCAAAGCTTTGTGAAGTATAGGACCACCATGTTTTCGCACTTCAGCTGGGATTTTGTGAGCTCCAGCTGCCTTTCCATTTGTCATTTCCATAAGTGCGTTCTTAGTCTCCTCCAAAGTTGGCGGATCTTCGAGTTCAAATCAAACTGTCTTTGTTCAATTGAGTCTACTATTTGATCATTTGCACTTGACTCACGATTGAGGAGAGTCACAAAATGTTCTTTCCATCTTTCTAGTATCATATTGGGCTCAGTCAGGAGGGTGGTGCCATCAGTGGACAGGATTGGACAGTTATTGGCTTTTCATAGTCTGTAAATGGACTTTAACTCCTGAAAAAAACCTCAGGGTTACACCTACACCATACAAATTAATACAACATATAATACAACATATATGCCAGCAGCATGGGGGGCCCGAGCAGCCCCCGGCCCATGTCCTCAACCCCTGGATCCCCCTCCCAGGTCACGTTGAGGGTCCGTAGCTCCCCACAGCTGCCCACAGTACAGTTCTTATCATGGCTGGGCTGCGGCTCCCAGGTCCCACCCCAACTGGAACCAGATCGGGGAGAGCTGTGCAGGCAGCTGTGGGAAGCCAGTGGTGAGTTGCGGACCCTCCACCTGTCCTGGGCCGGGTGGGGAGCCCAGGGGTGGAGACACGAGCCAGGGGTTGCTCTCAATTCCCCTCCCACGGACCCTCCAGTGGGCAGGTGGAGGGTCCGTGCAGCTCCCAGCCACAACTTCCCAGGCTCCACAGTGGCCTGGATGAGTGGTGGGGTTTCAGGGGGAAGAGGAAGGGAAAGGGGTGGGTCCACCCCACCAAAAAGTGGATGAGCCATATCCCCTTGCACCCCCCCATCCCCTACTGTTCCGGCACCACTGGCCCAGGTCACACGTTTTAAACTAGAGTAAATGGTGGATTCTCTGTTACTGTAAGTCTTTATGTCATGATTTGAGGACTTCAGTAACTCAGCCAGAGGCTATGGGTCGAGTACAGGAGGGGATGGGTAAGGTTCTGTGGCCTGAGATGTGCAGGTCAGACTAAATGATCATGGTCCCTTCTGGCCCCTTGAAGTCTATATGTCTATGAATTGGGTGCCCAATTCTCATTAATTTCATATGGGAAGTGGGTTTCCAAATCCTTTATATGGCTTTGAAAATCCCACCCATGATTTTTTTAAGATGCAGAAATTCTGGAGCACAGTTTTGCAGCAAGGGATGAATTCTGCAGCCTAAGAATTGAGGAATACACTAGGCCCAGCTATATTAAAGGAAATAATGTTTACATATGGCCCACCTGCCCAGGCTTCCTGCTGCACTAGAGAGAAACAACTACAAAGTTCTGAGATTATGAGGAGTGTGACAAGGGCAGGCAGCTGGACAGAAGCTCAGCAGCAGCCCAAGATCAGCAGAGAAAACCCTCTCCATGGTGTCAGTTTCATTCAAAGCTTTCCTGGTGCAAGCAAAAATAAAACAACCTACCAGAATCCTTGGCACATTCCCTTCATGCAGCTGGACAGGCTGAGACCTCATGGGCAGGGCCCCTCTAGGGATCTGAGTCAGTCACTCTCCATGTCCAGTGGATGTTTGGATTCTCTGCTGAGACTCCAAACAGCTTCTATATTGGTACCGATTTTGTGATGGTGGATGAGGTGATGTGGGCGCCATTTCCTTATGAAATAAATTAAGATCCAGCAGTTCCCTTCACACAGGTTATCAGAAATCTTCCACGTATCATTGTCCTGTGCTATTACTGACTGTAGCAGTGTCCTAGCGGTGAAAGCCATGTGTGCGCCTATGCCCAGCCACTTCTCGAGAACAGAAACCTTTTGAAGCAGGATCTTTGGATGATATTTGTCCTTCCAGCTGCTTTGATTTCTGAGTTTGTTACCTCAATATCTCCCCTGCATTTCCCCAGAATTTTTCATACAAATTATTGCTGGGAACATTTGTATTCTACTTCCCAGGCAGGTTTCTTTCTTTTTCTTTATTAAATTCTTTCAAAATTAATGAAAGAATAAATATATAAATAATAATGGTCCAGAGACCATGGTGATGGGTGCAATATAAGACCCTGTATAGAACAGAAGGGATCACCCCCTGTTGAGGTAAAACCTGCTGCAAGGGTTGCAGCTGGAGGAAGTCTCCATGGAGTTCCCCTACAGGAGTCCCCTTCACACAGCTCTGTCAGTGGGTGCGGGTTGATCTCCCACAGACTGAGCCAAAGACTTGCCCCAAAACTCTCCAGTGCAGGAGGATCAGCAGGAAGTCAGGAGACCCCAAACCCCAGGCAGTCCCCATGACCATTCCTTGGAAACACAGCACCTAGGGAGCAGCACTAGCAGGGAGTCCCCTATGATCACAGCTGCCCCTGGTGGAACCCCTGAAAGGGGGATGCCCACTATGAACAATGAGGTGCAGAAAATATCACATAGCCCCAAGTGATTTTGTCTTTTCCAAGGAATCTCCATCAAGCTGAGGGAGGGATGATGAGTGTCCCCAGCCCTGGCCCACACATTCTCCTCATCATCTGCTGCAGGATCCATGGAGCACACTCTGGGGGTGGGGGCGGCAGTGAGCCCCATTCACATGGGAGCAGGGAGACCCTGGTGCAGAGGTTTGCTGTGAGAGCAGATCTGGGAAAGGGGACAGTATGAGTCACCCCCATACTTGGTAACTTTTCTTCACACCAGTTTATGCTGAAAGGCTCCTTGTCTCTGCAGGCAGGAATTGTTGTAACCTTCAGACTTTACAGCAATAAATAATATGGTTGCACCATGAAATGTTCCCTTATCAGGGCAAAGGTAGGCTGATGGAAAGGAGCACATTAGCTTTCAGGCTCTTGGGAAGTTTTATTCTTCACAAGAGAAGGAAGAAAAGTTAGAAAACCGCATGTAAAATGGAACAATGTAATAATAGTAAAGTGACCATCTTTGTTCTACTCCTGCTTCTGTCAGGGGAATTCTCTGTCCATCTGTATTTCTGAAATGCCCAGCAACGCGGGATCCAGGTACTCATGAACCCTTTCTAGTTAAAGGCCCTTCACATTCTTCACTTAACATCCACTCACTCCTAAGCTGGCAGGAGGGGGAAAACCCCTGACCTGTGGCCTTGGAAACACTAGCAGATGCTGCTCAAATGCAGAAATTTTGCTGGTATGAATGGCTGGATCCTGCACCCCTGAAATCGATGGGATCTTTGCCTTTAACTCCAGGGAGTGGAGGATCAAGCCCTACTCCTGCAGTCCTTGCATGCGAGTCACATCATCTACTGAGCTCAGTGAAAATGTAGAAAGCACCAGGACTGCAAGATGGGGCCCTTGAATACACTCAGACTTTGATCTTAGAGCTTGTGTCATCCCAGCCCATCTTACCAGGGCTCACTCTTGTTTAAATAAGAGCAGGTCTATCAGCTGTTCTTCCCAGTGCAAACTGTGTGTTCAATACACTTGTCACTGGTTTAACAAGGCCATTGCAGCTCTGCCTCAGATTGAATCCTCCCCCTGTAAATGCAGAGTTAATTAATAACCCTGCCCTTGCTGGGCTGGACTGTTTGGAGAAACTCCTGTACCATCACTACTGCAGAGTCAGATGGTTTGAGCCCAGCCCCCCAGATAGGAGAGGAATGGCTCCGGGTGATCTTAGGGGAGCAGCAGAGCTGGGGGTACAGAGAGGCTGGGCAGCTAAGGGGCTATTGGATGGTAGGAGGAGTATGGGGTTGCTGCAGGTGCTGTGGGAGAGATGTGGGAGAGAAGGTTTATTCATAAAAGGAAAAATGTGGCGGTTCAATGATGAGACAGAACACAGATTTATTCAAGCAAGCAAGCTGGTCAGCTGAAATGGGCTGCTGCCTGTCAGCTTTCCACCTTCCCCTTTACTCTCTCTCTCCCCCCGCACATTACATTCTCCAACAGATAAAAGGAATACACTGGCTTTGTTTAACATTCTTATTTACCAATTTCTATCTACCGCATTCCTTGCTCTCGGGCCTTGAGCCCAGTCCTGAGAGGCTTCCCACGGTTCATGTCATCTGGGCGAGATTCCAAGGTTGATGCCCTTGAAAGGAGCTGTGTGTGCACAAGTCCAGCACAACACTCTGGGTGTGCCCTGAATGTTGCTAAGCGCATAAACCTGTATGAATCCTACATCCCCTCCTTTTTTGTTTATTTGTGCTCGGCCATCTCATGGTAGCCATCAATTTGCTTTTGCAAGCCAATTAACTCCCGGACAGACAAGGTCATAACTCGTGGAGCCTGCCAGGGCGGGTCTCGACAAAGCCTTAACAAAAAGGGAATACCTTGTACACAGCAGCAGCAAAAAATAAGCTTAAGAAGGTAAAGTGTAATTGGCCAGGCCCCAATTAGCCATGCTAGAGTACTGGGAAGAGAGGTTCGAGTAAGCGGCGAGCATCATCTCATTCCCAATTTCCTCAGGGTGATGACATACTGGAATAAGGCACGTATCTAACAATTCTTCAGCTGCTACAAAATCAGATAAACAAAAGTGGGTAACATTTGCTATTGAAGCCAATCTTTCCCACAGGTTATATGTCATTCGGGCCCGTAACGGAGGAAGTGCTCCCGAGCCAACCCCTACAGGGAATAGCAGGCACAAAAGGCACACAATCAATACAGAATTAGCAGTGATTTGGGCGAGAATTGCCACAAACAAAGTCTCAAGAGTCTCTGGCTGTTGGTTTGCTGCCAGTCTTCGTTGAGCCGCGGCGACCAATGCTTTCACTGCTCCCCATGTCACGGGCTGGCTTGGGACGCTACATCTCCTCCGTCTCCGTCCCGCCGTTGTCGACCCGGGAGGCACCGCGTTCTCCTCCAAGGTTAGCTGAAACTCCGGTATGGGGTTCAACAGCTCCTGGTGCCACGCCATGCTGTTTCAGTGCCGGTCGCACACACCGGGCAGGAACCCACAACGGTCCTGCAGGGAGAGACACAGCAGCATATCCCCGACCCCAAGTAATTAAAGGTACTGGGCCCAACCATTGCGGATCGGGCAGCTGACGGTAATAGACACGCGGTCTTTCCAGTACCTCGGACTTGTGAAAATGCCGATCCGGGGGGGTCTGCTGATCTGCGTTCAGCGTTAAATTATTTAAAGGAAACAAAAGGATATGCAGTTGTTGCTGAATGTCTCCTAAGATTCGGAGACGCAGCTCCCCTTGTTTTAATTGTTTGTCAAGCAAGGTTTTTAGCGTGTGATTTGCACGTTCAACAATAGCTTGGCCTGTGGAATTATAAGGGATCCCGTGTTTGAGACGGACGTCCCATTGGGCACAAAACGTGGAGAGGGCTGTGGAGCAATAGGCTGGGGCATTATCCATTTGCCACAGCTGATTCACTGCGGTACCTCTAGGGTTAACGGCATAAGAAAAGGTAGGGGCAGCAGCGGCACAGTGGGGGCAGGAACGAACAATAGAACGTGCATGATCAGCAGGAATGTGAAACTGTCGGGCCAAGACAGAGGCAGACTGATGAAAAAAGGAATGGCTTTCAATGGGGTCAGAAAAAAGGGAATTTACCTGACCACGTAACGCGCAATCGGCGCGCGCATTGCCCTCAGTGAGTGACCCAGGCAAAGGGGTATGACTGCGAATATGAGCAACAAAATAAGGAAAATTACGAGTGGAGATAAGATATTGCAGAGACAAAAATAGGCGAAGGAGGTCCGCATCGACCTGAGGGGTAATGAGGGCAAGGGGTAAATGATCAATCACTTGATAAACATAATGGGTATCCACAATTAAATTAAAGGGACAATCAGCAAAAAGTTGAAAGGCCAAAATAACAGCAGCCAGTTCCGAGCGCTGCGCGGAACGCTGAGGCAAGGTAAAACGAGAATGCCAGCGAGGGGGGTCACCGGACTGATAGGTGACTACACCTCGATGTGGAGAGCCATCAGTAAAAAGAGTAATAGCAGAAACAATGGGTTGAGAGTGGCTAAGACGATGAACAATTAGAGGCACCTTTTGGGTAATTACCAACCGAGGATCTTTTGGGGGATTATAAGAAATTTCTCCCACATAATCACAAAGAGCAACCTGCCAAGCCAAAGAGGTGTGGCACAAGGAATCAAATTCACTACGGGACAAGGGGAACACAATGTCAACTAAATCAGTGCCAGTGAGTTGCACTGCACGGTGGCGGGCTTTGCGAACAAGATCAGACAGGGCATCTAGATATGGGTAAATATTCCGAGGAGGAGTGGAGGAGAGGTACAGCCACTCTATGATAGAGACGGCTGTATTCGTACGGGGTACAAACAGAGCCGCAGTGGGCGTATGAGGGGTGGCAAGAAGAATCAACCGTAGGGGACGGACCTCAGGGGGTCTGTCCACAAACTGCTGACTCAATGCTGCATTGATTTGTCGAATGCAGGCAATGTGCTCTTCGGTGATGGCAATAACTGCACCCGGTGCTCGGGCTCCACGTAGGAGCTCGAACAACGGCTGCAGCATTGAGGTGGGGAGACAAAAATAGGGCCGAATCCAATTTAAATGACCCAAAATCTGTTGTAATTTAACAAGGGTTAGGGGTTGAGGTAGAGTTAGTGCCGGACGAACCGGAGCAGCATAGGTTTGTAAAACCTTATGGCCGAGGTAGTGGTAGGGATAAGAGCGTTGGATTTTTTCTGGTGCCACCAACAGGCCATTTTGGCCGAGAATTTGAGACAAAGATTCAATCTGTTGTTCCGTGACCTGGGGACCACTAAGCAAAATGTCATCCATATAATGGTAGACCTTTAGCGTAGGGTACCGGGCACGAAAAGGGGTGAGGGCCCGATCCACAAAAAGCTGACACAAGGTTGGACTATTTTGCATTCCCTGGGGTAAGACCTTCCACTGATACCTTTGAGAGGGTTGCTGATTATTATATTGTGGCACCGTAAACGCGAATTTTTCGCGATCTTGCGGGCAAAGGGGGATGGTGAAAAAACAATCTTTTAAATCTAACACACAGAGCTGATCGGTTTGAGGAATTAAATTTGGATTTGGTAAGCCAAACTGCAAGGGGCCCATAGGTTGGATGCGTTTATTTATTTCCCTTAAATCATGTAACAGCCGCCAAGCACCAGATTTTTTCTTAATAACGAACACCGGGGTGTTCCAGGGACTAGTAGAGCTCTCCAAGCGCTGTGCCTGCAAATGCTGCTGCACAAGCGAATGAAGTGCTTTCAGTTTTTCTAGAGGGAGGGGCCACTGGTCAATCCAGACGGGCTCTAAGGATTGCCATACCAAGGGTAATGCGGAGGGCAATGTGGGTGAGGGAGGGTTTTGAGCCATCAGATATTAATATCGAGGGTGGTGTCCAGCTTTGAAAGTAAATCACGGCCCCAAATATTGAGGTGGACAGGGAGCACAAAAGGGCGGATAGTAGCAAGGGCACGGCCTCCCGGTTTAGAGACTGTGACCCAAGACAAACTCTGTCGCCCGGGTTTACTACCCCCGATCCCCCACAACTCTTTAGAAGGAACCGTAGGCCAACTAACCGGCCACTCCGGATCACGAATCACCGTAACGTCAGCTCCAGTGTCCACCAGCCCTGTGAAGGGAACATCATTTAAGAGAAGTGTTAACTGAGGTTTCGAGGGGCGGACTGACATTGTCAGAGCAACAAGTGGAGAGGACGTGCTGTGAGACGGCGAGTGAGACAACGTTGATCCAAAGCCGCCTCCGCCCCGAGTTCGATCCTCGGCAGCTGGCACCTGATAGGGGACTAAAATCAATTGTGCAATTGATCGTCCACGCGGGAGCGACTGTGGAAGATGAGTCCACACCTGAACCTTAATAACGCCGGTGTAATCGGCATCAATGACCCCGGGGATGACAAAAAAGCCCTGTTTCCCAGCATGAGAGCGAGGGAGAACGAGACCCACAAAGCCGGCAGGGAGAGGTCCCGTCACCTGGGTGGGTATGGCGCAGACCTTCCCTGGCAGCCGAAAATCAGTGTCCTCCTGCATAATCAAATCAAGCCCTGCACTTCCAGCAGTCGCCGCCCTCATAGAGTCTATGGATTTTAAGGCAGAGGAACGGTTGTCTGAGTGGGAAACACCCCCGTTTGGCCCTGGGTTCGGGGGGAACCCGTCGCGCGGTTTCCCGACCCGCTACGACACTGATTAGCCCAGTGATAGCCCTTCCCACACTTGGGGCACTTTTTCGAGGGCCGAGCGGGCGCCTTTGATGAGCGGCACTCCCGCTGAAAGTGACCCTCCTTACCACAGCGGTAACAACGCTTCCCCTCCCTCCCGGTTTTTCTCAGGGCGGCAGCCAGAACTCCAGCCTTATGGGCTTGTGTGCCGATGTTCTGGCACTCCCGTAGCATGTCTGAGAGCTCTAAAATGCCAGAGGCTTGCGCCGTCTGGAGAGCACGGCGGCAATCCTCGTTCGCATTCTCAACCGCCAATTTTAACAGGATCTCCTGAGCTGCCGCAGCGTTATCCACCTGTCGGAGGATAGCCTCCTGCAATCTGTTGGTAAAATCCAGATAGGACTCTGATGCACCCTGACGGATACTGACAAAGCTTTTGGTAGGCTTGCCTGAATCCGGGACCTTCCGGAAAGCATGCTGGGCGCAGGTGGAAATGAGGGGGAAGAGGGCCTGAGGGAGTTGAGTCTGCACCTCAATGGTAACAAACTGTCCCTCCCCTGCCAATTGCTCATAAATAACATTAACACCTGCTGCTCTATGAATCTGGGCCTGACGGTCCGCCTCCTGCCGATACTCACTGACCCAAATAACATACTGACTGGGTGACAGCATCATGCGCATCAGCGCCTTCCAATCCTCAGGGATCAAGGCGTACCCACTACCTAGCCCTTCAATGAGACCACGCACAAACGTGCTAGTCAGACCGAACTCGCGAATCACCTTCTTTACCTCTCTAACCACCGAGTAAGGCAAAGTAACCCAGGTTCCAACCGGGTTGCCCTGGTCGTCATTCTGCCAGGTCACCGGACAAACTGAGACCAGCTCAGCCAGCTCCTCTGCTGTAAGATCTGAGCGAGTCTTCGCTGCGTGAACCATTTGTTGCACCAGCGAAAGCCTCTGAGCAGATGCAGATGACGTCCCGGGGGGCCCCGAAGCATGGGGTCCTAGGGGGGGGTGGTAATCACACACCGGCTCCGGCGGGGAAGGTAAGGGAGGCGGTGGTAAGAAAGGCACTGGGGGCGAAGCAGGGAGAGGGATGGCTGCAGGAGCCGACGGCGGTGGCGGAATTGGCAGTCCCTCTATTGGCGCGAGAGAAGGTTCTTCCGAGGCGACACACTGTGTTGCATCGGTAGGAGGGGGGGTGACTGCAGGAGCCGACGGGCGTGGCGAGATCACCAGCCTCGCGACGGAGGGCCTGTCCGAGGCGACACGCTGTATCGCATCGCGGCAGAGGTGCCAGGCATGTAGAGCCTGCACGGGCGCCCGAGGTTCTTCATGCAATGTCTGGCCCAAACGCTCCCAGTCCGCTAGCTTAAGGGTTCCGGCTTCAGGGTACCACGGGCACTGGGCACTCACCTCCTGTAACAGGAGAGTGAGTTCTCGAGTGGGGCAGACATGCTGAGCCTTACGCAGCAAATACTGTAGCTCATTGCGATGTTGCACTTGCAAAGCAGAGAGGGAGCTTCCCATACTTACCACAATGAAAAATACTCACCGGGATCCACGAAGTGGATGAGTGACGCGTCTGAAACCCTTGCCGGGCGAGGTGAGTGCTGAGGGCCCCACGTTTGGGCGCCAGTTGTGGCGGTTCAATGATGAGACAGAACACAGATTTATTCAAGCAAGCAAGCTGGTCAGCTGAAATGGGCTGCTGCCTGTCAGCTTTCCACCTTCCCCTTTACTCTCTCTCTCCCCCCGCACATTACATTCTCCAACAGATAAAAGGAATACACTGGCTTTGTTTAACATTCTTATTTACCAATTTCTATCTACCGCATTCCTTGCTCTCGGGCCTTGAGCCCAGTCCTGAGAGGCTTCCCACGGTTCATGTCATCTGGGCGAGATTCCAAGGTTGATGCCCTTGAAAGGAGCTGTGTGTGCACAAGTCCAGCACAACACTCTGGGTGTGCCCTGAATGTTGCTAAGCGCATAAACCTGTATGAATCCTACAGAAAAAGATATAGATGAGAGCTAGAACTGATTAAATGGAATCAATTACATACAGTAATGGCAAAGTTCTTGGTGGCAGGCTTGCAGCAGTGATAGAATAGACTGCACGTTCAAATCAAGTCTCTGGAGTACATCCACAGCTGAGATGGGTCATCAGTCCTTCGTTCAATGCTTCAGTGTAGCAAAGTCCCTCCAGAGGTAAGAAGCAGGATTGAAGACAAGATGGAGAAGCTGCAGCAGCTTTTTATATTCTCTTGCCATGTGGTCTTTCTTTCTTTGTCCCAAAGACAAGCTGTCCATCACATGGCATGGAAAAACCGCAGAGTTCTCTCCATAGGCATGTCCCTGCATAACTTGCTGAGTCACAAGGCGTGTCTGCCTTCTCTCAATGGGTCAAATGTATAGCTGATGGTCCTAACAAGCAGGCTAGGCAGAGCTGACACCAACTTGTCTGGGGTGTCACCCAGAAGCATAGCATAAGTTTGAAATACAGACAGTATAGAGCCAATACTTATATCTTTAAATACAAAAATGATACATGCAAACAGATAGCATAATCATAACCAGCAAATCATAACCTTGTCTTAGACACCTCATTTGACCCCCTTTATACAAGATTTGGTACCACTACAGGACCTTGGTTGCAACAATGATCTATACGGTCCCAGATTATGTCAATAACGTCACAGATGGGGCGGTGGGATGGGAAAGGATTGGGGGTTCTTGGGGGTGCAGAAGGGACAGCTGAGGGACTGGGGCTGTGGGGAGCTCTGTTTGGGGCAGAAGGGCTTGGGGAAGCAGGGGCCACAGGAAGAGAATGAAGGCTCAGAATGGGAGAACCCCTGCAAGGGGCACTGAGGAAATCACACCATAAGTGACTGCTCCCTCTTTGGCCAAAGTAGTTAGCCAATATTTAGGACCTTACTGGGTTGTTTCTGTCATACATGACCCCTGTACAGTGTCACAGTGGGCTGGGCCAAGAGGGAGAATCCCACCCATTAGTTCTTTTTTCAATGAGAGCTCAGATTCTGCATGCTGGTGGCACGGCCGGGTGAATTTGCTGGCTGTGAAGTCATGGGTCTGTGTGCTCTCTGTGTACTTGCAGTGTGGGAGGGGGAGGATAATGTGTTAGTTTTGCGGATGTTTATGGGGAGTTTGTCCCAGGCATGAAGGGCAGCACAGGAGAAAGCAGGAACTGGAAGGGGCTTCCCTGTATATTTAACAAGCCGTCGATGGAGGCTGGGATCATGGGATGACTGGAGGCAGGAATCGTTTCAATACTGAATGGGAGATGAAAGGGTGGGGACAGGGCATGCGGGACTTTGAAACTGAAGACAAGTAGCTTATGTGGCTACAATAGAGGTTGGGGAGCCAGTGAAGGGATTCATAGAGGGGGTGACATGGTCAGGGCAATCGGCTTGGAAAATGATCTTTGCAGCAGCAGTGGGAATGGATGTAAGTGGGGCAAGAGTGAATATATCAAGGGCAGGGAAAAGGACATTGCTATAATTTGAGACACCTGACACACTGGAGTCTAAGATGTCTTTTTTGACATCTTGTGGATTTCTAGCCATCAGCTTTAACTCAGTCTGGCTAACACCTCACTGTCCTCTGGGTCAGCAGTCTGCTGACTGACTGCTATAGTATAACCTGCATGTGGGACCAGGGGACCCCCCATCCCCTGTTCTTAACGTGATAGCTGCAATTCCAGCACAGTCCTCAGTACACCACAACTGCCTCAATTTTGGAAGAGTTACCAAGTGGAAAAAGGAAAACAGGTGAAAGTGTTGGGAAAAAAACCCATCCCTGAATATTATTCATTTTACTGCATTATGTTTATTGTTACCCCGTAGTTCTCTGGACACTTAAAATCCACACTGTGCACAGTGCCCTGCAGCTTATAGACCCTAGGCACTGGCCCAGGAGTTCTGCTGCTCACTTTCCCCCTGGCCTGGGGGAATCTGTCAGATGCCTGAGGAATGTAGGGACTGCAGATCAGAGGTGGGAAAGGAGGCCCCAATTCTGGTGGCTCTAGCCAGTAAATACCATGAGAAAACTCCAGATGATGCAGCATGTGGCAGCCCATCTTCTACCTAACATTGGGGATGAGATCCCATCACCCTGCCATACCCACTGCCTGCCTCCACTCCCACTGAACCCACTGCAAGGGCCGGATCCACAACCCTGAATGAACCAGGCCCTAGTTCCCAGAACCTCCCCCACCACCATGCACCTGACCTGCTGCAGCAGTTGGACCCACTGAATTGGGGGTGGGTGTCTCAATGGCAGGTGCCCAGCTCTGGACCCCTCCCCTCACCCAAGAATGGCCTTAGAGGGGAGGCAGAGGGAGGGGGAGATTAGTGTTCACACTTCTCAGCACATGATGGGACAAGGGGAGAATCCTGATCCTCAGACTGGGTGGTTGCTTTGTAACTTCGCAGTCGAGATACTGTGGTGATGGACACCAGAGTCTGTAGCTACATAGACACAGGAGGTGTGTTCAGGGATAGCCAGGTGTGTGTGTATAAGTGAGAGTGAGAGATGTGATGCTCACTTGCACTGTTGCTCCCTGTACAGCGTCCTCACTGAGAGCAGATGGAGCGACTGGCTGGAGCTGAGGAGAGGCCAAGCTGCAGGAATTGGCTGACATGAGGGTGGCCCATGGCTCCCTGTTGCAATGACTATTCTCAACTCACCCCGCAGCAGGAGGCAGTTGGCAGAAGGGAAATGCCCAATTGCTGTTAGGGCAGCACTTTTAGGGGAACAAGGAAGTGAAATTAAACCTGTCACTCCTGGTTCACACGGGGGCAAGCAGGAGAATCAGGCCAAGTGAAGGTGAGGAAGCTGCCAATTGGCCTGTGTCATCTGACAAGTCTGCACAGCAGCTGCTCCGTGCAGAGCAGGGTGGGGGGAGGACACACCCCACAGGGCCGGGCTGTTGTGGTTGTGGGCGGTTCTCCCCCCAGGCCCAATGGTAGGTGGCGCCTGTGGGTGGAGAGGGCACAGGGCTGCTCACTCCAGAGCAGCACCGAGCTTGAGGGAAGCACAGGGGGCCTGGCAGCTCCCAGGGACAGACAGAGCTGGGGCCAGAGACTGATGGTAAGGACTGACTGGCCCTACCCCCACCATCTTTTCATTCGGGCCCTGGGGCATCTGTACAGAGGGACTGGATACCTCCTCCCATTCCCCATCACATCGCCCATGGATCCAGGCAGATCTGGGAACCTCCCTCCCCACTTCAGTCCCCTGTTGCTCTTTTAAGTCTCCATCTCTCCTTCCCCCTCACCTCTCCCATCGGGTTGGGAGACTCCGTCCCTGGCCCGGTCCCGGGGCGGTCGCTCTCCCGGAGCTGGCTCGGCTCCTGCAGGCGCTCAGGGGGGCAGAGCCTGGGTGGGTCAGGGAGGGCAGCAGCGCTGGGACTCGCAAACCCCCGCCTGGGAGCAGAGATGGGGTGAGGAGGGGCCGTTTGTGGAGAGTCACTTTCCTGGGGGCTCCGGCTCAGGAAGTCATTCAGGGATCCAGGGATCTGCCTGTGCCTGAAACACCAGGAGCAGGAACAGCAACCCTACACCACACATGACAAATAGAGAGTGATAGACACACGTCAGGGGCAGGGACAGGAAAACACACAGGACTCATGTAAATCAGGAGTTACTCACTGGAGTCACTGGGCCTGATTCCCCGGATTGCAGAGGTGGCAGTGCAGATTCTCGCCCTCCTTCCCAGGAGCCAGTGATGGGGGATGCAGCCCCATGCACTCTAAGAGTAGGGCCGGGGTTAGTGCCAGCCCAAGGAGAGACAGATGCTCTCAAGTGGCACTGGGTTCAGTGGAACCCTGTTTGGGGTCAGGCTAGGGATAAGTGATACCCAGAAGAGTTATGAATTTTTGTGGAAGTTGTTTTTCCTGGGACTGGCCCATTGTGCGTAAAGCTGAGGGGATTTAGACTGACCAGTCTGAGTCTTCAGATGTGAGGCAGGAGTTCACAACCCCCTTTTCTGTCCCAGCACCTGAGATGTGCTGAGTGGCCCCAGTTCCCACTGAAACCAAGGTGAACTGCAGGTTCATGTCCCGGGGCGATGGAAGCTCCCTAAAAGTGGGGGGATCCTCAGTACCCAAATGTGGCCCCACCCACACTGCCCATTCCCCCCAAGGCCCTGCCCCTGACTCATCTCTTTTCCGCGAGCCCCCACCCTCATGCTGCCCATTCCCCCCAAGGCCCTGTGCTTGCATGCCCCTTCCCCTGAGGCCCTGCCCCCACGCTGCCCCTTCCCCCAAGACCCCGCCCCTGCTTGCTCCTCTCCCCCCTGTCCGGCTCCCCCGTCTCAGCCTCTCTCAAAAAAACATGCAATGAACCATCCCTGCTAGGAGGTGCTGCGGGCCTCTGCTCCAAAATCTGTGCTTGGATCCATGCCCAGTGAAATCCAGTATGGAAGGAAGCTGCCACTGGCTCCCAAAGGAGGGCAGGGACTGGGGTCAGTGGTGTGGCTTCAGTTTAAGAATCCCTCCCTTGGTGCTGACAATCTTGCTGACTCCACCCAATATCTAATCTTCTGTTTCTGGTTTCCTCCACTGGGTGACAGCACCCTACAGATAAGGTTGAGACAAGCTTATATTTAACAGCTGGTCTTTTAAGTGCTATATAATCTAAATCAGGGGTAGGCAACCTATGGCTTGTGTGCCAAAGGCCAGGTCCTGGCCACACGTCCGGGGGGGCTCTGTATTTTAATTTAATTTTAAATGAAGCTTCTTAAACATTTTAAAAACCTTATTTACTTTACATATAACAATAGTTTAGTTATATATTGTAGACTTATAGAAAAAGACCTTCTAAAAACGTTAAAATGTATTACTGGCACGCGAAACCTTAAATTAGAGTGAATAAATGAAGATTCGGCACACCACTTCTGAAAGGTTGCCGACCCCTGATCTAAATGCTGCTGTGGGTTGTCTTGAAAACTGCTGTGCCTTCTGGAGGTTTGGGCTAGAGTTCATTGTTCAAATTTAAAGTGATCTGAGTAAGGGCTTCCCAGGAGGCAGGGCCCCACCCCCTCAAAAAAGTGACAGTAACATTTTCTGGTTTAAATATTTTTGCACAAACTTGGGGCTCAGCCTATTGCTCTGATTCTACCCAAACTGATACCAGCTGCTGAGGACTGATCTCAGCTAATGCCTGGCACCACTGCCCCTTTGGGGAAGCAATACTGTAAAAGTTAATAATTGTTAAAGTTAGCTCCAGCTAGTAACTGTCTCAAGCCTGGGTGCTGCAGAGACATGTGCTGCAGGGCTGCTGCTCTGTGTCACAGGAGAGTGTGTAGAAGCACAGCTGGTGTTAGTCACTGGGTAGCTCAAGGCAACATGCTGCAGGAATCAGAGAAGAGCAATTACCCAGAGACTTTAACTTGGAGTCCTTTCCTTAGCAAAGTACTGAGGCTGCCTGTCTGCTGTGCCTCAGGAAATGGGCTTCTGTTGGAAACTGTCTGAAGGGCAGAGCTTTTTCTTTAAGAGCCGATATTTCAAAGTTCTCTAAAATCCACATGCATCCTTTAAATACTGCTGTGTTATATTAGGGCCAGGGGTAGAGTTAGTGGTGCAAGTTGTGATCATTTGGTGAAGGCATTGCTCAGATATAGCTCTTCCCCCAGCAATAAAGAGCTTATTGTCACAAAGTCCCCGGAAAAATCATGGAGCAGGTCCTCAAGGAATCAATCCTGAAGCACTTACACAAGAGGAAAGTGATCAGGAACAGTCAGCATGGATTCACCAAGGGAAGGTCATGCCTGACTAATCTAATCACCTTCTATGATGAGATTACTGGTTCTGTGGATGAAGGGAAAGCTTTTGACACGGTCTCCCACAGTATTCTTGTCAGCAAGTTAAAGAAGTATGGGCTGGATGAATGCACTATAAAGTGGGTAGAAAGTTGGCTAGATTGTCGGGCTCAACGGGTAGTGATCAATGGCTCCATGTCTAGTTGGCAGCCGGTATCAAGTGGAGTGCCCCAAGGGTCGGTCCTGGGGCCGGTTTTGTTCAATATCTTCATAAATGATCTGGAGGATGGTGTGGATTGCACTCTCAGCAAATTTGCGGATGATACTAAACTAGGAGGAGTGGTAGATACGATGGCAGGTAGGGATAGGATACAGAGGGACCTAGACAAATTGGAGGATTGGGCCAAAAGAAATCTGATGAGGTTCAACAAGGATAAGTGCAGGGTCCTGCACTTAGGACAGAAGAATCCAATGCACCGCTACAGACTAGGGACCGAATGGCTAGGCAGCAGTTCTGCGGAAAAGGACCTAGGGGTGACAGTGGACGAAAAGCTGGATATGAGTCGACAGTGTGCCCTTGTTGCCAAGAAGGCCACTGGCATTTTGGGATGTATAAGTAGGGGCATAGCCAGCAGATCGAGGGACGTGATCCTTCCCCTCTGTTCAACATTGGTGAGGCCTCATCTGGAATACTGTGTCCAGTTTTGGGCCCCACATTACAAGAAGGATGTGGAAAAATTGGAGAGAGTCCAGCGAAGGGCAACAAAAATGATTAGGGGTCTGGAACACATGACTTATGAGGAGAGGCTGAGGGAACTGGGATTGTTTAGTCTGCAGAAGAGAAGAATGAGGGGGAATTTGATAGCTGCTTTCAACTACCTGAGAGGTGGTTCCAAAGAGGATGGTTCTAGACTATTCTCAGTGGTAGAAGATGACAGAACAAGGAGTAATGGTCTCAAGTTGCAATGGGGGAGGTTTAGGTTGGATATTAGGAAAAACTTTTTCACTAGGAGGGTGGTGAAACACTGGAATGCGTTACCTAGGGAGGTGGTAGAATCTCCTTCCTTAGAAGTTTTTAAGGTCAGGATTGACAAAGCCCTGGCTGGGATGATTTAATTGGGGATTGGTCCTGCTTTGAGCAGGGGTTTGGACTAGATGACCTCCTGAGGTCCCTTCCAACCCTGATGTTCTATGATTCTATGATAAGTGCTCTAAAATCCATATAAGGATCCATAACCTACAGAAGGTCAATAAACTTTTCTCATCTGTTCTCTACATCACACCCTGTTTCACTTTCCCACCTACTCTGTGACACTCCCCCCCCACCCTTCCCTCATCTCATTCTGTGCATGTGAAGAGCTGATCCAAGCAGTAAGGGGACCAGACATCAACAAGACACAGACAGCCATGGCCTCAGCACCTTCCATAGAGAAAGTGTTAGAAGAAGCCACTTGCTCCATCTGCCTGGAGTACCTGACAAAGCCGGTGACCATAGACTGTGGGCACAACTTCTGCCGAGACTGCATCATCCAGTACAGTGAGCATGGGGAGCCTCAATCAGGCACAAAGATCCCCTGTCCCCAGTGCCGAGCGCCGTTCCAGGAATGGAAACTCCAGCCCAACAGGCAGCTCGCCAATATTGTAAAGAACATCAAACTATTGGGGTTAAAGCCAGGAAATGTGCAAAAGGAGAATCTTTGTGAGAGACATGAGGAGAAGCTCCAACTCTTCTGTGAGGAGGACAGAGAAGCCATCTGTGTGGTTTGCAGGCAGTCCCAGACTCACCACACTCATGCTGTGATCTCCATACAGGAGGCTGCCCAGGATTACAAGGTGAGAATCACTGCTGCTCTTGGCGAAGGAATCCCTTAAAGACCCCATTGTGTTTCTCTCCAGAACCAGCTGCTGGGGGCTGAGTGGGGACTCACATAGCTTAAGAGAGGTGGAGCCAGGCACTGCCAGGCTGGACAGTGAGGGGTCCGGCTGCTTCCCCCGCCCCCCAGACAGGTAGTGAAGAGTGGAGCCAGCCATGTCCATCTCTCTGCCAGGCTGCGCCTCCAGTGCCAGGTGACCACAGCCACCTTAGAGAACCTGAGTGGGGGAAACCAGGGCTTGTGCCCTTCCCTCTTCAGTGTGTGGGTGAGGCCCGATGGGTTGGCTCAAACAGTGGGTTTAGGGCTTGTTGGCACCTTTGCAACATCAGGAAGGTGGCATCATGGATTCTGCATTACATGGATGCCTCCCAGGGAGGCTCAGGCATGTCCCCAGCCTAGGCAGGATGTGTATGTGGCTTGTGGAGATCCATGAAGTTGTTTGATTAGAGGCTAAATGGAGCGGAAGTGGAGCCTGTGGGGAACAGACAAAGGAAGGGGAGCCAGTCAGTGTGGGAAATAGGTAGCTTTGGCCCTGAGATTAGTGACTTCCCCCAAACATGGATCACCTGAGAGCTGAGGCAATGGGAGAAGGGACATAGAGAAATGTTATGTTTGAACTAGCAGAGAAGGCAATAGACAGACATAGGGAGCTGACAGATAGCTTCTGCTGTGGTGGCTTTATTGTTCAGCTGCAAATCTGAAACTAACATGAAAGCGAAGCTTTGCATTGGAAAGGGTGGAGTGCTCAAACATTGAAAGGAACAGTACATCACATTCGTCCACCCTGCTGTAAAAAACTTTCCAGACACATATACATTATCAATTACATGGCTAACATGAAACACTGTATAACCTAAGTAACAATTGCAGGTGGACTACTGCATACTTTTAAATCGCAAGGGATCATGCTTCCGTTGAATAGCAACACTCTAACTAAACAATTTATAAGTTCAAGTACACAGCTCGTTATTGTATTCTCTTGTGATGGTGGTGTGGCAGTGTCCTGAACTACTGGAACAGTCAGTGGTAAGGAATCAGCTGGATATGGTATGCAATCACCTGGATCTGGTACCAAAGTTTCTCTTAACAAGTCATTAAGACTAGGAGTTGTAATGGAAGGAGATTCAATCGAGGAACAGAAAGTCCTATTGGGACATCCCCGGACTTCGGTACTTGTTGAGGCTGCAACTGGTCCATATGTGATCTCCATAAAATACCATTGCCTAGTTTTACCAAAAACAATACAAGTCCTGTGCATTTTACAAATTCTCCCGGCACCCATTTCTCTCAACAACTGTAGTTGCGAGTCCACATTAAGTCTCGAACTTGAAAAGAATGATGATGCATCTCACATAATCAGTTTGCATAGATTGGGATTTGGCTACAAGTGCGGCAAAAGCAGGATGTAGCAGGTCCCAACAGGGACGCAAAGATTGCTTCAAGCAAAGAGTTTCAGTTGGCTCCTGGGTAGTAGTATGTGGTGTGTGCCTGTAGATGAGCAAGGAATTTTCCAGTCTCTGACTCAAAATAGATTTGTTGCTTTTAAGGGTTGCTTAAGTGTCTGTACAAAAAGAGTTCTGCTAGTAAGTTTGAAGCCGGATAGTATGAGCATATGTGCTGAATTCCATTTGAAGCTAGGAACCTCTGAAATTCTGCAGAACAGAATTGAGGTCCATTGTCACTCACTCTCTGTAACAGTAAACCAAATTATCTGAACAAGGTGCGAAGATGTCCAGTGATCTTAGCAGTAGTAGTAGAAGTCATGCTGAAAACTACTGGTCATTTCAAATGGTGTTGACTAAGACCAAAAACATGTAACCTTCTAAAAATCTGGCAAAGTCCACGTGATTAAGTGTCCAGTGTGTCTGAGTCCACAACCAAGGTGTTTGAACAACCTGGCCAGGATCATGTTGAATTTGCTGGCACATAGGTGTTGGAAGAAGATGAAGTGCTATACTTTGTCAGTCCTGTCTAACAGATGTGACGCCAGGCTATGGCCTTCATCTGTACGATTCTAAGATGGGCTTTGTGAAGAGCTTCCAAACCTGAGATTGAACTGATTTTGGAATGAGCATTCACATTTCCCATAAAATGCAACCGTAATTCACAGATAATTCATGCTGACATGACATGAATTGTGTAAACTGGGGATTCTTATAATCGAACCCTGTACCTTGTGGTACCACTCCCTTCACAAGAGAAAGCACATCATCTGCATCAGTTTCTTTGTTGATGCCTGTGCTAGTAATAGGTAACCTATTCATCAAGCTGAGAGAGAACATTTCATCCGAAGTTTCTTTGGGTAAATGAGAGTTTGGGTATGGCTTGTGTGATGGCCTATCAACATTGCCATGCTGAGTCCCTTTATGGAACTGAATAGTATAGGAATGAGCCAAAAGTAGCAATGCCCATCATTGCATGCAAGCAGTAGCTAATGACGGAATTCCATGTTTCAGTCCAAATATTGAAAGTAAGGGCAATGATCCGTCTGCAAAGTAATATGTCTATGTAGTGAGGCAGAGTGGCCTCCCACTGACCCAGAGCAGGAGGGACTGCTTGGTGGAGAATGTGGGCAGCAACCTGACCCCTGCAGTAAGAGGTCCTGCATATGCCATGCCTTAGATATCCCTAATGGGAGAGATGGAGCTTGACAAACTCATTAAGTATCTGGCCAAGAGCAAACAGCAGCAGTAGGTGTCATAACTCCAGCAACAACGGCAACTAGTACAGGTGCTGGGGGCAAAACAGCAACTGTTCTGGGATTTGGGGGCCCAACACCGTGAGGAGCAGCAACAGTGTCTCCAACAGCTTGCAACCCTGCTGCCTGGACCCAGTGGGCCACCTCCCAGGGGCACAATGAATCCCCCTACGTTTCCCATTGCCCTCTTGGCCCCCTACCTGACTGAGGCAACCCAGATCGCCTATCAGGGCCTCCCAATCGATGAGGCACAAGATTATGGATGCATGAAGCTGCCCATTTTAGATGCCTTGGACATCACACTGGAGACCTTGCGCCAGCAAAATTGGGCTAACACCTGCCCGCTGGGGGCCTGGCTGCAGGTCATCGCCCAGGAGATAAAAGACCTCTGCTGGCAATGGCTGCATCCTGAGCAGTGGTCAGCAGGTGAGGTTGCTGAGCAGATCACCCTAGAGCAGTTTGTTCATGTCCTCCTGCCCCAGGAGAGGGCTTGGGTACTCCGGCACTGACCCACAACATTTAGTGCGGCTGTCACTTTAATGGAGGACTTCTTGGCCACTGAGAACCCTATTGGGCCAGGAGCCTGAGCCCCGGCCTCAACGCCCGGTTTGATGCTCCTTGGCCCAGCAAGGAAGCCCAGGCCGAAGGAGCCCATGGCCGAATCCAAACCCATGACGATAGGGCCAGCAAACAACCACTGGGCCCATGTGGCAGAGATGCTCTGACGTTGCTGACAAGACCACAACCCAAATCCCTCAGGGGTGATCCCCTGGCCAGGGCAACTAGAGCCTGGACCCTGCTTCTCCTGCAGCCGGCTTGGGCACTTACAATGGAAGTGTCCCGAGATGGACTGCATCTTCGGCCAAGTCTATACCGGAGAGTCTCGGGCCAGCAAACAACCACTGTGAAGTTTGGGTGAAAACGAGTCACAGCCCTCATAGACTCAGGCTGTAGGCAAAACCTCATCCACCAGGAATTTGCCCCTGGCCCCACACAAGCATATTGAGAGATACACCTCCAATGTATCCACAGGGATGTAAAATCGTATCCCAGTGCCTAGATCTCTCTGACCATTAACAGACTGATGTGGGTGTTGACACTGAGGTTGGCTTCCACCTCACCTATCCGGTCATCCTGGGATGAGACTGGCTGGGGTTTGACAGCCTTCTTCGGAAGAAGAGGAGGAGGCTGAAGAACTCCAAGGGGAACACCCTGATGAGCCCCCAGTCCCAATGACGATGCTGGGCCTCCCTGTGGAGAGTCCCATGATGACCCCCCTTTACAGATTTTTGTTGCAACCAGAGGGATGAGCCCACACTGAGCTGGGCCTACAAACAGGTAGGCCAGGTCAACCGAGCCGTGACTGATCCCCTGAGGGCTGCACAATGGACCCAATTCAAGCTGACAGGCAATCACTTCTACCATGTTAATCAGAACTCCCAAACTCAGGAAGTCTGGACCCAGTTGGTTGTCCCCCACGATCATAAGAAGGCCATCTTGAAGCTTGCCCACGACATTTCCATGGCTGGCCACCTGGGACAAGAGAAAAACCTGGCCTGAGTTCTGTCATGCTTCTTCTGCCCTGGAGTCCATCAGGAGGTAAAGGTCTAGTTCACCTTATGCCCTGAGTGCCAACTAGCTGTCTCCGTCGGGGTGGCGAAAGCACCCTTGGTCCCCTTACCCATGGTCAGGGATCCCTTTGAGCAAATTGCGATGGACCTGGTGGGCCCTCTCCTGAAGAGTAATGCGGGGTTCCAGGATAGCCTCATACTGATGGATTATGCCACTCACTTCCCCGAGGCCATCCCACTATGGAACACTTCCATCGCAGCAGAACTGGTGAAGGTATTCTCTTGTGTGGGCCTTCCCCCTGAGATTCTCATGGATCAAGGGACCAACTTCACTTCCCGGCTGATCCATCAGGTGTGCACCTTGTTGTGACATGTATGACAGTTTCTGAGCTTAGCTGGGTATTACTGACACTTTGTGCCCCAGTTTGAATCCATTGCAGCACCCCTCATGGCATTCTTAACCAAGGACCTCCCATGTCGGTACGCTGGTCAGCAGAATGTGAAGATATGTTCTGAGCCCTCAAGGAAAGCCTGTGTAGGGAACCCGTGCTCTTCAGCCACGATTTCAACTGTGAGTTCCTGGTCCAAATCGATGCTTCAGAGGTGGGGCTCAGGGCAGCCCTCTCCCAGGAGTTGGATAGAGAAGAGCATCCCACCCTCTATATCTGTGGGAAGCTCTCCCCGCCCCGAGAATGTAACTATTCAGTTATACAGAAGGAGGCCCTGGCTGTTAAATGGGCTATCGACACCCTCAGATACTATTTTCCCTTTCATACTGATCACCGACCACAAAGCCTTAAAATGGCTAAATACCACGAAAAGTACCAATGCCAGATTGATGAGATGGTATCGCATCCTCCAGCAATTTGCCTTTACTGTCTGACGCTCAGCACGTAAGGATAACACTAACACAGATTTTCTGTCTGACCTGGGGGAGTCAGGATGGCAGCCATGAAGACCAGGAGATGGACTTAAGGGGTGTGTGTGTGTGTAGTGAGGCGAAGTGGCCTCTCACTGAGCCAGAGGCAGAGGGACCACTCTCCAAACTCAGGTGGGCAGAGCCAGACCATGCTCACCCCTCCCACTGGAAGTCAGGGGGTGGGACAAGAAGTATATAGGTGGTCCTGGAGCTCAGTTGGGCTGCAGCTGCGGAAGGAGACAGATGCCTCTTGACCTTTCCTGAGCTGGGAGACTTCAGCGGATCGCTGCTGAGCTGAGGAGTGACCAGAGCTTCTGGAGCCATGCACTGACCAAGGCACTGAAGAGTCGCTGGGACTGGCACTGGACTTCTACCCCAACAAACTGGAGGACCACCCGCGGATCCAAGTACACCCCACGGGGAGTGTAGGAAGTGGCCCAGAGGCAGCCGACCCCAGTCTGGCTGTATTGCTGCCGGAGACCTGGTCAGCGAGTTGCAGCTGGATTCCCTGCTGACCCAGTGGTGGAATACTCCACCACTGTTAGGGCCCTGGGTCAGGGCCTGATGGAGTCGGGTGGGCCTGGGCCCCGCTGCCACTTCACCCCTGAGGTGGCAGTCTCCCCTTGCAAGGCCAAGAGGCCTGCATTTGTTGGCCATCTGCTGGAGCTCGGATACCCAACCCTCTTGCCGTTCTACACAGAGCCACAGACTCCTTGCTGCCGCACCCTGACCGAGGGCTTGGGCTCATAACTGTTTGCTGCTCTGCCCTGACTGCAGGCCAGAGGCATAGACAGTTTCTTGACCCGCCCTACTTGGGGGTCTGGGACCCCGAGACTCATTTGTGGATCTGCTCAGACTGCAGGCCAGAGCCATATAGTCTGTGTAGTGCTCTGCTAATTCCCTGATTGTGGGTGACGCTCAGTTATGTAGTGAGGCGGAGTGGCCTCCCACTGACCCAGAGGGAGAGGGACCCCTGCTAACCCATTAGTCTACCATATAGGTAGGTATGGAACAGCCAAATACCAAAGATAATGCTGAGAGCTCTTAGCTCTATTTGCACATAGCTCTTCTCAGAAGTGATGAGTGTTTGTGGTGCAAAGGTAATTGGTTTCTCTATATCATTAGGAAAAATGTTGGCGAGAACTGTGCCCACTCCATATGGTGAAGCATCACAAACCACTTGCAATGGAATCAAAACATCAGCGTGCATTAGAACGTCAACTGACATCAACAGTTTCTTTACTTCATTAAATGCATGCACACACTCTTAAAGATGCCAAAACTGTCACCAGATTAGGAAGAAATTTACTGTAGCAGTTAAACAGTCCTAAGAATGAACATAACTGTGACATGTTCTCTGTCAGTGGTGCTTCAAGAACCATCTCCTCTTCTCTGGCGATTTCCTTAAGCCCAGGGCATCAATTACATATCCAAGGTATTCAGCTGAAGATTTGAAAAACCTCACAATTGTCTTGAAAAATCCTTAGTCAATGGTCTTCCAAATGTGTCAAAGCAGAACCCAAATTTCACAGATAATTCCCTTGATCCTTTCATATAACAAAGATGTCATCCAAGTAACACTGAACTCCATTCAGTCCCTTCAGAATCTCATCCACGGCTTTCTAGAACAGAGCAGGTGCTGATGTGATACTAAAAGGCAACCTTTTATAACAAAATAAGACTTTTTGTGTGTTGATTGAGCCAGCATCTTGCAAATATCTCACAATCTCCATTTGTAGGTATGCATTGAGCAAATCCAATTTACTGAAATACTGTCTACCACTAAAAGTAGTTAATAAATCTTCAGTGTGAGGTAGTGGTTACTAATCTGCACATAAAACTGGATTAAGCATCACTTTGAAATCTCCACATATTAAGACTGAGTCTTTCCTGATCACTGGTACAATGGGTGTAGACCACTCACTGTGTGAAACTGGTGACAGGATTCCAATGTTCACTGAATGGTCCAAATCAGCTTCCACCAGATGTTTCAGAGTATAAGGCACAGCTCTGGGCTTGCAATATTTTGGCTGGCTGTCAGTGAGCTTCCCTGAGACGTTTATCTGTCTAAGTTCTTTCAAAAACTTTAGAATGTCTGTCCAGTATTTCCTGAAGATTTTGAGGTACTTTTGTGATCACTTTGATCTTGATCCAATTCATCTTGAGCTTCTCAAGTCAAGATCTTCCAAATAATGGTGGATACTTTCCTGCAATCACATAAAAAGGTAAAACAACTGATTGGTCATCTAGTTGAACTTTTACCTGGCATATCCCTTTTTTGGACTAATTTTTCCCCAGTATAAGTCTTTAAAGTGGACGTTTCTTCCAGAGGAACTTGTGGCAATATCTAGTGATAGGCAGATACAGAAATCAATGAAACAGTATCAAGCTCCATTCTTGTGGGAACTCCTTCAGTCAGATGCCATCCTTGACTCCAGCTTCTGATAAAACATGAAGTGCTAAATCTTGATTTAAAAAACCAAGGAGTACTTGTGGCACCTTAGAGACTAACAAATTTATTTGGGCATAAGCTTTCGTGCATGCATCCGATGAAGTGGGTTTTAGCCCACGAAAGCTTATGCCCAAATAAATTTGTTAGTCTGTATCAACAACAAAAAAAACCAAGGAGTATTTGTGGCACCTTAGAGACTAACAAATTTATTTGGGCATAAGCTTTCGTGGGCTAAAACCCACTTCATCGGATGCATGCACGAAAGCTTATGGCCAAATAAATTTGTTAGTCTCTAAGGTGCCACAAGTACTCCTTGGTTTTTTTTGTTGTTGATACAGACTAACATGGCTACCACTCTGAAATCTTGATCAGTGCCCCTACAGCTCTTGTCTTTTTCCACATTATGAATTCCCAACTTCCATCATTTCTTAGGTTCAGTCTTCATAGGTGTCTTCTTGGATGTACAGTTACTATGTGTTGCTGGTCTCTGAACTGTGTGACAGGTCACAGCGATGTGTCCTCTCTTCTGGCAGTTCTAACAAATGACCTGGCATGCCCAGTAATCCTTCTCCGCATGTGTAGTTTATGTACTATAGCCCCATGGAAATTCTTCATGTTCCCATGGTCCTCCGTTTCACTAATTCAAAATATGAACTCCTCAGTTCATACTAATGTCCAGAAAATCCTTCTTTGCAGTTTCCATGGCAACAGTCACCTCAACAGCCTTCTTGAATGTAAACGGTGACATAGTCAGTAACGTCTTCTGAACCTGGTCATTGCATAATTCAGAGATAAATTGGTCATACGAGGCATCACTTAATGTTTGTCTGTACTGACAGTGCTCTGACAACATCCTTAGAGAAGCAACAAACTGTGCTACTGATTTTCCAGTTCCCTGATCTTGCTGATGGAACTGAAATTGTTCTGCTATCACTGATGATGTAGGAGAAAAGTGTTCCCACATTGTGGCAGTAATTGTGGCATACTTGGCAGTTCTTGGCACAGTTGGAGACAATAAATCATGTGGCAGTCCATATGGCTTCAGACCAGTCGCTGTCAGCAAGATTGAAATTCGTTGTCTGTTGGGAAACTACAAATTACCCTGCAAGCTACAAATTGCTCAAAAAATTTGAGGTACACCACCTGTGATTTTAGTTTTCAACAAATTCCTCATCATTGCCCACAAAAGGTGCCATTTCTCTGCTCTCCTGCTCGTCAAGCCTCCTGGATGACCTTTTCTGCCACAGAGAAATTCTTCCACTGTTACTGCACTGTCTGTGCTAGACACGCCCCCCTGCTGGTTGTGTGTCCACACTGCAAACTGCATAATTCTGCCTTTGGTTGCGCTTGTGCTCTCTCTGCTAACAATCGACCCTCATAGCGGGTGAAGGCTCCCCTTCCACTCTCCTGTGTGGAAGAGTCCTTGGAACCCCAACAAGGCTGGGGGGCTCAACCCACAACCTTGTCGTGGTCACTTAGGTCAGGGACTAGGGTGTCCCCACTCCGGGGTGCTCTCTCCACACTGGATGCTTCCCTGACCCACTGATCATTACATACAGTTCAAAGCAAATACAATTTATTAAACAGCAATCAATTTTAAAAATTAAGGAAAAAATGGGAAAGGCTAAAGGAAAAGACATGTCACCCCGCTCTGTGGTATGGGGACGTCACAACCAGCGTCTCTGGAATGTCAGGGCTGTTCACAGTCTGTTCCTCACACGTCGCAGGCCTCCTGCCCAGGCTCTGGCTGTGCTGCAGGGATGCTGCAGGACACTTGCTCTGGAGGTGGCCACACGCTCTAGGTGGCAGGACCCTTCTTCCCAGTGTCATCTGCCCCGTCGGGGTTACGATCCCCCCTCCAAGTCTGGCCTGCAAGGCCTCTTGGCTGGGGGCATCTCCCTGCACTGGGCCCGCTGCCCAGGGTCCCCCTCGCTCTCCTCAGCTGCTCACCACACCCGGCTCCGGACTCCTCCAGCCCTAGCTCCAGCTCCACCACTCTGTCTCAGCACGGCTGCTGCTGCTGCTCTGCCTCCAGTTCCCTGGGCTGCTTCTCTGGACCCCCTGGCTCTGGTTGCTGCAGCTCTCCCCCCAGGACAGGTCTGCTCTGTGGGCTGCTTCTGTGACTCTGCTCCCAGCACCGACCTGCTTCCTGCGCTGCTTTTCTGGCCCCTCTGGATCTGGCCCAGCTCTGCTCCCCAGCTCAGCTCAGGCCCCTGCTTTCTCCTTAGCTCAGCCCCACTCTGCCTGACCCCGGCAATTCCAGCTCACATGGAGGGCAGAACCCCCCTGGCCTCCTGACTCCCTGATTAGCCTGCCCACCCTGTCAATCAGGCTGACCTGGAGCATTGGCCTCTCCCCATTGTTCCTGGGGACTGTCAGTCTCAGGGTCCTGATTTCCCATCGACCCTTCCCCTTTCTTTTGGTACTGGGAGCTAGCAACTAAAACACCCCCACTGAGTTTTAGTAAGGGGGCAATAGTCCCCTTACACTAAAAGCGAGCTGATGGAAAAACAGCTTCTGCCCTGGTGGTTTTATTGTCAGCTGAAAAACTGAAACTGTGCAAGTGAGGCTTTGCACTGGGGAGAGGGGAGTGCTCAAACATTTAAAGGGACAGCACACCACAAGAAGGGGCCAGATCCTTGGCCCAATGGTGACTGATTGGAAATGCCCATAAACATACATTCATCTCCCTTCTGAGGCCTCCCCTGCCCAGGTGAGCACTTGGTTCTGAAAGGCTGCAGCTTGGCTCAGTGTCCTCAAACTTCAGCTAAACGCCTCCGTTTCTGAGAAATCTTGGAGCAGAGCAGACAAGTGGGGAAGAGTCTCCCCCAGGATCAGTGTCTCAGCCAGACAGTGCCCCAGAACGTGCCGCTCTGACGCTGCTGCCTCTGCCCAGGTTATTCTCCTGGCTTTGCTATTGAAATGTGCATTTCTCACAGGGCTGGACTGAGGCACCCCAGCTGCAACATGCTGACAAGGGGCCTGTCGCGGCCCTGGCCCCATTAGCAGTGGTTGTGGAAGGGGCCACCCACACAAGGGCTGTCTGCTGCGGGCGGAGCCTGTGAACCTATTTAGACAGGCAGGAGGAGAGGCTGGGGGCTCCCTCCCCTTGGGAATCCCAGGGGTTGGGGGTCCTTTTTCCCCACAGGATCAACAGCAAGAATCCTCTCCCTCCCACTGAGAGAGAGAGATACTCGAAAAGGGTCAGGGAGCCCCCCCACCCCATCTATTAGCCAAGGTGTCTGTGATTGGATGGGGGAGCTGAGTCATATGACCTACCCCCTGCTGCCACACAAAGCCCCTCTTTTTGCGAAGGGGTTGGCTGGCCCCCAGAGCAGTGAGGCTTGGTGTCAGTGTTCCATACACATAAATGGAGCCGTCCCCTCTCATGGCACTGGGCTCAGGCTCTCTACAGACTCAGGCAGGAATCGCTGTATCTGTCACATTTGGGGCATGTTTTGAATATTTTCTTTGCAACCCAGAGGGTTTGAAACATTCTCTTTTTAATGAAAGCCAAAAGCCTGATTTTATCACATAACTCCAGTAGCTGGGGCCTAGACATGGGTTTGTAGTGCCTCTGTTTCATCTGGCCCTGCCTCCTGCAATCTCCACCCATCAGATGTGCAGATTAATGGCTATCACACATGGTGCCCCTGCAGGTGAAACTCCAGGAAGCCCTGGGCCCTCTGAGGCTGGAGCTGGAGGAGGCCCTGGAGCTGACATCTGAAGAGGAGGAGAAAACCACAGAGTGGCAGGTGGGTGTCTGGGTTTATCCTTCCCCGAGCCCTTCCCCCTGCAGTGTTCCCAGGGTGAGGGGCCAAAAAGCTATAGGCTGACATTACAATCTCCTCTGGCTGTTTGCTCCGAGATGGTGCCATGGTACCAGGAGCGGGAAATGTTTCTGGTGGGGATCACAGTAAAGCAGACCAGGGGACAGTTCCTGTCCCATGGTCCGTGGCACAGACTCACCCCCGGGCTCTCTGGGGGCAAGAAGGAGATGACATACTCTTACAATGGGTGTGCAGTGTTTGCATGTGAGTCCATTGCCCCATCATACCCACAAACCACGCTGAGTAACTGCAGACGCAGACAGCCCTCAGGAGTGCCAGATCCTCAGAGGTGCTCTCTGCACATCCACACCCAGGGAACCGGGCTCAGTGTGGGCAGATGTTGCACTGGCCTTTAGGAGTTTGGCCCTAAGGGAGCAGAGCTCAGGGCAGCCCTGGGACTCACTCAGCTGAGCAGACAGAGACAGCCCTTCTTCTCTGCCATCCTCTGCAGCCATCATGGGGCCATTTGACTCATTAATCCTCAGCTGCTGCCTCCTACGATTATAACTACATGGCTGTGGGCAGCCAGCCGGCCTGCTAATATTCACAAAGCAGATACTCGTAAGTTGTAGAAGGTTGGCATTTGTGTAGAATATATATATTCTATTTGTTCACTCACCCGCACTTCTGGCATTCGTTCCATACACCCAACCCACACTCATTCCACACCCACTGTCACTACACCCCCCAACAACTGTTTTGTACACACACACACCACAGAGTCACAGTCCTTATGCTGAGACACCTGCCAACTCTAAAGGGAACACCCCAGTCTGCTGGGAAAGCCCTTCTGATTGGCTGATAGTGATGGGCAGCCAATCAGAGCTGTGACGTGTGCTGCTAGACAGCCTGGTCTCTTAACCTGTGTAGCAGGTAGAGCTCCCTCTTCCTAGGTACATAAAGGGCTGCCCCATTTGCTGCCCCCTGTCTTCCCCCCGCATACAATTGCCTCTGTGTGCTGATCCATTTCCCCCCCCTTCCCCCCCGCACCACTGCCTCCAGGCACTGACCGCTACCCTTCATGTATCACTGTCTTCAGGTACTGGCCCCTATTCTCCCCAGATCTGACCCCCTACTGAACCCCCAGATTCCCCTTACCACAGGAGTCTTCTGGGGCAGGACAGTGGTTTTAGGGAGTTGCCAGATGCTCCAACTCAAGCATCAGTGGTCAAGGGGTCACTGCCTGCCCTAATCCAGTGAGAGCACTGGGATCTTCAGGACAAAGGACACAGTCTTCCCGCCCTGCTGCTCAGACCCCCCGTCCCACAGAGCAGGAGAGGCTGAAGGTGGGAAGGGGATACAGGGGCAATGGTTGGGGTGGGACAAAGTAACTTTTTGTAAGAAGGAGATTTTGCAATTCCATTACACTGAAAACCTTCCCATGTGCATGATCCCTGCAGCTCATGACTCTAGCAGCCCTGCTCCCTAATCTGTGACGCAGGCTCGGCACGCCATGTGCCCAGTTCTGACTCTTGGACTTTGTTCCTTTTCCATTTTTTACTAAAGGAAAAAGTAGAGAATCGGAGACAGTTGATCATGTGTGAATTTAAGAAACTGCACCAGTTTCTGAGTGAGGAAGAGCAGCTGCTACTGCAGCAACTGGCAGAGGAGGAGATGGAGACTCTGCAGAGACTACAGGACAATATAACAAAGCTCTCAGAGCAGAGTGCCGCTTTGCAGCAGCTGATCACAGAAGTAGAAGAGAAATGCCTGCAACCAGCTGCTGAGCTGCTGAAGGTGGGACTGTTAACAATCTCCCCATCCATCCCTGCAGCATTAAACTCTCCAGTCAGTGACTAGATCCCAGGAATTAGTGACAAATCCTATTTCCAGTGCCTGGTCTGACAGTTTCCCAACACAAACAGAGGCCCAGGCATGAGGCCCTGTCAGCGCTGACACGCACAGTCTGTGTTAGAGGGAAAGGGAGATGCAACGGGGGCTTTGCCGGTCAAAGGGATGGAACGGAAGGAGCAGGGGGCTGATGTGGTTCCTTCTGTGACTGCTGGATCTTGGCCCAGTGTGGCTGATGAGCAGAGATTCTGAGCCATGCGGGGAGGGGGGTTGGGGGGGGCGGGGCAGAAGGGGGAGCCACAACCCAGAGTGAGCTCTCAAATTAATGAAATGAAAGGGTCGAGACTCCATCAATGGGTGCCAGCCTGAGACACCTGGGGCCTGATACTGGGAAGATCTGAGCACTCACACGCCAGCTGAAGCGATGAGAGCTGCAGCTGCTCAGGGTGAGGATCTGTGCACTGTCTCCTTAGATTTGCAGCAGGAAGCTGGACAGGAGGGAGACTGGAGAGTTTGGGTGGAAGCTCTACAGGGAAGTGGAGGGACAGACAGAGGCACGTTAGGGATGTTGCTGCTTTTGTTCCAACAAAGCTGCTTGTTCAGTGTTCACAAAACATCACATTCTTCGCCATTGTGCATGACACCCAGCTCCTTTGAGAATCAGAACCAAGGTAGACTGGGCACCTGAAATCAGCGATCACTGCTGAATATCCTGCACAAAAGAGTCTGGCCCTGATGTGTTAAATGTTGTGAATTAATTCTGATCAAGTGTGGAAAGTCACTCAGGATTTTTGCATGTGGTGTTAACCCAGCTCTCTGACTCTCTGTCTCCTTTCAGGATGTGAAAAGCACATTGATCAGGTGTGTTCCCATTTCCATTTCTCCTTCTATTCCTGTGAGCAATGTGTGCGCAGAGCAGCCAAGTGATGATGAGACGTTTTCTTCACAGGAGTGAGAACGTGACACTCCAGGATCCAGAAGCTGTTTCTCCTGCCCTGAAGAATGTGTATAAAATCTGCCTTGACATGAAGGAAATGCTGGAGAGATTCACTGGTCAGTGAAAGTTACTGTCCTGGGTTTCCTTTACATGTGGGTGGGGAGGAGAATTGACACAGGCAATGTGTGAGTCTTCCATTTGGGGTGGCTTACACACAAGCACTAGAAGCTCCCTAGAAGTGGGGGCAACAGTGCCCAGACTGTGGCCCTACCCCACCGAGGCTCCACCGCCCACCCCCTCTTCTGAGCCTCCCTGTTTGCCCCTCTCTGCCCCCTCTCCCGAGCGCCCCCTGCTCGTCCCTCTCCCGAGTGCCCCCTACTTGCTCCTCTCCCGAGCACCCCACACTCCCTATGCCCCAGGGTCCCCATCTGCAATGGGTAAGGCCCCTCGCTGTCATGCAGCCCTTAGGGGCTGGGCAGTAAGAGTCATTATTGATACAGTGCCCACGAGTGAGCCAGGCACTGCAGAGACAGAACAAGGGGCTGCCGGCCCTGGATGGGCTCCTAGTCTGAATGCAGACAAGGCTCAGCATGGGGAGCAGCAAACGCTAGGGGGAGCTGGTGTGAGGGTCCCAGTGTGGGGCCGCCCAGTCCCTGGGCCTGTCCCTTGCCTTTCTGGGTCTGACAGAGAGTACTGTAGTGACCGTGTTGGCTCCATACTGGGCCCGGCATCACCCTCAGTTCAGCATCCAGCCAGCAGGGGATTCTGTACCCCCAGGGCATGGTGCAGGGCAGATGCAGCCTGAGATCGGGGGAGCTGGAGGCTGCTGGGGAGCAGGAGCAGCCTGAGAGCTGGAACAGGGACTCTGGGAACCAGGCGGGAGGCACAGCACCCTGTGCTCAGTGTTCACTCCAGGTTCTCACTCAGTGACACAGGCTCCGCTGGGGTCAGACACTGTAGTGAGGGGCCCACACAGACAGACTGCAGAGAGTGAGGCTCTGTCTGCATGGGGAAGTGGTAACAGTTCAGTTAAACAGGTGCCACTTTTGCACTCGTTATGGGGTAGGACCATGAACCGCGCCCCCCAAGCTGGCTCATGGTGACCCTGCAACAAGTGCCTTCCCTCAGCTTCCCCTCTTCAGCACTCCTTAAATTACAATCCAAAAGGTCTGAGACAAAAGTCCCCTGCTGGCATCTACTTTGAGTCCAAATAAATGTCAAAATAAGATAATTTCTTTGCTCGGTTTCAGCCCCAGCTCTTACTCTTTGCTCGGTTTCAGCTCCGGCTCTTACTCTAACTCCTCCCTCTCCTTGAGTCAGGAGTCCTCAGCCCTCCTTCCTGGAGCTGGGGTCGGGTCAGACTGTACCTTTGTTCTCTGCAGCTCTCACCTGCAGTTGCTTTCTCCAGCCAGGTGCAGTCACCCAGGCTTCTGCCCTGCTGCTGCCATGGGTGTCACATCTAGGGCCTTGTCTACACTATCCCAATAAGTCGACCCAAGTTACACTGCCCCAGTTAAGTGAATAACGTAACTGGAGTCGACATAGCTTAGGTCGACTTACCACGGTGTCTTCACTGCACTGTGGCATCCCGTCGACTTCCCTTACTCTTCTCCGAGAAGTGGGGTACCGGAGTCTATGGAGAGCACTCTGCCATAAAGTTAAACCCAATGAGTCACGTCCGCATAACACTGAGACAGTCACACAGGGGTTTGCTCTGGGATCACTACAGCAGTGTTCAAAGTGATTTCAATTAACCCTGTGACGCTTCCTCCTGTGGCCAAGCCCTGGGGCCCCATGAGTGGAGCAGGCTCTGTAGGGACCGAGACCTCATAAGCCTGCTTGTCTGCAGCATGGAAATCTGGCCTGTCCCATCCCTCAGGCCCACACATACATGCTTCCAGCAGTGCAGAGACGTCACAGCCACCGTGTGGGTCAGACTGGACTGGAGCAAGACTGACCACTGTGACGTCCTGCACCGAGATCACAGACATAACAGTCCCAGCACTGCACACAGCCCCCAGTGCTCCTGCCCCATCATTGATGGCTCTGACAGCTCAGGGCACTAGCTCTGTCACCTGTTGAGCTGGCTGCATCCAGGCCAGAGAGCAGCATGGGTGGGTCCCAGGTCTCCTCTCCTCCCAGGGTGGGAGGGGGGTGAGTACCAGCCCTGGCCCCTGATCCCCAGGGAACATCTGTGTATTTGCCAGGTGCGCAGACCTCTCTGGGTGAAGACACTTTCACACTGGCTCAGGAATCAGTGCTGGGAGACCCCGCTGACCAGGAGGCCGAGGGCTCTCACTCCCCTGCCCTGGGGAGTGAAGGGAGGGACTCTGGGGCTGCTGAGGGGCAGACCCAGCTCTCCCAGTGTGTGCGGCCTGTCAGCACTACAGGGGCACAGTGAGCTGGGCCAGGAGCACAAATGCTGTCAGAGCTCAGGGTCTCAGAGAAACCTCTTCCCGTCGGGGCCTGCGGAGCCTGTAAACTCTGTGGGGAGTGTCTGGGCAGCACCATGCTGGAGCAGCTGTTTGAGGAGCACACGAGCCCTGCAGACTCACCGGGCAGCATGTCAGTGCCACGACCCAGAGATCTCCGTGGAGGGGACTCACACACTCTGCTGGTAAAGCCGGGGAGTCTAGATCCCAAGGGAGGAGCAAGGGTTTTTTGATTGTGGTTGTGACTTCAGAGCTATGGAGATGCTTCCCATATTAACTCTGATCTTGACCCCCTCTGACTGTGAAATTAAACTGCTTCCCACCTGCAATTTTTCCTTAGTGCGCTCCAGCCTGGGAAGAAAACTTTGGACATTGCAGGCCAATCTGGCCGGGCAGAGGGAGAAAATAGAGTGTTTGGCTTTGTGAAATGTCTTGTATTTTAAACCCAAAGGCCCGGATCCCCAAAGAGGCACAGGTGTTGTGATGCTGAGCACTTCCAGTGCCTAATTTTTAATCACAGGAACAACACTGCATCTCACAAAGCCTTAGTTAGGTGCCCAGGCTCCCTGCAGAACGAATGGTAAGAGACTGGCGTCTCAGGCTGTGATTCACAAATGCCAGCATACTAGGCTAGTTATTACATTAGCTAACCAATGGGAGATACTGATGACAAGGGGGTCTGCTAAGACCTGTCACTCTCACAAAGACGGGTATCTACCTCTGCTTAGTCAGCCACAAAAGGGAACACCTCGACTGGAGTCAGGCGGCTTAGGCACCTACACCACTTCTTGTGGGAGTGAATTCGATGCCTTCTTCACGCCGCACAGAAGCCAGAAGAGCTTCAATTGGTGCTGCCTCCCTTATAACTTTTAGCCCTGTGCTTAAAGCACTTACCTGGGATGTGGGTGATCCTGGTTCAGTTCCCCCATCTCCTTGGGGGGAGATAAGGATTTGAACAGGGATCACCTACCTCTCAGGTGAGTTACCTTAACCCTCTGAGTATGAGAGAGGCTGTTTTGGGCCTTCCTCACTCTCCCTTATTGAAGCTGTTGCACTGTGGATTAAATAATTAAAGGTCATTGGACCAGAGAGTGAATTTGAGAATGAGTCTACAGCTTGGTGGTTTGGGCACCCATCTGCGAGGTAGGAGAGCAAGGAGCTAGTGCCCCTGCTCTAATGACTCTTTAATTATTTATCCACCTTGGAACATCGTGAACAGGAGAGACTGAGGCACGCCCCTCATCAGCATAGCCCAGTGAGTAGAGCACTGTCCTGAGCCCTATTCAAATCCCTTCTCACCCTCTGGCAGAGGTGGAGCTTAAACCAAGAGTCCCCCACGTCCTAACCACTAGGCTAAAATTTATGAGGCAAGCCCTTCCCCACCGGCTGTTCTCTGTGACTTCGCCTGAGGGACCAGATTTGATAGACAGCCCCTGAGCACACCTACCAAACTGGGCCTGGCACATGAGTGAGGTGGCTGAAAATGTGTCTTCTCCCAGTCCGCTGATCATGCTGGGGCTCAGGCAGGGGATAGGCATCCACATGCCTAGAAGGAGCTAGCTGTGTGCATGGTGAGATGGGAGAAACACAGGCACTGAGGGAACTTTTACTGCACAAACTTAGGCTCTGAGTGAGTTTCAGAGCCAACAGGGTCAGCAGGAGTTTTAGAATAATAGAATAGACTAATAGAATCATAGGACTGGAAGGGACTTCGAGAGGTCATCTAGTCCAGTCCCCTGCACTCATGGCAGGACTAAGTATTATCTGGAACATCCCTGACAAGTGTTTGTCTAACCTGCTCTTAAAATCTCCAATGATGGAGATGCTACAACATCCCTAGGCAAGTTATTCCAGTGGTTAACCACCCTGAGAGTTAGGAAGTTTTTCCTAATGTCTAACCTAAACCTCCCTTGTTGCAATTTAAACCCATTGCTTCTTGTCCTATCCTCAGAGGTTAAGAACAACAATTTTCTCCCGCTTCCTTGTAACAACCTTTTATGTACAGTACATGAAAACTGTTATCATCTCCCCGGTCAGTCTTCTCTTTTCCAGACTAAACAAACCCAGTTTTTTCAATCTTCCCTCATAGGTCATGTTTTCTAGACCTTTAATCATTTTTGTTGCTTTTCTCTGGACTTTTTCCAATTTGTCCACATCTTTCCTGAAGTGTGGTGTGCAGAACTGGATACGATACTCCAGTTGAGGCCTAATCAGCATGGAGTAGAGCGGAAGAATTTCTTCTTAAGTCTTGCTTACAACACTCCTGATAATGTATTCCAGAATGATGTTTGCTTTTTCTGCAACAGTGTTACTCTGTTATCTCATGTTTCAGACTAGCAGCCGTGTTAGTCTGTATTCACAAAAAGAAAAGGAGTACTAGTGGCACCTTAGAGACTAACCAATTTATTTGAGCATAAGCTTTCGTGAGCTACAGCTCACTTCATCGGATGTATTCCGATGAAGTGAGCTGTAGCTCACGAAAGTTTATGCTCAAATAAATTGGTTAGTCTCTAAGGTGCCACTAATACTCCTTTTCTTTTTCTGGTATCTCATATTTAGTTTGTGATCTACTATGACCCCCAGATCCCTTTCTGCAGTACTCCTTCCTAGGCAGTCATTTCCCATTTTGTATGTGTGCAACTGATTGTTTCTTCCTAAGTGGAGTAGTTTGTATTTTTCCTTATTGAATTTCATCCTGTTTACTTCAGACCATTTCTCCAGTTTGTCCAGATCATTTTGAATTATAATCCTATTCTCCAAAGCACTTGCAACCCCTCCCATCTTCGTATCATCCGCAAACTTTATAAGTGTGTTCTCTATGCCGTTATCTAAATCATTGATGAAGATATTGAACAGAACCGGACCCAGAACTGATCCCTGCGGGACCCCACTCATTATGCCCTTCCAGCATGACTGTGAACCAACAATAACTACTTTTTGGGAATTGTTTTTCAACCAGTTACACACCCAACTTATAGTAACTCCATCTAGGTTGTATTTCCCTAGTTTGTTTATGAGAAGGTCGTGCAAGACAGTTTCAAAACCCTAACTAAAGTCAAGATATACCACATCTACCGCTTCCCCCCATCCAAAGGCATGTTACTGTGTCAAAGAAAGCTATCTGGTTGGTTTAACACGATTTGTTCTTGACAAATCCATGCTGACTGTTACTTATCACCTAATTATCTTCTAGATGTTTGCAAATTGATTGTTTAATTATTTGCTCCATCATGCATCCCATGAAGTGAACTGTAGCTCACGAAACCTTATGCTCAAATAAATTTGTTAGTCTCTAAGATGCCACAAGTACTCCTTTTCTTTTTGCGGATACAGACTAACACGGCTGCTACTCTGAAAGCTAAATGGTCTGTAATTCCCCAGGTTGTCCTTATTCCCCTTTTCATTGATTGACACTATATTTGCCCTTTTCCAGTCTTCTGGAATCTCTTCTGTCTTCCATGACTTTTCAAAGATCACATCACAGTGGAGCTGAAACCAGGGACTTAGGCCCAAGCTCTTTTTGTGCAGTCACTGGGATCTGTGCTCCTCAGTCACTCAGACATAAGCAAAGATCCACCTCTGTCTGTGCAGTGCCTGGCACAACAGGGAACTAGCCTGAGTGGCCTCTAGACCCCACTGCAATGTCCTCCATGTCCCCCTGGCACCCACCCCTCTCTGCAACTCCCACAGCACCTGCCCCTCCAGGTCCCTTGCTACTGCCCCAAATTCCTACCTACTGCCCCACCCCTGAGCACCTTCCCTCTGCCCCCTGGCACCTGTCTTTCCTCTTCCCTCACCACCACCACCCTTGTTCCTGCAGCCTGCCCTTCCCCCCTCTGCCTCCCTGACATCTGTCCCCTTCCTCTGCCAGCCTTTATCCCTCTCTTCTCTGCAACCCCCACTACTCCCCTCCTATCCTTTCTGATTCCTTGATGCCTGCCCCGTCCCTCCCACTACTCCATGGAGATCTCCCCCTTCCCTTCCCATCCGCTCCCCTTCCCTGGTGCTTGTCCCTCCCCTCTCCTATGTCCCTCACGAGCAACTGCCCCTCTTTCCATCTCCTCTCCTTCCCCTGCCCCCTTGGCCTTAGATGGGGCCCTGACTCCCCTTAAATGGCCAGCAACCTTGTGTCACAGCAATTAATGGGGATAAAGGTTAATTTCCCTTTGATCCCAGTGACCAGCCCCTGCCTCCAGCACTGACTCTGTGACTCTCTCCCCAGTGGATGTGACTCTGGATCCAGACACGGCTCATCCCAGCCTCATCCTGTCTGAGGATCAGAAAACTGTGACATACGAAGACAAACAACAGGATCTGCCTGACAATATTAAGAGATTTGATACTTATCCCATTGTCCTGGGCTTTAACAAATTGACAGGAGGGAGGCATTACTGGGAGGTGGAGGTGGGAGACAAAACAAACTGGACTCTGGGGGTTTGTACAGAATCTGTGACAAGGAAGGGGAAGATTTACCTATCACCTGAGAATGGATTCTGGACAGTGTGTCTGAGATATAAGGAATACAAGGCCCTCACCTCCCATTTAACTCCACTGTCCATGAGCGTCAGGCCCAGCCGGGTAGGGATTTTCCTGGACTATGAGGCAGGAGAGGTCTCATTTTACAATGTGACTGACAAGTCCCATCTCTTCACTTTCACTGACACCTTCTCCGGGACGCTCCACCCTTATTTTTATACTGGTTACAAAGAGGGATTTAGAAACACATCTCCCTTGATTATCTGCCCAGTCCCAGCTCAGGCTGGAGGGAATCTCTGTTCCTGAGAGTGACACCCATGGAGGAGCCTGTCCCCTCCCAGCGCTGACCAGCCCCCAGGTGTGTTCCTATAAGGATGGCCTGGGGAATCATCTGCCTGCCACCGCCTCCCCCTCAGTTCCCAGCACCAAGCCTGTGAGCTAGGGGAGAGGAGAGGGGCAGAGGGGGGATGTAGGCTGCTGGGTTGTGGGCATGCAGAGGCAGAGATGTGTATAGACACAATGTCAGGGGTGGCTGCTGTTGCTGATGTAAGGGGGACCGTTGTCCCCTTACTGAAACGCAGTGAGGATTTCTGGTTGGCCCTCTCCCAGTAACAAAAGAAAGGGGAAGTGCAGATGAGAAACCAAAGACCTTGGACTGACAGTCCCCAGGGCCAATGGGGAGAGGCAAATGCTCCAGGTCAGCCTGATTGACAGAGCAGGCAGGCCAATGAGGGAGTAAGGAGAGCGGGGTCCCATCCTCTGTCTGCCCAGAGGGGCCGAGCTACAGCCACAACAGCCAGACCGAGAGAAGCAGCCCAGGGATCAGCGCTGTGCTGGGTGCAGAGCCACGGCAGCCAGAGCCAGAGGAGCAGCCCGGAGAGCTGCGCCGGAGGCAGAACAGCAGCAGCGCTGAGGCAGAGTGAAGCTGGGGCTGGGGCTGAGGCAGAGTGAAGCTGGGGCTGGGGCTGGGGCTGGGGCTGGGGCTGAGGCAGAGTGAAGCTGGGGCTGGGGCTGAGGCAGAGTGAAGCTGGGGCTGGGGCTGGGGCTGGAGCAGTCCGGAGAGCAGCTGGGGAGAGCGAGGAGGACCCTGGGCAGCGGGCCCAGTGCAGTAAGACCCCACCAGCCAAAAGACATTGCAGGCCAGAGTTGGCAGCAAACCATAACCCTGATGTGGGGGCCGATGCTGGGGAGATGGGTCCTGCCACCTTCTCCCCAGCATCGGCCACCGCCAGAGCAAGTGTCCGACCCGCAGCATCCCTGCAGCACAGCCAGGGCCTGGGCAGGAGGCCTGCGACGTGAGAGGAACAGACTGTGAAGTGCCCTTAAATTCCAGAGACGCTGGTTGTGACGTCCCCGTGCCACAGAGTGGGGTTACTTGTTTCCTTTAAGCTTTTCCATTTTTTCCTTATGTGACATTATTGACATAAACTATGACCGCATAGATCATTGTTGCAACCACTGTTATATATTTGCAGCAAATATTGTACAAAGGTTGTTGTGTGAGATGTCTATGAAAAGGTTATGATTTTCTGGTTATAGTTATGCTGTCTGTATGTGTGTAGCATTTTTGTAGTTGAAGTTATGAATATTGGCTATGTACTTGTATCTCAGTGTGTTTTGATTCTAAGTAGCCTCAGTGAAGCTTTTGGTCAGCTTCTTGAGAAAGGACTATTCTCAGTAAGTGCCCAATCAAGAAACACGTAACTGACAATGACTCTGGGAGACGCCAGTCCACATCTGAGCTTTCCTGGGAACGTTCAAACTAACACATAAACAATGGCGTTGGCCTGCAAACTGAGTCATGCATGGACATGTGACTTGCCCATGTGACTCCAGACTCCATCTTGCTGCTGTCATTTTCCGCAGTAAGAACAAAAGGGGTCCTTCCACAGGCAGAGAATATAAAAGGCCCTGAAAACCCCTCCATTTTGTCTTCAGTCCTGCTTCTGACCTCTGGAGGAACTTTGCTACACTGAAGCTCTGAACAAAGAACTGTATGACCCATCCCAGCTGTGGATGTACTCAGAGACTTAATTTAAACCTGCAGTTTATTCCATCACTGCTACAAGCCTGAACCAAGAACTTTGCCATTATTGTATGTACCTGATTCCATTTAACCAATTTTAGCTCTCATATATATTTCTTTCTTTTATGAATAAACCTTTAGATTTTAGATTCTAAAGGATTGGCAACAGCATGATTTGTGGGTAAGATCTAACTTGTATATTGACCTGGGTCTGGGGCTTGGTCCTTTGGGATCGAGAGAACCTTTTTTCTTTTATTGGGGTATTGGTTTTCATAACCATTCGTCCCCATAATGAGTGGCACTGGTGGTGATACTGGGAAACTGGAGTGTCTAAGGGAATTGCTTGTATGACGTATGGTTAGCCAGTGGGGTGAAACCAAAGTCCTCTTTGTCTGGCTGGTTTGGTATGCCTTAGAAGTGGAGAAACCCCAACCTTGGGCTGTAATTCCCCTGCTTGAAGCAGTTTGTCCTGAATTGATAATCTCAGAAGTGTCCCACCAAAGGCAGCATCTTTACACCTTATATTTTTTAATTTGTTGCAGTTCAGTAAATTGTATCTGCTATGAAATGTATATAATGATCAGTGGGTCAGGGAAGTGTCCAGAGTGGAGAGAATACCTCAGAGTGGGGACACTCTAGCCTTTGTCCTAAGTGACAATGACAAGACTGTGGGTCAAGCCCCCCAGGAATCCTTGACCCAGTGATGTTGGGGGTTATGAGGACTCTGCCACACAGGAGAGTGGAAGGGGAGCCCTTGAGGTTAGGCAGGCTTCTGTGTAAAGGGACTAGGAGTGAGGACTCAGATCCTTTCTCAAGTCAATTCCATTGGGGTAGTGTATAAAGCCAGGAAAGTTCCCCACAATAGTGGGACCATTCCCCCGCTTACACTAGGGTGGAGTGGGATGGGGGGCTGCAGCAGTAGGAAGTGAAGAGCCCAGATCACAAGAGGAAGACTTGGGGGAGGGGTATATAATGGAGGGGGGGAAGGCCACAAGTAGGAAGAGCCCCTTGCAGAAATGAAAGAGAAGAGACCCCAGTATGTGGAGGTGGAGCTCTGAGAAGTGAATGGGGAGATCCCAGGGAAGGGTTGAGTGGGCAGAAGGGAGGGATCCAGGAACAGAGAAAGCTGAAGTCAGGGAAGGGAGGAATGGTGTTGGGAGAGGTGTGAACAGGGGTAGGCAATGTGTCCATTCACAGACCCAAGTGTCCATGGTAAAAATTTTGAGGTCCGTGATAATTTTTCAAAAAACATTGAATGACTGAATGACATAACCCCCCCTCCCCCAATGTCCATCACTAAGTACAGTAATTTTGCAAAGAGTCCATCGCATAACATGGTGGTGCCGATCCCTGGGTGTGGGTGCCCCCTGCACTCTCTGTTGTTTTGGGGTAGCCACTAAGCACATGTGGCTCTCAGAATCCTCAGTACAGACAGAACTGATCAAGGTCCCATCTGTGCCCTTAGCTGCACTGCCTCACAGGGCATCTGTGGGACCCTGCAAGACTTGGGGGAAGGGGAACGTTTATCAGAACTTTATTCTACTGCAAACCATGCCACGGTGTTAGCTGTGCTGGGGCGGTTCTGTTCAGTAACCGGATACCTGGGCAGGCAGTTTGATTTTGTATACAGGCCCACAGTGGGAGAGTGGGGGTGAGTGTGGAGTTGGATGGAAAATAGATCCTGGGAGCGATGGTGAAAAAGTAGCACTCATTGAACGTCTTCAGGGAACCCGGGAACTTGGGTTCACTGATTGTTACGCCAACTGGCCCAGAAAGCCTGCTGCTGTGTACCCCGAGGAGCCGGAAGAGGCCTGAAGGCCACAGGTACCAACCCCCGGGGAGGCAGGAAGTAGCCCAGGGGCAGCCCCAGGGGCTGTGGCTCAGTCGGCGTGTTGCGGCTGGATCCCCACCGACGCAGGGGCAGCCGATCCTGCCCCTGCCAGGGCCCTGGGGTGGGACATGGTGGAGTAGGGTGGGGCTGCGTCCCCCTGCCACCCCACCCTGGGTGGCTAACTCCCTACACTTTCCTGAGAAGCTCCTGCTCTGGAGAAGGAGCCGCCTTTACCAGTCACCCTTGCAGACTGTTTGTTTGCTGGCCGCCTGAGACTCCTCAAACTCAGGCCCCAGCCCACCTGCAGACTGTTTGTTTGCTGGCTGCCTGAGCCCCACCCAGGCTAAAGCCAGCCCTGAGACTGTTCGTTGCTGGCTGCCTGAGCCTCCTCAAGCCCGGGGCCCAGTTCAGTTATAGACCCTGTTTAAGGGCTGGCAGCTTGAGCCTCCCAAGCCCAGGCTAAAGCTGGCCTGTGACTGTTGGTCGCTCAGCCCTATTGTGAGCTCTTGACTGTCCTGCGGACTCTGGTCCTGGCCAGATGGGACCGGACTGAGTGGCCTCCCTCACCATGGGAAAGCGAGGGACCATTACAGTGTGCCATCTATCGCCCTGCTGCTGTTAGGGAATCCCAGTGCCACAAAGCCATCCACTATTTCATGCACATTGCCAAGAGTCAGAGTCCTTCATAGCAGGATGCGATTAATGGCCCTGCAAACTTGCATTCATGTGGCCTCAGTGGTGGACTTCCCAGCTCCCAGCTAATTCATGCCCAACCAGTACCAGTCTGGAGTCTCCATCTTCCACAGAGTGATCACCATGTGCTTCTCCACCCAGAGGGCAACTTTCATTTTGGTGTCCTTGTGCTTCAGTGCTGGGGCAAGCTCTGCACACAGTTCCATGAAGATGACTTTCCACACAAGGACGGCAGGTATCGTAGGCCAAGAGAGGCTAAGCCTCCCAAAACTGCTGACCCACCACATGTGAACAGCGACACCTGGGCCATGGCCATGCCTGCACTCCGCCCTGAGGCCCCACTCTTCCCTCTGAGGCCTGCTCTCACTCCACCCCTTCCTGTCTCTGCTCTGCCCTTTGCCCTGAGGTCCCCACCACATACTGCTCACTGAGTAGGAGGAGAGGAGTGAATGGTGACAGCAAGCAGTGGGAAGAGGGTTTCAGTGGGGAGGTGGCCGAACAGCTCCACCCCTTCCCCCTAGGCCTCCTCTGCCCTCTGCTTGCTCCTCTCCTCCTCAGCAGACAAGAGGAGTGACGGTGAGGGGCAGGTGAGGGGGCCAAGTGGTAGCAGGCCATGGGGTGGAGCATGGGCAAGGCGTGGAGAGGGGCAGGGGGTGGGGCAGAGTGGGGGTGGGGAAGGGCAGAGCTTGGGCAGGGCCACCAGAGGAAGGGGCGGGACAGGGGGATAGATTCCCCTAGGGGAAGCTTCACCAACTGGCCATATTTCCACATCCAAAAGTTCTGCAGCCACTGCCTATCGTCCCAAACCTACATAATATGATCCCACCACTCAGTGCTTGTTTCCCGAGCCCAGAAGCGACGATCCACCATATGCAGCTGCTCCATGAATGCTAAAAGTAATCTTGTGTTGTTCCTTTCCATGGCACACAGCAGGTCAGGGAACTCTTGATTCCTCTCCAGATTGGGAGTCCATGATATGCTGCATGACCATCCATGATGTGTTTATAACAGTGACCACAACGGTAGAGAGCAGTGCAGGATCCATCCTTTCAGAGAGAGATGGCAGGCACACAGTAAACAGGGACCATTGAAAAATGCCATGAAACACAGTTGGAAGCCCATGGAATGATAGGGTGGGAAAAACTGCATCATGGGACGTTGAGCCTGCACTCATGGCGCGCTGCGATCCACTCTGTGTTCCCACAGCTCCTGGCTGCAGAAGGTGCTGAGTAGCACAGTGGGATAGCTACGCACAGTGCACGGCTCTTACTGTTGAGCACTAAGTGTGGACGTGCTCTGCCGGCGGAAGAAGCTTTGTGTGAACATGCACAAGTGATGTAATTATACTGGTTTTTGATTGTTGGCATAACTTCAGTCAACAGCATTGTACCCAGTTGAACTAAGTATATCTGCAGTAGCATGTCTAGTCACTGCTCCTTTCCCACCACAGTTGAGTTTCCACTCCTGGTCCCAGGTGGCTGCTCCCCAGACACTATCAGGTCTCCTCAGTCTGTTCCCAGATCACCATCTTGCAGCTCGAACAGACAAGTGTCCTGAGAGCCTAGGGGATTGGACGTATCTGTTTATCCCACACACTGTGCAGTGCACGAGCCCTGTAACCAACTCCCCTCATGCACGCTGCCCACAGCCATTGGACTTCAACCCTGACCTGGGGAAAATCTCTCTCTAAAGCTGAGATGAAAGTTCTGATTCCACTAGCCATTGAGTCGTTGGCCTCTGCTGCTGAGACTGATGACAAAGGGAACCAGTCAGTGCAGGCCTTGCTAGTTATATCTGTGTTTGATGGTGACACCTGCCCCGCTAGGGACCAGGCTGAGATTCCAGCACCTTCCACAGTGGCCCGTGACCTGCCACCAGATGAACTTTCAGCCACTGAGAGGGGTTTAGCATTTGATCCTTTGTGTTCCTTTGTCACTATTGTCAGTTCCTGACCTACTGGCTGATTGCTCAGCTCTGTACTGCAATGCCATCTCATTCCATTTTGTTAGGGTCAGAGACAGTTTTTCCTCACTGCTGGTTGAGGAGGTGTCCTTTGTTTCCTTATAGCTGGAGGTAATCTTTTTTTCTTGTGCTCCAAGAAGAGGAAGATAGGCGGGGCAGCTGGGGAGAGGAAAGAGGAGGAGAATGGAAGATTTGAAATAATAAGGGAAGGGGATACAGTAGAAAGAAAGAAGCAAGGCAAAGGGTGAAGGTGAAATCAAGTGAGAGGAAAGAAAAGGAATAGCTGGAAGGAGAAAAGAAAAGGCAGAAACCTTCAGGTTAGAAACTTTACAGTTTTTATATACTCCCATCCTGTTACTGCACAAAGTCCAGGCTGCACCAACCTGGATCATTGGCTCCCAGGGTATGTCTCTTTAAATCTGCTCCTGCACAATGCCAGAGGGACCAGGTTCTCAGGACAGCTGTCTGGGGATTCCAGCTGAGTAACAACAAGCCTGTGGCAGGAGGGGACCTGCCTAATTGCTGCTCCATTACTGGCTCTGGAGAGTGAAATTCTTTCCACTCTGCAGAGAGATCCCAGGGTGTCTCTAAGCTCAGCCAAAAATCTCCAAGTGGAAGCTGCTTCCAAGGATCTGGTGTCTACAGACTGTGAGCACCATTTGAGCTGAGCCTGAATCACCAAGTCCTGGGGAGAGGAATCAGAACAAGACTTCTCCCATCCTCATTGCAATGACATTGCTGGGCAAAGGAACTTCTGGCCAAACCAGCACCAGGAGCTGGCACAGTGTGGCATCTGAGCCATGCCCTTTATCTGACCATGCCCCTGCTACCAGCTACAGGCGGGGCCTGGAGTAATAGGAGCCCTGAGGGAAGAACTCATGTTTACAAAAGCAAGAAGAGCCAGAAGGGAGAGTGTGTGAGTCAAGGGCGAGATTTCAAACTGCTCTGTGAGAAGAATCAGATCCCAACTGTGAGATGTGTGACAGATCCAAGCAGCACAGAGCTCACACTACAGTTCCCATAGAGGAGGCTGCCCAGAGTAATGTGGTAGGAAAGCATTGTCCAGTGTAACATTTCCTAGCTGTTGTCGATTTCTCTGTAAGATCCCAGCACCTCTGACCTTCTTGCTCCTCTGTCGGAATTCATCTTTCTAAGCTGTCTACCCATAACCATTAAATAAATAATGTATTTGTTGGCCTTTCTCTGTATGCACTGTACAGCCCAGAGTGAGAGCAGGGCACCACTGGGTGACACAGGAATCCTGATCTGTTGCAGGAACACCACTACGGTGTGCCCCTGAGAGTTAAACTGTAACCCAGGAGCCGCAAACCTTTTGGGTGGGGTTCTGGGAAAGGGCATGTTTAAGCATGAGGGAGGCTGAGGTGTCAGCACTGCACCCAGAGAGTCTAGGCAGTCAGACACTGGGTCCCCATTCTCAAGATGAGGTATTAGACAATAGGTCTTCACCCCAAGAGTGTGCTAGGAGATTAGAGTACAGGCTGGACTCTGTTCAGGCTCTGTAACCGTGAAATACCCCACGAGCCAGAGCAGCAGAGACTTAGATTCCCCTCACAGCTGTCCTATGGGGTGGTTCACTATCATCTGTGCCACCCACACACCAAGCAGAAAGACAAGCTGAGAGTGCCAATACGCACAGCATGCAAATCACCTGAGCAGAGGAATGAACTCCTTGTCCCTGAGCTCAAAGAACACTGCCTATTCCCTCAAATCAGTACATGGTGCCATGGGTGTTCTTGACAAAGGAGTTTCTGAGGAAACATTTGCTCACATAGATACTAAAACTTTGGCAGCTCACTACATTCTGAGATATTCCTAAACTGGTCTTTCATGCCATTGAAAAGCTGATCTCAGGGGCAGTCCAATGGGACACATTTTTGGACGGTCAGAAGCCTAGATTTGTTTCAGGGAATCACAGGGTTAGGAGGGACCAAAAGGGTCATCCATGCTAACTCCCTGCCAAGATTCAGGATCTGTTGTGTCTAAATCATCTAAGACAGATGGCTATCCAGCCTCCTTTTGAAAACCTCCAGTGAAGGAGCTTCCACAACTTTCCTAGACACTGTTCCATTGTCCTACTGTTCTTACAGTTAGCAAGTTTTTCCTGAGATTTAATCGAAATCTGCTATACCTAATTCTAAAACAAAGTGTTATAAAAATCTGAAAATGATAAAAGCAGAGTATTTGGGGGTATGTTTTGGGAACCCCTTGACCAAATAACCCCAAAATAGCCTCACAAGCTCTATTTCAGACTCTTTAAAAGAGTACCATTTTTAGAAGGAAGATATATATCCACATGGGTTTCAATGCACTTCCAAGTTCATAAGTAGGTCATTTTATGGAGGGTGGTAGCTCTACAGCCCCTTAATTAAACCATTCAACTTGCCCCATGCAGTGTACCCCACCTTAGTCTTAACTTGTGTTTTGGTCCGTGGCGAATCAAATCCTCTGCACCTCCTCGCTCCCTCAAAAGAGTGGAAAACACCAAGCAGAAAAAAGCTTTATATTTATTAAAAATGTTCAGTTAACAAAAAAATGAGGGCTTCAATCACTTAGGGAGTGATTATGTAAGGTCAGAACAGAGAAAAAGTGGAACATTTGCAGAAATCACTTTTTCAAGGCATTAAAATGGCTCCACTTTTCATGAACCAGTGAATTAAATAGATGGATTACGTAATGAATGACACCATCACGTTCAGTAGCATCTCCCAGTCCGTCTGTCACCCTGGCTCATGTATCTCCTTGTCACTTTCTTTCACTTTCATTCTCCCACTCTCTGAGCTCCTATCTGACAGTCTCTGACCCCTACAGTCAGCTACACTCCTCAAGGATCACACAGGCCAGTGACAAACAGGTTGCACAATTCTTGGAGCAATGCGGTTGGTTTCTCCATTTCAGTAGCATCTTGGTCTTTATACTTTAACAATTCAGAGGCCCCATCAAGCCTTATGGGTCATACAAACTGATTGTATGGTAGAAGGCTTTCAGGAAGACAAGCGTTCTCCAGGGTCATAGAAATTAGGGTGTCTGAGGCTAGAGAAGTTGATTTCAGGGTCTTTAGAAGGGATGTTTTCCCCAAGTGTCAGGGACACAGTCTGAGCTGTGATTGTTCACTCTGAACCCAAAGCCAGGGGTGGATTCTCTCCCCACTGAAGGAAGCCGGTGGGAAAGTGAAGATTGGGGCATCATTATCAGCATCCAGAAATGTCACCAGCCCCTGTTCATTGTCCAGACAAACCCGGATCCTCCTGGGGACCCAGCTCAGGGGCAGAGGAGTTTTAGGGGAGGTGAGAGCCTGGAACTCACCCCACCACTGCTCCATAGCCCAGATCCCCCACTCAGGGTTAAAGCAGAACAATCCCTTCCTCCTCACAGACTCTCTGGCAACCCCCACAGCCCAGATTATTTCACCTCCCACCTGCACCTCCCAGTAGTATCTCCCAGATGTGAATCCCTCACAGCCCGGTACGCACTCCAGGGTATCAAATCTCTTGGGATTGTTGGGCAGTCTGTGCCATTTGTCTCCCCGTCTGACACTTTTCTGACCCTCAGAGAGGAGGAGTTGGGGATGAGCCGTGTCTGGATCCAGAGTCACATTCACTGAGGAGAGAGGGAAGCAGAGTATTAGAGCCAGAGATCAGCCCTGAGGTGAGTGGCCTGTCCACTCATTCCTATGAATTTAATATATATAATGTGGATGGATATCTATGAAAATCCCAGGGTCAGAGTTAAGGGTGTTTGGATGATAGTGAGAATGTTTCCGTTCATTGCTGTGGGCATGAACTCAGCGTTAAGGTTGGTGTTGGATTGTTTGTCTGACTTCAACTTGGGCACGTCTTAGTAATGTTTTTATTTTTAGGACTGGTTGTGTCATGGTCAGCATTGGCTTAGCTACAAGTTCAAGAAAACATTTTCATGGGAATTTTCTCATAACTGAAAAATAATCTCCACCTTGAAATCTCACCCTATCTGTGTGATCCTAGAGTATTCTCTTTTTTTTCCTCCAGTTCAACTGGCAGAGTGTCTACAGGGAGAAAAGATAAAATCAGTGAGATTTTATGTTGTGATATTTATAACAACATCCCCACTCTTAATTCACATGACTGTGTTTTAATTGTGGCAGAGAAACAGACAGAGAGGGACAGAGACACACACAGGTCTTTAATACAAATGAGTTTGAAACCTTCCATTTTCTCTTTCATTCAGGCATCTCACAGCAATGGAATCAATATCCATTAAGTCTCTCAACCATCCTAGGAGGTACATAAACATTTCATTGTTTGCACTTCGGACTTCTGGTCTGCTTTCTGTCTGTGTGACAAGAACCAGGGGAGAGGGTGAAAGGAAAGCCCTCTACCAGGGAGTTTGAGTATCACGGGTATTTAAATGTCAGATTCAGGTACCTAATATGAAAGTAGTAGCTGGGCACCAAAATCTTTTTGTGGCTTTAGCCCCTGGTACCTAACCTGTTTTGGAAACCCCACTAGGCCTCTGTTTGCTTCATCAGGTGCCTAATACCTTTAAAAATCCAACTATAAGTCATTTTTGAAAAAATGCTTTTGAAAAACTTACCCAAAATGTAATAGGCTTTCAAAATCAGTTTAATATAATCTGGGTCCATAAGCAGTAAAATACCTTCATCGGAACAGTATGGGGCTTTGAATGGTATCACTCCATGGCAGGGTCTGACAGTCAGTGCTAAATGTCTGAACAGACCCATTGTTAAGATTATTGCTAAAGCCAGTAACATTGACTTTTCTCATAAAATGGGTTCAGCACTCTAGGAGCAAGTGCTGTAATTGTGGAGAACACGCTGTATTTGTCGCACATAACAGAAGTTGAATACCTGCTTTAGTGCAGAGTCTCATTCTCTCAGCAATCGGGGGATGCTGTCCCCTCCCCTCATCATTCCTCTTGGGGCATCACTCGTAGCCCTTTAGATTTCAGGGTCGCTCCTCACATTTATAAAATCATTACACTGGGTGTTCTGCATATTGAGACTGTAAACTCTTTCCCTTAGGAGCTGTCTCTCATGATGTGTATATACAGTGCCTAGCACAATATAGACTTAGTCTTCTGTGGAGCTTCTGGCTACTGCTGTATTACAAATAACTATGGTATTCACTAAGACACAATTATTTTGTAATCAGAAAAGAATGAATTTGGGGAAAGTTGTGGTATGAGGAACAGGCCGAATATCAACAGAGAGAGACTCCCAAACCCAGCAATCTCTAGTTCCAGTCCTGCAAAACCATAGTCACATATTTAATTGTACTGCTACTGCCAAGGTTCCTCCCCCACTCTGAACTCTAGGGTACAGATGTGGGGACCTGCATGAAAACCTCCTAAGCTTACTTTTACCAGCTTAGGTTAAAACTTCCCCAAGGTACAAATTAATTTTATCCTTTGTCCTTGGAATAACCACTGCCACCACCAAACTCTAACTGGGTTTACTGGGAAACGTAGTTTGGACACGTCTTTCCCCCCAAAATCCTCCCAACCCTTGCACCCCACTTCCTGGGAAAGGTTTGGTAAAAATCATCACCAATTTGCATAGGTGACCACAGAGCCAAACCCTTGGATCTGAGAACAATGAAAAAGCATTCAGTTTTCTTACAAGGAGACTTTTAATAGAAATAGAAGTAAACCCGCAGCCTACAGAAAAATTGAGGACGCAAAAAGAGTGATGCCTGATTTGCCGGTGGGAGCATTGAGGTACACAGGCCCGGTCCCCTTAGTGGTGCCTGCAATGACAGAAAAGGAGGTGATTGTCATGAGTACCTGCCTGAAAGGCAGTAAGAGAACATTAGCAGTGGTAGAGCAGCCGACCGAGGGAGGGCTCCCTGAAGGAGTGCTGGTTCTTAGTGGAGTCATAACCCTACCTGCTGAAGCCCAGGAAGAGGTGACTATACTGATTGCTAATGAAACGAGTCGTGATATTTTTGTGAAGCAAGGACAAAAGATAGCAGACCTCTTTGAGCCCGAGTCAATTGTAACACCCCAGTGCGAAACTCAAGTTCCGACGATAGACCCAGCAAAGTTTGACTTTGGAGATTCACCAGTGTCCGAGGAGTGGAAAGATCGCCTGAGGAAGAAACTTTGTGAAAGATCCAAGGTGTTCTCACTGCATGAGTGGGATGTGGGATGTGCAAAAGGAGTAGAACACAATATCAGACTACATGACTCTCGACCTTTCAGGGAGAGATCTTGGAAGATTGCTCTCTCTGAGATGGAAGATGTGCGACATCATCTTCAGGAGCTGGCTGCGAATGGCATCATTACAGAGTCCCGCAGCCCATACGCCTCACCCATTGTGGTAGTCCATAAAAAGAATGGGAAAATCCAGATGTGTATGGACTACCGCACCCTAAACAGCCGTACTGTGGTTGACCAGTACACTATGCCTCGAGTGCAAGATGCCTTAGATTGTTTGCTGGGAAGCCAGTGGTTCTCTGTGTTGGATCTTCGAAGTGGATACTACCAGATCCCTCTGGGAGAAGAAGATAAGGAGAAGACAGCCTTCATCTGCCCATTAGGGTTTTATCAGTTCGAACGCATGCCCCAAGGGATTTCTGGAGCACCTGCCACCTTTCAACGTCTCATGGAGAAAGTTGTGGGAGACATGAATTTACTGCAAGTGTTAGTTTGTTTGGATGACCTGATTGTGTTTGGAAGAACATTAGAGGAGCATGAAGAAAGACTTCTTAAGGTGCTTGATAGATTGGAGGATTATGGTCTGAAGCTTTCAATTGACAAATGCCAGTTCTGCAGAACCTCAGTGAAGTATGTGGGTCACATCGTGTCCCAAGAGGGTGTGAGTACTGATCCTGATAAAATAGAAGCACTCACTACATGGCCACGTCCAAGTAACTACAGAGAACTCAAGACCTTTCTCGGATTTAGTAGCTACTACCGCAGATTTGTGAAAAACTATGCTACAATTGTAAAGCCTCTGAATGATCTTACCAGGGGACATCAGTCCAGCAAGAACAAATCTAAGACCAAGAATAAGGGGAGGTCCCCAAAGCCTCCTGTGCAGAGACACTATGGCCCCTTTGAACCATTTGGGCCACGGTGAGATGAGAGATGTGAAACGGCTTTTCAAGAAATCATTACTTGCCTAACTCATGCTCCAGTCCTAATTTTTGCTGACCCAAGCAAACCATTTATCCTGCATACTGATGCCAGTTTGGAGGGTCTGGGAGCAGTCCTGTACCAGGAAGTGGAAGGCAAACATAAACCTGTAGCCTTTGCCACCCGAGGATTGTCTGATAGTGAAACTCGCTATCCCACCCACAAGCTGGAATTCTTGGCCTTGAAATGGGCCATCACTGAGAAATTTCGAGACTACTTGTATGGTGCTCAGTTCCAGGTGTGGACAGACAACAATCCACTGACTTATGTGTTAACAAGTGCTAAGCTGGATGCTACAGGGCAGAGATGGGTGGCCGCCTTGGCTAGCTATGAGTTCAGAATTCAGTACCGATCAGGGAGAAGCAATGTAGATGCAGATGCATTGTCCAGGCGTCCACAGGCTCCAGAAGTTGCTGTGATACCCACAGATGGAGTGAGAGCTATTTGCAGTGTGAGTCGCCGAGAGCCAGAGGCCCGTGAGAGCCTTCAGGGATGTGTTGCAGAAGCTTTGGGCCTGCCCCCGAATGCGTGCCTTCTGCTTCAGTGAACTATATTGCATTGGACCAATCTCCTTTGCCCATGCTCAATGCGGCTGACTGGCAAGAAGCCCAGCGGCAAGATACTGACATTCGTGATACACTACTTGCCAAAAGGGAGGGGCGAAGCCCAGCTGCTGTTGTCCCACCTAACCCGGAGGGTAAACTACTATTGAGAGAATGGACCAAACTAAAACTGATTCAGGGAGTGCTACACTGAATGACCACCGACTCTTTACAAAAGCAACGAGCACAACTAGTACTGCCAAAAAAGTACAGAGCCCTGGCCATGAGGGCCCTGCATGATGACTTTGGGCATTTAGGGATGGAGAGGACCCTGGAACTTATTCGTAGTAGGTTCTATTTGCCCCGAATGGCTGAAGATGTTCGCAGGAAATGTGAGACTTGCGCTCGATGTGTTCAAAGGAAAACTCTGCCCACGAGGGCTGCATATCTCAAGAACATCACCAGCAACAAACCTTTGGAATTGGTATGCATTGATTTCTTGTCTGAAGAGGTAGACAAGAGGAATGTTGGGAACATTCTAGTAGTGACTGATCATTTTACATGGTATGTACAGGCATATCCCACACGTGATCAGAGGGCCACCACCGTCGCTCGAGTATTGTGGGACAAATATTTCTCAGTCTATGGATTCCCGGCTCGGATACACTCTGATCAGGAGCGGGATTTTGAGAGTCACCTTCTGAAGGAGGTGCTGAAGATAGCAGGAATTAAAAAGTCTAGGACAACGCCTTATCACCCCCAAGGTGATCCTCAGCCAGAGAGGTTCAACCTATTAGATATGTGGGGAACTTTGCGACCAGAGCAGAAGGCAACCTGGAGCCAGCATGTCGCATTTCTGGTGCATGCCTACAATGCCACAAAGAACGATGCTACGGGAGTCACCCCATATCTCTTGATGTTTGGGCGAGAACCAAGATTACCCATAGACTTGTGCTTTGGTGTATCAGAGGATGGAGATAGCTATGAAACTCATCAGCAATATGTATCCCGACTAAGAGAAAAGCTGCGGGATGCTTATCGCTTAGCTACCGCTGCGGCTCGGAAGAACGCAGACCGCAACAAACATCGATATGATGCTAGAGTGCGTTCGCAGGAGCTCCAGCCGGGGGACAGAGTCCTGCTGCGAAATTGGGGTATTGCTGGCAAACACAAGATAGCTGACAGATGGAAGGCAATACCTTACCTGGTGATGGAAAAGCTGGGAGATCTGCCGGTCTACAAGATCAAACCTGAAGACAGTCCGGGGCAAATAAAGACGGTGCATAGAAACCTTTTGCTCCCTGTGGGGGAATTGGTAAGCACCCCTTATGAGATGGGCCACGACAGGGCAGCCGGGCAGAACAGAAGTGCTAGACCAAAGCCGCCATCCAACACAGACAGTGGGCCCCCTGCAGCTAACTTACCCCTATTCTGCACATCTGAGAGTGAGTCTGAGGAGGAAGACACAACCCTGGTGTATCCTGGGATGGAGACAAGATTTCAGTCTCGATCAGCTGAACCAAATGAGAGTTCCCCCTCTTCCGCCCTAAACCCCATGGCGGAATTATTTAGGCCCATTTCTGACACCCCTGTGCCGCTGATGAGACCCCCGTGTGATGACACACACAGGCTATTGGACAGTGGAGACACACAGGTAGAGGATGTCGGGGGCACCTTGGACCCTCCTGCGTTAGAACTAAGAGTGCAGGGTCCTACGCCAGTAGCCAAGGGACCCTCAAAGGAAGCCTCTCCATCCATCAATCAAGAGGATGTTCCCTCTACCTCGGCAACAGAGATTCTCAATAGACGAGACAGGGTGATAAGACCAGTAAAACGGTTAACTTATGATGCACCTGGGGTGACTAGTGAGGAGCCAATACATTTAGCACACAGGATTGTGGAAGCTAAAGTGGGCTTTCTGAGGCCCTTTGGAGGAAACCAATGAGTTGGTATAAAGGGAGTATGATTTGTTGGGACGCCAAATTCTCGGCTGGGGGGAGGATGTAAGCAGAGTCAGGATGAGCTCCACCCTGACATCTGGTGGTGAGGTGTGGCAAGTTGTGGAAAAGAACTTCAGGGGCTGATCTCATTTGCATAGGCACACCCACCCCGCCTAGAATGAGGCAATAACTGCCCAAATGGTCACTTTGGCTGTTGTGGGATCCCCAGTATCTCTGTTATTGTGGCGGGAAGAATAAATTGTTATTACCCTGATTATGGGAACTGTGCTTGGAACTGTACTTGGCCTTTTGTTATGATGGAGGGACTCACCATCAACTAAGTAGCACTCGCTAGGCAAGGGACATGGGTTCCAAAACTCTGTGAAGGGAGAGAGGCTTGAGACAGGTATTTGTACCTGGTGGTGTGGGTCCCTTTGTGAGGGCCTGAAACACCAATTGCACCTCTGTCTCTCTCCACTGTGGAATGTCAGAGCTAATTTTGGGTCTATTAAGAGTCTTGCTACAGGTACTGTGCTGAATTCACTTTGGCCTTATGGTGCACTAAGGCTCCCACTACTATGAGCTGAAATCACTGAGCACTGTGTCAAGTAGTAGGGAGCCGGAAGAACTAGAGTGCAGTGGTGCTGTTCGTGGATAGGCTGGTGGAGTGTTTGTGAGATGGCGAGGCGAGCTGTGCAGAGCGGAGCCCTGTGGGGCAGTCAGCTTCAGGACACGTAAGGTGCCCCTTACCTCTTTCCCCCCAGGCACATTTTAGCCAGACTGGGGAGCAACACTCTGCAGATGAACTTTTGAACTCTGGGGCTGGACTTTTTGAACTTTGGGTGATTTGTGGATTGCTGGACTCAAGAGACGTTTGGGTTCTGGGACTCAAGAACCCGAGGGAAAGGATGTGGCCCAATTTGCTGGGGTGGGTCTTTGCTCATGGTTTGGTTAATGAACACTAGTTGTGGTGTTTCCCCAATTTAATGCTGATGTTGTTTACCTCATGTTATTAAAGATTCTCTGCTACACCGAGACTCTGTGCTTGTGAGAGGGGAAGTATTGCCTCTTTGAGGCGCCCAGGGGGTGTGTAACATTTTCCCAGGTCACTGGGTGGGGGCTTGAGCCAGTTTTGCATTTGCTTTGATGAGAGGGAACCCCTGTGTACTGAACCCGGCCCTTGCTGCTATCAACTTGGCCTGGCAGAAGGGTTACATATATATATATATATATAAACCTTTCCTCCATAGACAAGCCCTAAGCCTTTTGGTGCACTGTGTGGTGTGATGCTAGTCTGCTAAACTGCCCAGAAAATAGAGCAGGAGGTCCAAGCAGGAGTGTGAATACCTGTGCTGACGTGGGGTTCTGGTGGGCACTGGGAATATACAAGAGAGTGTTAGAAAGAGGCAAAGCTGTTTCATATTCCCATATCTTCTAGATATAATTAGTGCAATGTCAGCTTCTGGAAGTGGCAGCAGCAGCCATCCTAGGGCCCTAAATCTCTACAGATATTTTTAAAACTCCTAGGGCCCTAAATCTCTACAGATATTTTAAAAATTCTTTCATGCACTGTTAGATTGTGAAGCCAAAAGGAACCATTGTGACCATCCGCCTAAATGTTTTGCATAGTGCAGCCCGGAAAAAAGGCATCCCTGATTTCTCTAGTTGCAAACGCCCCTCATCTCACATGGCAGGGTGAGCTCTGGACACTTGCTGCAGCTAATCCCAGGATCAATACAGTTACATCACGCACAATGAGGGCAGTAAGAGTGTATGAAGAGGAATGATGCTATTGCATTGTAGAGGGCACAGCAGCACAACACACCAATAGCAGATTGTGTTGGAGATAGGTGATGTCTGTATGTTTCCCCCTAAAGCCTGTTGCCAGATAGAGGGGTCAGAGTTAAGGTTGGGTGGGTGGGATGTGGTTGACATTACCCTATTTCTATATTTCTTGGTTTTCAGAGGTTTCATTGTATTCTGCCTTCACTCTTCATTTGCTGGTTTTCAGCAGTTTAAATATAGGTCCATTTGACATTCTGAGAGGTTCGGGGCCCTGCCATTTAGCCTCAGCTCTGTGTTAACAAAGCTTTTTCTAAGGAAGAAAACTGGCAGAAACAATCTAGAGCACAAGTTTTTGTGCTGCTGCTATATCAGCCCCTGCACGGTAACGTGCTGCAAAGTCCAGAGAACTCTGCTTGGTAGAGAAGGTCATTTCACAAAACAGAACTGGATTTGAGTCTCCCGCTGCCTAAGTGAGTGCCCTAACTGCTTGGCTGTACAGCCATTCTCATTGCCAGTCCTTGGCCCAATGACTATCCATTGTCATCAGGACTAGCTATGAATTGCCACTATCTAGGAATGACACAGCCCAGATGGATGCTATCACCACTGAGCTAAAGGTGACAAGGGACTTGGTGGCACCATCTCCTTCTCCTCCTCTGGCTCTTTTCTGAATCCTTTGCTTGTGTGACATCATCTGATTAAAATATGACCATATAGATCATTGTTGCAACCACTGTTATATATTTGCAGCAAATATTGTACAAAGATTGTCGAGCAAGGTATCTATGAAAAGGTTATGATCGGCTGGTTATGATTATGCTATCTGTATGCATGTATCATTTTTGTATGTGAAGTTATAAGCATTGGCTCTATACTTGGATTTCAAACGTTTGCTCCTGGGATAATGCCCAGTACATCTTGGAGGGACTTTTCGAATTAAGGGGCTCATCAAGAACATTTAACTTATAATGGACATAATGGACCATGGGAGACGCCCACTTACACTAAATGGAATTTCCTGCTGTGACTAGGGGAAATGCATGGACATGGGACTTGCTCATGTGACTCCAAATTCCATCGTGTTGCTGTAATTTTCCACAGTAAGAACAATGGGATGCCCTCCACATGGCAGAAGCTATAAAAGCCCTGAAAACACTTCCATTTTGTCTTCAATCCTGCTTCTTACCTCTGGAGGAACTTTGCTACAAACTGAAGATCTGAACAATGGACTGAATGACCCATCCAAGCTGTGAATGTACTCCAGACACCTGACTGAAACCAGCAATTTATTCCATCACTGCTACAAGCCTGAACCAAGAACTTTGATATTAGTGTATGTAATTGATTCCTTTAACCAATTATAACTCTCACCTTTCCTTCTTTCATTTTACGAATAAACCTTTAGATTTTAGATACTAAAGGATTGGCACCAGTGTGATTTTTGGGTAAAATCTAAGTTATATATTGACCTGGGTGTGTGGCTGGTCCTTTGGTAGTAGCAGCAGCAGGAGGAAGAGAGCCAGAGGGTGGAAAGACCCAGCCTGAGCCTCACCATCTGCAAGCTGACCCCCCCATAATATCCAACCCTGCCGCAGTTTTATGGGGTCTCACAGTGGGCTCAACCCAGACAGCATGTAGCACTAGTGTGCTGTGCTGAAGGGGGATCTAGCCACTGTCACCCACAGGAATCAGGTAGGTGAACATCACCCTGGCCATACTGGATACCGCGTTCTTCCAGAAGATCATTGCCCAGAAAAGGGGCATCGGTCAGACACCCTCCTCAAGGGCACTGGATCACTTTTCAAGGGCTCTCATGAATCATGCAACCGGACACATTCAGTTCCTACAGACCTGACCACCCAGAGGTAAAGTATGACTGAGTCCTACCAAAATACATGCTTCCCCTCAGATTTGGGAGTGGCTGATGGCATGTACGTGAACAAAGCCATGCTATGATGCTTGTGTGTATATCAACAGACACCGACATTCTGCAATGAACATTATGGTTGTGTGCAATGCCTGAATGGAGTTTTTAATGTGGTGGCCAGGTACCCTGACTCCTGTCATATCCCCATCTGGCATCAGGAGTCACTTCCTCCAAGGAGTCTTTCCCCATGGATGGCTATTAGGCAAGACATGGGCAATCCTCCTTACCACCCCCACCACACACACACACACACACACACACACACACACACCATGTACATTGGACACACACCCTGGTCCACAGCATTCTCCATGCAGGCCACCACTGGACGCTGCCACCTCATACCATGTGGACAGATGTGATAATCCCAAAGTATACGTGCCATTTACAGGTGACCAAGGATCCCCTTTTTATCCCTGACTCCGCACCCCTGTAGTAAATCCGACAAGTTAGGCAAAGAAATGATACACTTGTGCATGCAAACATACTTGGTTAGTGATAGAGGGAGCATTTGGAATCGTAAAGATGTGGTGGAGATGTCTCCATCCATCTGGGAGGGCATTACAATATAGCTCCATGAAGGTCAACAGGATATTCTAGCACAATATAACATTGTGATATGGAATACCTTTACCTGAGGGGCTAAACATAGATGAAGGGGGAAGAGGACAAGGAGGAAGCAGAGGAGGAGGAGGAGGAGAAAGCAAAGTAGAAGGCACAGAGACATCCTCAAAGGGCAGAATCTCCCAGGCATCCATCCATCATTGTGCAGGCAAGGAGAATTCACCAGCAACTTTTACACAAGGCATTCTAAAGCATCTCATGTAGCTGTTTACTTCCAGGGTTGTTAGTGATGAAGGACAACAGACTCCACAGTGTGTGCTCATAGCTTGTTTTTACAGTCACAAAGTTTTGGTGGGGAGAGGGTAGGAATTACAGAAAATAAGAAGAGTGCTCATAAAAGAAGAGATGATCTGCTCTGCCCCACCATGACCACAGGCTTCCCTGCATCTTGTGCCTTTTGGGACAGGTCTCACAGCCCCACTCACTCACTCCAGTGACAGTGGGGCTGCAGAGGGCTCCATGGGCTGCCGCCAGGCCAGTGATACCTGATCCCCACAGGCACAATGTCTCTGCTATATTATCCGAACCTCTGCATTACCTGAATCCCTTCCTTGTCCCAAAGCATGAGATACATCCTGCAGAGGGCACTAGTTCATGCTGGGGGACAAGGAAGTTAATGTGAGGATAATCGGCTAACAGGGTTTTAAATAAATGGGAGTGAATTATACATTGGAATGCAAGGTATAGGGATTGCTACACAGAATACAAAATATATAAAATTTGAGCGTCATCAATTTATATGACATGTATTTTTGTATTCTGTGTAGCCATCCCTATGCCACATGTGCAAAAAGTGTTCTGTATTTAAATGCGATTTTTATGAATGTGCACTTCTCATTGTGATGGGAAAGTAGGCATTTGAATAAATCTCACAGTATGTTACTCAAGTAAGAAAACAATTTTAGTAATAAATTGATGAAGAAGATACACATGATGGACAAGATACACATGTCCCCAGTCAGTCCAAAGCAGCAATACTTGGTAAAGTTTTCATCAGTTTTGCTCACATGCTGGCTCCCAAAAGACCATAGCTTTTCTTTACACCATACCTAGCTGATGATGTTCCCTTCCCTTTTTCATGTTACTAATGTGAAGTAGCTGCTGTCAAATAAGCAGTTGAGACAATATGTCACTTTCCTCTATGCAGTTCTAGGCTCATTTTGTATGGATTTATAATGACTTTGGTCCTGTCAGTGCCTCAGAGCTTGTTTTATTATAAAAAGGGTATTCAGTGCTAACCACAGGAGTTAGCCATGGTGTTAACGATAGTTTGAGAAACAGTGTGGAAGAAGTTAAGTCATTCTCAGCACTCACTGTACAGCACCACCCATTGTTGACATTAATTGGCAACAATAAGCCATTTTTGTAGTGTATATACTGGTTTCAGTGAGGACTTGAGTAGGGAGTGAAGCCCTGTAGGGGCCACGAGATACTCAATAATTCTTGATGATCACTTTAGACTCTTTGGACAAACGTGCGTGGGTTTACACCCCCCCCCCCGGACTGCTTATCTTACAGCCTGCCCCTATTACTGGATTCCCCCCCCCCTTGTCCACCCCATTTGGTATTTCCCCCCCCTTCCCCCCGCCTGCAGCCTAGTAGGGAGGAGCGGTTAATTCGCTTCCCCCTCCCCCCTTTCTCCTTCCGGTGTCTCCCCGTCTCTCCCTGCTCACAATGGCGGGGAATGGGAGGGGCAAGGCCCCTTTAGCAAATTTAGTTGTTTCACCCCCCCCCCCCCCGCCCAACCCCCAACACCCCCCCCCCCCCCCCCACGATTGTTAAAATACTTGCCACCGCCCCCGCTGGGGCACCGGCAGCAGGAGGCACCAGAGTGATTACTGCTGCTGGTGCGCCCACTGCCCCTTCAGATTCTAAGAACCCCCTGCCAGCTGGCCGCAAAGGCCAGGGTGGGCAGAAAGGAAAGGGCCCCGCTAAAACATCTGGGCCCTCCATGGCAGGGGCTGCCCCCACAGCCGTGGCCTCGTCATCGACCGCGGCGCCCCTCCCCGCAGTTCCCTCCCCCAGCTCTGCGAGTGCCCCTCCCCCGGGCCCCAGGACGTATGCCCGGGCGGTGGCAGGTCCCCCCTTGCCTGCCGCCTCGTCATCTCGCCCACCCACTGCCTCCGCTACCATCACCAGCAGCCGGGGCCCTTTCCCCGCCTTGACCAGGAAGCACGGTGTCCGTTGCCTCCTGGTGCCCACCTCACCCCACGTAGAGACATACGTGCAGGCGTTGGCGAAGGTGGTAGGACCCACGGCTATTGTGGCGGCCTCCAAGATGTATGGGAAGGTCGTTTTTTTCTTAGCTACGGAGGCTGCCGCCCAGGAGGCGGTGGAGAGGGGCCTGGCGGTGGGGGGGGTGTTCGTCCCCCTAGAGCCGCTAGAAGACCTGGGCGTTCGCCTCGTCCTCACCTCCGTTCCTCCCTTTTTACCCAATGCTGCCCTGTTACCCGCTCTCTCCGCCCTGGGGAAACTTACCTCTGTCATCAGCCCTCTCCCGTTGGGCTGCAAGGACCCCACCCTCCGTCACATCCTTTCGTTCCGCCGGCAAGTGCAGCTTCTACAGCCGGCGGGGGTGCGTGACGGAGAGGCGCTTGAAGGGTCCTTCCTAGTCCCCTACCAGGGAGCCCGCTATCGGGTCTTCTACTCCACCGGAGAGGCCCGGTGCTACCTCTGCCGCTCAGCGGGGCATGTCCGCAGAGACTGCCCTTTGGCCCGGGGGGGAGGGGCACCCGAGACCCCCGAGACCCGGCAGGACATCGGCCCCGTTGTTGCCGACGCCCCTGGCTGCCCGGCACCTGAAACCAACCCTCCTCCTACTCACTCCATCGCTGCTCCCGTCCGGGCCCAGGAGACTCCTTCCTTACAATGCCCGGCCGAGCAAGGGAGTCCCACCCTTGCTATTTCCACTTCGGCAGAGCCTATGGAGGAGGGTGCGACAAAGATATTATCGGGCATAGGAGAGGGCCCACCCCAAGGAGAACCCCCCCCCCCTCATGCTGCCTCACCGCTACCCCCCCGAACCCCTGAACCATTGCCTCCGCCCCCCGACACGACCCCTGCTAACCAGCCCCCAGACGACGCTATGGAGGGCTGGAACCTAGTCCAGGGGAAACGAGGCAAGCGGAAGGCTCGAGCTCCGCTGCATTCATCTGACGCGGAAGCCCCCCGGAAGACCAGGAAGGGAGGCACTGATATCGAGCCCTCCGCTGCGACCACGAGTGAGATCCATCCGCTGGTGTCGGGAGGGGAAGACAGACTGGCTTTGGAGGGCAGAACCCCCTCTCCACGGGAGACCCTCCCCTCCGAGGCCCCTGAGGATGCCCCTTCTGCCCGGATACCATCTGAACCCCCCGCGAACCCCGAGGCGACCGCTGAGGCGGGCCCTAGAGGAGAGGCCCCCGGGGTGGCAGGCGTTGGCCTCTCCTCCGTGTATGCGGAGATTGAGGCCCTAGATTTGACCCCGGTCACCCAGGGAGAGGATGACCTACTCCCGGCTGGCCTCGAGCTGGGCAACCTCACCCCAGCCCCCCTTTCCCCATGCTCCCTTCCCCTGATTGCCTTCCCGGGCGAGCACCCTGCAGAAGGTGGTCCACCACCTGATGCCATGGCCGCCAAGACCACCACGGAGCCAGCGCCTAGCATTACTGGGAGCCCCTTCCCTTACCCCTTAACCCTTGACTCTGCTCAGGAGGCACCTTCTTTTAGCTGCTTGCCTCCTGAATCTCAGAGCCTTACCTCTGCCCCTGCCCCCTCCCCTGCCCCCGCCCAGTTTCCCCCCTCCTGCAATGCTATTGCCGCCCCTGGGGTCGTTTTTTCCCCGCCTTTTGCAGATTCCCCCCAGGGAGCAGTCTTTGCACTTCCCAGTCGCGACCCATTAGGAGTTGCAATTTTTCCCCCGCCATCCCCTTCCACCCCAAGGCATGAAATGGATTTAATAACCCCAGCCTGTCAGACGCCCCGTCGGTGGTCCGCACCCTGCCTACCCGCCTTAGCGGAGCACGAGGCTGTATTAAGAGCCCCACTGGGGAATACCCCGGGAACCGTAACCCCACCCCCGCATGAGCTGCGGCATGCACTACAGAAGTTCTTAGAACACACCCGTGGTGCCCGCAATAGGGTACAGCTAGCTCTTCAGCTCTGGGGGGACTTTGATCAAATTTTTCAGGCCACAAGGGCCCTTATAAAGGAGGGCAGAGGGCAAGGCAGCCGCGGTGCTGCGGCCTACGAGCGGGCCCGCGGCTTCCGAAGAGATCTACTCATCTACGGGATGGGTCACGGGTTGCTGTGCAACCCGCCAGGGGCCACAAACACCCCCGCCACTGAGAAACCTCCACCCCACCAGCCCTCTGCATGATGCCCTTTATTATTGCAACCTTGAATACCAGGGGCTGTAGGATGGCTCTCCGCAGGTCCCAGGTGCTCTCTTACCTTCGGGAAGGGGGGTACTCTGTAGTTTTCCTGCAGGAGACGCATACGGACCCGACCTTTGAGGACAGGTGGCGGCTGGAGTGGGGGGACGGGGTCTACTTTAGCCACTTCACGACTTGGCAAGCTGGAGTGGCGACCCTGTTCTCCCCCAACCTACGGCCCGAGGTGCTAGGGGTCACTGAGGTCGTGCCGGGCCACCTGCTGCACCTTCGAGTCCGTATGGAGGGGCTCGTGGTCAACCTTGTTAATATCTATGCCCCACAAATGAGCCCAAAGCGGCCACAATTTTACCAGCGGGTGTCCGACTTTCTCGGCACCCTAGATTCGCACGAGTGCCTGGTCCTGGGAGGGGACTTTAACACCACCCTCGAGGAACAGGACCGCTCAGGCGCCGAGCCGAGCCCGGCTGCCGCGAATATTCTCCGGGGAATAGTTGAATATCACTCCCTAGTGGACGTCTGGCGTGACCATCACCCAGATGACACCTCCACATTCACGTTTGTCCGGGTGGAGGCCCATCGGTCACACCACTCCCGGTTGGACCGTATTTATTTATCCCGTTTCCATCTTTCACAAGCCCACTCCTCCACCATTCGGCCGGCCCCTTTTTCCGACCACCATTTAGTTACTATAACGGTCTCCCTCCGTGCAGAGAGACCGGGGCCGGCCTATTGGCACTTTAATAATAGCCTGTTGGAGGACGAGAGCTTCGTGACGTCCTTCCGGGAGTTTTGGCTCGCCTGGCGAGAGCAGTGGCGTGCCTTTCTCTCGGTGCGGCGATGGTGGGATCTAGGGAAGGTCCGCGCCAAGCTCTTCTGCCGTGACTACACTCGGGGCACCAGCCGACGGAGAAATGCGGCGATAGAGCAGTTGGAACGGGAGGTCTTGGAGCTGGAGAGGCGCCTGGCCACCAACCCCGAGGACCCATCCCTCTGCGGAGCGTGCCGGGAGAAGCGGGAGGAGCTTCGGGCCCTCGAGGACCACCGGGCCCGAGGTGCCTTCGTCCGGTCCCGCATCCGCCTCCTTCGGGAGATGGACCGCGGCTCCCGCTTCTTCTATGCCCTGGAGAAAACGAGGGGGGCCAAGAAGCACGTCACCTGCCTTCTAGCGGAAGACGGCACCCCCCTCACGGATCCGGAGGAGATGTGTGGGAGGGCCCGCGACTTCTACACAAGCCTTTTCTCCCCAGATCCGACCGATCCTGGCGCTTGCGGGGTGCTCTGGGAGGACCTCCCCACGGTCAGCGTGGGCGACCGAGAGCGGCTAGAGCTGCCTCTCACCCTGGCCGAGTTCTCGGAAGCCCTCCGCCGCATGCCCACCAATAAATCTCCGGGCATGGACGGGCTGACTGTGGAGTTTAACCATGCGTTCTGGGACATCCTCGGCCCAGACCTAGTCACTGTCTGGGCTGAGTCCTTGCAGGGCGGGATCCTCCCTCTGTCGTGCAGGCGAGCGGTGCTCGCCTTGCTGCCGAAGAAGGGGGACCTCCGCGATTTACGAAACTGGCGTCCCGTCTCACTCCTTAGCACGGATTACAAAATCGTAGCGAAAGCAATTTCTCTGCGGCTAGGGTCCGTGATGGCGGACGTGATCCACCCAGACCAGACCTATACTGTCCCAGGTCGCAGCATTTTTGACAACCTATTTCTAGTCCGAGACCTTTTGGAACTCGGGCGGAGAGACGGTCTGTCGTTCGCCCTCCTGTCTCTTGATCAGGAGAAGGCGTTCGATAGAGTAGACCATGGGTACCTCCCGAGCACTCTGCAGGCGTTTGGATTCGGACCTCAGTTTGTGAGTTTTCTCCGGGTGCTGTATGCCTCCGCAGAGTGTTTGGTTAGGCTCAACTGGACCCTGACCGAACCGGTCAGCTTCGGGCGAGGAGTGCGGCAAGGGTGCCCCCTCTCGGGCCAGCTGTACGCTCTTGCGATCGAGCCTTTCCTCTGTCTCCTCCGCAGGAGGTTGACGGGGTTGGTGCTGCGGGAGCCGGAGCTGCGGCTGGTCCTGTTGGCATATGCCGATGACGTACTTCTCGTGGTCCAGGACCCGGGCGACCTGGCGCGAGTGGAGGCATGCCAGGCCATCTATTCGGCAGCCTCCTCCGCCCGAGTCAACTGGGTCAAGAGCTCTGGCTTGGCGGTGGGGGACTGGCGGCAGGTGAGCTCCCTCCCACCCGCGCTTCAGACCATCTGGTGGAGCGCGGGTCCACTGCTCTACATAGGCGTTTACCTTTCTGCCACCCACCCTTCCCCGCCGGAGAACTGGCAAAATTTAGAGGGCGGGGTGATAGAGTGGCTCCGGAAATGGACGAGGCTACTCCGATGTCTCTCCCTCCGAGGGAGAGCACTGGTGCTTAACCAACTAGTCCTGTTCACGCTCTGGTACCGGCTCAACACCCTGGTTCCAGCCCTGGGTTTCCTGACCAACCTCCGAACAACGATTCTAGAGTTCTTTTGGTCAGGAATGCACTGGGCCCCTGTTGGGGTTCTTCATCTACCCCTGAAGGAAGGAGGGCAGGGCCTGAAGTGTCTGCACACTCAGGTCCGTGTCTTCCGCCTCCAGGCCCTGCAGAGGCTCCTTTATAGTGCAGGTAGTTCGACGTGGCACATATTGGCACACGCCTTCCTGCGCCGCTCCCAAGGGCTCCGATACGATCGGCAGCTCTTTTATCTCTGTCCGAGAGGTTTTCCGCGAGACCTCTCTGGGCTGCCGGTCTTCTACCAGGACCTCCTCCGGACCTGGAAACTGTTTTCAACGACCAGGTCTGTGGCGGCCACCGTGGGAGCAGATCTCCTCGTGGAGCCCCTGCTACACAACCCCCAGCTCCGTGTGCAGGTGGCGGAGTCCCGCTCGGTGCGCCAGAGTTTGGTCCTGGCGGAAGTCACGAGAGTCGGAGACCTCCTGGACTATGACCGGGGAGACTGGCTGGATCCCCTGACGCTCGCCCGGCGCATGGGGCTCTCCAGACCTCGTACCCCCCGGCGTGTACTTCAGGAGGTGAAAGCCGCCTTGACGCCCGCTGCTCGGGCTTATCTTAATCGAGCCCTGCGCGAGGGCGCACCCCGCCCACCCTCTACCCCAGGCCCGCCAGACCTTTCAATTGGGCCCCTACCCCGTAGATCCCAACAAACCCCTCACCCTTTCACTGCAAGCTGGCTGCATGAACTGCAGCCAGTCAGCTTCCAAATCGCGCCACGGAAATATTTATACACACTCACGCTTCACACCCTTCACGCCCACACCCTGGTGTCCCGCTCCGATACAAAGTGGCGGGACCTCCTGCCACCTTTGGAGGGTGAGCAACCTCGGTGGGCCAGCCTGTATTCCACCTTGGTCCCGAGGCCCGTCGGGGACATTAGTTGGCGGCTCCTTCACGGAGCTGTGAGCACGGGTGTGTTTTTGACATGGTTCACCCCCATCCCGGATACTTGCCCTTTTTGCAACGTGAGGGAAACCTTGGCGCACGTATATTTAGAGTGTACCAGATTGCAGCCCCTTTTCTGGCTCCTCACGAATATTTTATTACGCTTTTGGCTACACTTCTCCCCTCACCTTTTTATTTACACACTCCCCATCCGTGGCCCCACAAAATCGCGAGATCTCCTGGTTAACCTCCTCCTGGCCCTAGCTAAAACAGCCATTTATAAAACCAGAGAGGGGAGGTTGGCTAATGAAGCATCCTGCGATTGTAGGGCTGTTTTCCGATCCTCAGTACATTCACGTATCCGGGCAGAGTTCCTCTGGGCGGCGTCCACCGACTCCCTTAACACCTTCGAGGAGCGGTGGGCGCTGTCCGCGGTTCTCTGCTCGGTGACCCCGTCCGGTTCCCTCCACCTGACCCTTTGATTGAGGGGAAGAGCGAGAGACCCCAACCCCAGCCGTTGCCGCTGTGGATACCATCATCATTGTCACCTAGGAGGGGTCCTATAACACATGGGTGTAACCCCCCCTACCCCAAATTGCCCACCCCGCAGCCGTGCCCATCTTGTCGGGCACTCTCAGGAGAGGAATAATTGGTGACACTGGGTGTGGCACTAGGTAACTCGAGGGGGTGGAAGACCATGAGTGTCGAGGAAGCCCCCCCGCTCTGGGCCCAGGCTAGCCTGAACTCTTCTCCCTCCTGAAGGCTGCTGTGTTATACCTTCTGTTTGCTCTTGTTTTGTTGCATAGTTTTGCTTTATCCTCTTTGGTGATTCTTTGTAAGTGATACACAAATAAAATTCTTTTCTGCTTCAAAAAAAAAATTCTCTCCTAAAGCCCCCTGGCCTGGGCTTTTCTTACTTTTTGCCCCTGCCTCAGCTTCCCCCCCCGCCCCCGCCCCGACCGGGCCAGATGCTTTTTCTTCGTTTTGTTTTTTTTTTTTGCTGTTTTTCTGCTGCCGTTCGAGTACTGGTTGGCTGCCAGCTTGCTGCCAGCCCCCCGATGCCTGCCCTCAGACGCTGCTACTGCTCCAGCTGAAACCCCTGGAGGGTGGGGGGACTGCCGACCCGCTCCCTGGAGGAGGGGAGTGGAAGCCCCCAGACCCAGCCATTTGTTGTTTGTTTGTGGACCGTACCGAGCCGAGAAGAATCTTCTTATCTCGGCAACATTCCTGGACTGCTGAAAGCCTCACTGTCTAAAGCTACAAAGCCAGAAGAGAAGATAGCCGACAGAAAAACCACCCAGGGAAGCTACGAACCATTGTGGAGGGGGCGGTAAGACTGAGTAACTTTTGAACCGTATTCTCGTGTGGGGGAAGGTTTGACTGTGTCTTGACTGCGTTTGTAGGGGCATAGGGGGTGTGGCACGGAGCTGCCCTCCGATCCATCGGCGCCCCCCCCAACACTACTAAAACCTTCACAGCCCCTCCGCCCTCCGTCCCTGCTGGCAACTTGCCATCTGCCTCTGGATTCAGCTGGTCGCCCTGATTCCACTGTCTGGACCGGAAACAACAGCCGACCAAATGAGACTCTTTGGACAAACGTGCGTGGATTCACGTCCCGTCCCCCCCCCCCCGGACTGTCCACCCCACTGTCTGCCCCTACTACCTGACCCCAACTCCTGTTTTCTCCCCCTGTCCAGTCCGACCCAATTGACCCCCCTCCCTGCCTGCAGCCCAACAGGGAGAAGTGGTTAATCTACTTCCCCCTCCCCCCTCCTCCTTCTGGTGTCTCCCTGTCTCTCCCTGCTCACGATGGCGGGGAATGAGAGGGGTGAGGCCCCTCAAACAACCTCAGCTGCCCCTCCCACACCTACTCCCCCCGCCCAACCCCCAAGCCTCTCCCCCCACTACTGCTGCCAAAACACCTGCCACTAGGGCATCGGCAGCAGGAGGCACCGGGACGATTACCACCGCTGCCAAGCCCGCCGCCCCCCCAGATTCTAGGAGAGCCCCCCCAGTTGGCCGGAAAGGCCAGGGTGTGAAGGAGGGAAAGGGCCCGGCTACAACCACCAGGCCCTCCATGGCAGGGGCTGCCCCCATCGCTGTGGCCTCATCATTGACCATGGCGTCCCTCCCTGCTGTTCCCTCCACCAGCTCTGCGAGCATCCCTCCCCCGGCCCCCAGGGCATATGCCCGGGTGGCAGCAGCCCCCCCGCCTGCCGCCTCGTCATCTCGCCCACCCACCGCCTCCGCTACCATCAATAGCGGCCGGGGCCCCTTTCCCACCATGACCAGGAAGCACGGCATCCATTGCCTCCTGGTGCCCACCTCGCCGCACGTGGAGACATACGTGCAGGCGTTGGCAAAGGTGGTAGGACCCATGGCTATTGTGGCAGCCTCCAAAATGTACGGGAAGGTTGTCTTTTTCTTAGCATTGGAGGCTGCTGCCCAGGAGGTGGTGGAGAAGGGCCTAGTGGTGGGGGGGTGTTCGTCCCCCTGGAGCCATTAGAGGACCTGGGCGTCCGCCTAGTCCTGACCTCCGTCCCTCCTTTTTTACCCCATGCCGCCCTGTTATCCGCTCTTTCCACCCTGGGGAAACCCGTCTCTGTCATCAGCCCTCTCCCGTTGGGCTGCAAGGACCCCACCCTCCGTCACATCCTCTCGTTCCGCCAGCAAGTACAGCTTCTACCGCCGCTGGCGACGCGTGACGGAGAGGCGCTCGAGGGGTCCTTCCTAGTCCCCTACCAGGGAGTCCACTATCGGGTCTACTACTCCATGGGAGAGGCCCGGTGCTACCTCTGCCGATCAGCGGGGCATCTCCGAAAAGACTGCCCCTTGGCCCGGCGGGGAGGGGCACCCGAGACCCCCAAGACCCGGCAGGACATCAGCTCCGTCGTTGCCGACGCCCCTAGCTGCCCGGCACCTGAAACCACCTCTCCTCCTGCTTGATCCACCGCTGCTCCCGCCCGGGCCCAAGGGACACCTCCCCTACAACGCCCAGACGAGCAAGAGAGCCCCGCCCTCGCTGCTAACAATCCGGCAGAGCCTATGGAGGAGCGTGCAGCAAAGATACTACTGGGCATAGGAGAGGGCCCGCCCCAAGGGGAACCCTCCCTCCCTCATGCTGCCTCACCGTTACCCCCTGAGCCCCTGAACCATCGCCTCTTTCCCCCGACACGACCCCTGCTAACCAGTCCCCAGACGATGCTATTGAGGGCTGGACCCTAGTCCAGGGGAAGCGAGGCAAACGGAAGGCTCGAGCTCCGCTTTACCCATCTGATGTGGAGGCCCCTCGGAAGACCAGGAAGGAGGGCACGGACACTGAGCCTTCCGCTCTGCCCACGAGTGAGATCCATCCGCTGGTGTTGGGTGGGAAAGACACAATAACACTGGAAGGTAGGGTCTCTCCTCCACGGGAGACCCTCCCCTCCGAGACCCCTGGGGAAGTCCCTTCTGCCTGGACATCACCCGAAATCCCCGTGAACCCCGAGGCGACTGTCGAAGCGGGCGCCAGAGGGGAGACCCCCAGAGTGGCGGAAGGCGACCTCTCCTCCATGTATGAGGAGATCGAGGCCCTAGGTCTGACCCCGGTCACCCAGAGAGAGGATGACTTTCTGCCGGCTGGCCTCGATCTGGGCAACCTCACTCCAGTCCCCCTTTCCCCATGCTCCCTCCCCCTAACCACCTTCCCGGGCGGGGACCCTACAGAAGGTAGTCCACCACCTGATGCCATGGCTGCCAAATCCACCACAGAGCCTGCGCCTGGCATCACTGGGAGCCCCCTCCCCACCCCCTTAACCCTCGAATCTGTTCGGGAGGTGCCACCTCTCAGCTGCTTGCCTCCCGAAGCCCAGAGCCTCGCCTCTGCCCCCACCCCTGTCCTTGCCCAATCCACCTCCTCCTGCAATGCTATAACCCTGGGGTTATTTCTTTCCCTTTTTTTGCGGATCCCCCCTAAGGAGCAGCCTTTGCATTTTCCTGCCGTGACCCATTAGGAGCTGCAATTTTCCCTCCGCCATCCCCTTCTACCCCAAGGCTTGAGACGGACCTAATAACTTTGGCCTGTCAGACGCCCCGTCGGTGGTCCGCACCCTGTTTGCCCGCCTCAGCGGATGACGAGGCTGCACCAAGAGCCCCACCAGGGAATAACCGAGAAATCGCAACCCCACCCCCCCATGAGCTGCGAAAAGCATTGCGGGAGTTTTTAGAAGATGCCCGTGGCTCCCGCAACAAGGTACAGCTAGCTCTCCAGCGATGTGGGGACTTTGACCAAATCCTCCAAGCCACAAGGGCCCTCATAAGGGAGGGTAGAGGGACAGGAAGGCAAGGTGCTGCGACCTACGGGAGGGTCTGCAGCTTCCGTGATAAATTACTCACTTACAGGATGGGTCACGGATTGTTGTGCGACCCGCTGGGGGCGGCGAACACCCCCGCCAACAAGGAACCCCCACCCCCGCAGCCCTCTGCATGGCGCCTCTCATTATCGCAACTTTGAACACCAGGGGCTGTAGAATGGCTCTCCGCAGGTCCCAGGTGCTCTCTTTCCTTCAGGAGAGGGGGTACTCTGTGGTTTTCCTGCAAGAGACACATATGGATCTGACCACCGAGGACAGCTGGGGGCTGGAGTGGGGGGACGGGGTCTACTTTAGCCATTTCACGGTTTGACAAGCTGGAGTGGAGACCCTGTTCTCCCCCGACCTATGGCCCGAGGTGCTAGGGGTCACTGAGGCTGTGCCAGGCCACCTGCTGCATCTCCGGGTCCATATGGAGGGGCTCGTGATCAACCTCTTTAACATCTATACCCTGACAACGAGCCCGAAGCGGCCGCAATTCTATCAGCGGGTGTCCGCCTTCCTCAGCACCCTAGATTCTCACGAGTGCCTAGTCCTGGGAGGAGACTTTAACACCACCCTCGAGGAGCAGGACCGCTCAGGGGCCGAGCTGAGCCCGGCCACCGCGAACATTCTCCGAGAAATAGTCAAACATCACTCCCTAGTGGACGTCTGGTGTGACCACCACCCGGATGACACTTCCACGTTCATCTTTGTCCGGGTGGAGGCCTATCGGTCACACCACTCCCGGTTGGACCGTATTTATTTATTACGTTTCCATCTTTCACGAGCCCACTCCTCCAACATTCGGCCCCATTTTCCGACCATCATCTAGCCACTATAACAGCCTCCCTCCATGCAGAGAGGCCGGGGCCGGCCTATTGGCATTTTAACAACAGCCTGGTGGAGGATGAGGGTTTCGTGACATCTTTCCGGGAGTTCTGGCTGGCCTGGCGAGAGCAGCGGCGTGCCTTTCCCTCGGCGCAGCGATGGTGGGATCTAGGGAAGTTGCGTGCCAAGCTCTTCTTTCGTGACTACACCCGGGGCAGTGACCTTCATGATCAGTCGATATCCTGATCTGCCCCTGCATATTATTTCCCTGGATCGGGGTCTCTTGGGCCACTACACACGCCTCTCGTTGGTGCCAAGGCTTTAAGAGGTTAATGTGATAAATTTGTTCTTGTTTCCAGGGTCCTGGTTGCCGCACCTTGTAGGTTACTTCCCCCATGGGTTCAACCATAGGCCCCTGCCATTGGGCCAAAAGCTTGCTTTCTGACGTGGGTACCAACACCATCACCTGATGCCCTGGTTGGAACTGTCGGACTTGCATTTGGAGACCTTAACAGTGAGGATGGCTTCTCTCAGCCTCTGTAGTACAATTCCCACAACATGGTTTACGTGGCCTTGCCAGGAGATACTGAAAATAACCAAGCCATCTATATAGGCTCTGGCAAATGTTTGTGTCTATATAGGATCTACAGCACCTCATTGACAAGCCATTGAGAGGTAGCCCCTGAATTTATTAATCCAAAAGGCATAACCCTAAACTCACTGTTACGTTCCCCTTGTGTTATCTGGACCGGTGATCTGCTAGATCACTCTAATCCTTGACTCTGGAAGCCAGCCTTACCCTGCTCTGCTGTGAGAACCCCCACATTACTATAACAACAATTACTATAACATTACTGTAACAACAATGCTGAGTGCATCATGAGCCTTCCGAAGACACCTGACATGACAAACTTTGCATTAGATACCACACAATCATATTATAAGGATGAACATGGAGGTGTAGGGTGTTCCCCTGAGGTACAGAGTGTCACACTCATATAGTCAAGATTCATGTTCCAATTGGAGCTGGGTAGAACATGCAATAGCAGGAGGATAACACAGAGGGCCCCCGAAACGGAGCACACCACAGACTGATCCTGGTCATGAAACATGCATAATACCAAATTGCTGCTAACAGAGGACTGGAGTGGTGAACACACTAAGCCTGAACAGCCTTAACCATCTACTGGATGCCTCTGTACCTAAGGCACTGGCAACCTTTCCTTTCTTCCAGCCCAAGTAAAATCTCCCTGAGAGCCTAGAAGGACACACTAAGTGCTAGAGAAAATAGCCCTTCAGTGCTTGCATTGAGTCTGGATGCACCTGCTGACATACTGAGTAACTTCAGGAGCTTGGGGTGCAACAGCACTGAGCAGCCTATTAATTACACCTGATTTTGACAGTGCAGAGACAATTGGGTCTCCAGAGTCAGAGAGACTGGGATGTCTGTGGCCTCATTTAATGGGTCTAATGGCTGATCCCCACCCCATCATCCCAAGTCAGGAGCACAGTCTGAGCTCAGATTCAGTACCCCACAGCCAAAGTAAAGGAAAGACTCTCTCCCGGTTGAAAGAGGCTGTTGGGAAAGTGAAGATCGGGGCCTCCTTATCAGCATCAAAAACTGTCACCTGCCCCCGTTCATAGTCCAGATAAATCCCAAGCTTCCTGAGGACCTCACTCAAAGGCAAGCAGGTCCTAGGAGAAGTCAGAGCCCGATAATGACCACTCCATTCATAGTCCACAGCCCAGATCCCCTCCTCAGGATTACGCTTGATCCATCCCTTCCTCTTTACAGACTCTCTGGCGACCCCCACAGCCCAGCCTCTCCCATCCCCCACCTCCACCTCCCAGTAATGGCTTCCGGAGGTGAATCCCTCGTGGCCCAGCACACAGGCCCTAGAGTCAAATCTCTCAGGATTGTTGGGCAGATCCTGTCGTGTGTCTCCCCATCTCACACGTTTCCAATCCTCAGACAGGATGAGTTGGGGATGAGCCGTGTCTGGATCCACAATCACATTCTCTGAGGAGAGAGACAAAAAATTCAGATTGTTAGAGGCAGAGCTCATCCCTGGGAAGGGTTTGATCATGTCAGTGACAGAATCTTCCCCAGCTGGAGAGTGAATCAGTGAATCTCCTTCTTCCAGGATTTACCCGGCTCTGAGACCTCAGCACAGTTCTGGGGAGAGTATGGTCTTTTAACCAGTTTTTCACTCACCTTGTAGTAATTTCACTTAGATCATTTCCCTAGTTTGCTTATGAGAATGTCATGTGGGACTGTGTCAAAAGCCTTACTAAAATCAAGATATATTACATCTACTGCTTCCCCCCTTCCCACTCGCCCAGTAATTCTGTCAACAAAAGAAGTTAGTTGGTTTGGCATGATTTGTTCTTAACAAATTCATGTTGACTATTACTTATCACCCTCTTATCCTCTAGGTTCTTACAAACTGATTGTTTAATAATTCATTCCAGTATCTTTGTTGGATCATATTAAAGAAGTTCTGTATTAAAATCACAAATGAGTTTGATTCCCCATAGTTTAAATTCCAGGGTATTACTAATTAAGAGGTCTCTTGGTTTTTGGTACTGTTTCTCTCCCTCTATGTGTGAAACTTGCAAGCTGCTAATTGTGTTAGTACATTCTAAGACAGAGTCTGTTCTCAAAGCAATTCTTTGTAACAACAACCACTCACACAGAGAGAGACTCAAAGCAATACTCTGTAACAACGGAAACAGCACCCAGAGATTCCCTGCCCTTTTGTTGTATTCATCTCACTTTGTTAACAATGTTTGTGATTAAAATAGAGATAGAGGATGTATGTGGATGGATGGATGTGGACGGATGCTTGGTGTGGATAATAACTGAATGATCAGGGAGGTGCCAGCCTAAGAAGTGTCCTAAGCAGTGTCCATCGGCTGAAGAAGGCGTCAAGTGGAACTAACCAGAGGACCCCCAGAGGGCAGACTGGAATCCACCCAACAGCCTCAAGAATGGGAGAACCAAAGAACAAGATAACATCTGGCAGCACGGAGTCGTCAGGAATGTGCCATCTGCTGATTGATTCAGCAACAGCATGATGAAGCAATTGCCATAGACTGGCTTAGGAAGAAATTCCTATAAAAATGGACTCTAGAAAGTGAGAACTTTGGGGTCTGATTCTGCAAACCAACTTCCAGGAGCATCAGATGTGCATCTGACAAGGCCCTGCTCCCTCCTCATGTCCAGGACACCTGGCCAGTGGCTTGGCATGAGCAACTCTAAGGCTGGTAACTATGATAACAACCTTGCAGAACCTGTGTGTGTGTGTGTGTGTGTATGTGTGAGTGTGTGAATAAATATGAGATTGAATGGAATGTTATAGCTGTAACTAACTGCTTACTATGATTCTTTCTATATTCACAATAAATGTGGTATTTTGCCTTTTTCCCTTTAATAAGATCCTGCTGGTTTTTATTTTATTGGTATAACATCTTTCCAGGTATCAAAGTTAGGTTGAGTGGTCTACGATTCCCTGGGTCCTCTTTGTTCCCCTTTTTAAAGACAGATGCTATATTCATCCTTCTCCAGTCCTCTGAGTCATCACCCATTCTCCATGAGTTCTCAAAGATAATCACTAGTGGTTCTGAGATTGCTTCAGCTAGTTCCTTAAGTACCCTAAGATGAATTTCATCAGACCATGCAGACTTGAATACATATGTTATCTAAATGCTCTTTAATGTGTTCTTTCTCTATTTTGGCTTGTGTTCCTTCCTATTAATTGTGTTAAGTATCTGGTCACAATTAAACTTTTTAGTGAAGACTGAAGCAAAAAAGCATTAAACACCTCAGTCAAGAAGAAGAAGAAGAAGAAGAAGAAGAAGAAAGTTATGATGAATGAGCTGAGTGCTGCAGGGACAGAGAGAAAAAGCTTGCACTTCAGGGACCTATGTTGAGCCTGGGTCCTGTATACAGGAATGGCAACCTTGACTGACTGCATTAGGAGCCACCGAAGGAGGAGACAAGGATGGCTAGTAGCTTTTAGGAAGACACCTAGGCACTTAACCTGAATGTAGATGCTGAAGTCCCATTTTTAGTGCCACCACAATCCACAAAACTCCTGCTTGTCTGCTGCCTAACCCTGTAGCTGCCTAAACTTATTCCGCACCTATATTCCTACCTCTGGGTATGCACACTGCTGCCTATCTCTAGGTGTCCAGATACTTATCTCCCACATAAGCCCCATTGCACTCCATGCAACAGGGGAAGATAGGCAGAGAAATGTCTGTCTCATCTGTGGGGCACAATCAGGTAAGTGTGCTGAGAGGCTGCCTAACTTCACACAAAGCAGCCCGTGGGTAAGGAAAGGGAAGGTGTTTCCTTACAGCCTTTGGCCCAGTGATTAGGTACTCACATGGGATGTGGGAGAGCTCTGGTTTAAGTCCCACTTCTACCTGATGAGGAAAAAGGATTTGAATAGGAATCTCCCACCTCCCAGGTGAGTGCCCCAACCATTGAAATATGGGACATTCTGATAGGGTGGGACTCACTCTTATTGAACGCATACAACTATAATTTAACAACTGAATAATTAAATATTAACTGGGCCAGGGGAGGAGTGAAACACACTCTGTAGTTCAGTGGTTAGGGCACTCACCTGAGAGATGGGAAACACCTGTTCAGATCCCTTCTCCTCATCAGGCAGAGGGTGGACTTGACCAGGGGTCTCCCATACCCCTAACCATGGGGCTAAAACCTCCTACCTCTGGCCATTTGGTGTGGGGCTACGCAGACACCTAACTCCGTCTCACAAGAAGTGGTTTAGGCAACTAGCCACCTGACTGCAGGAGAGGAACTTCAGGCTGTGGATCACAAGCAGAGATAGGCACCTCCATGCAGCTGGGACTGGTGCCCATCTCTCCCCATTCATTGTGTAGGAAGCCTCGGCACCTAACTCAGGCTTTGTGGATTGCAGTGTTCCTGAAAGTTGGGCATTGTGAGGCTAAGACAATGCCTAAGTCCCTTTGTGGCTCTTGGCCCCACTGGTGAAACTGCAGCCAAATGGGTGCAGAAAAAGTGTTATAAAAGTTTTCTCCCTTCCCCCATGTCTTGTCTCCTTATCCTCTGCAATAATGGCCTCCAGTTTGGGAAGCAATGGATTATGAAAAGTAGCAGTTACTCCTCTCCATTCACCCAGCTGTCGTTCTTCACTGGGCTCTGGGTCCCTCTTTAACATCTAGAACCAGAGTTCTTGTCACTATTTATATTTTATCCCCCCCATGCCCTATTTTCTCTTTTACTACTCTATGAAGATTTAGGTACTAGACTCAGAATTCAATCTACTTCTCTCTCACAGACCATGGCTCCGTTCCAAATGAGCTCTCTCCCATGCACCAAGGGCTGAAAAAGAGTTAGAAAAAAACAGCAACAACATGCAGTTGTTTGGTTGGCAGAAGCAAACATAGCCTTGGCTCTGTAGTATGGGCTAGAGAGATGCGCCTGCCACTGGCTCCATAGAGTACTCCAAGATGGCATTGTAGTGGGTGGTGCACATGCAAGCAGAGGGCAGAATGGAGGAATAGTTGTTATGACATTTAGACATACTGGGCTATAATTAAACACCTCAGTGTTCTGTGAAATACAGATTGAGAGTGAGATCCTCCCTGATCCATCAAACCCTGCTCCCTTCACATGTTCAAGGAAAAGGAGGCACATTTCCTCCTGGATGATGGGATTTGGACAATGGTAATATGTGATCTTGAATTACCTGAGTGAGCGAGGACTCTTCTCCATCCTAAAAGAAGCCACATAATAAGAGATGAGAAACTGACTGAACAAATACTATATAAATAGGATTCAATATTGTACAAAACGATCGATTGGAGGAAAATTTAGTTCTTAATCCTAGTAAACATTTACCACAATATAAACAGCAGAGCTGATCTAAAAATGGAATTTACATCATGAGGGAAGTTCTGATATATTTACATTTGTTTTTGTCCTGAATCAGGGCGAAACGTTGAGATATCAAAACTTCTTGCAGAACAAATATTTTGAAATTCCTGAATCAAAATGAAATGTTTGACCCTAAAATGAAACATGTAGTTTTGGTTTGCTTTGACATTAATCTGGGTCTGCATGACATACTATGCTGGTTCATGGGAGATGTTGCTAAGGTGACTCATGCCTACAGGCTTCACCAAAGGAGAGACTGTTAGGAGTGTTAGTGATGATAATGTAGGATTCAGGCCTGTATATTTGCCTGAGATAGAATTTTGGGTCTTGTTTGCCCATTTAACTTTTGATATTTGTATATCCTTACTAATATGTGTGAACAAAGAACAAAGACACTGTGTGCTGCATCTGCCCACAAGCAGACGGGAGGAAAAGAGATAAGAGATAGAGCTAAAGTGTTGCTGGGTATGGTGGAATGTAATATACAAGCATACACTTGAAGGACAGTCCTGCCTCAACTCCTCTCCCAAGATGAGGTCAAGCAACCAGTCAGGAGGGGCGAGGGTGATGGGGGGTAGGGGGGAAGGTGTAAGAAACACTAAAAACCAAAGAAATGCCTGTCCATGACCAAAACACAACATCGCTCCTTACCCCTCCCATGGGATACAAAAGAGGTGGTACTGAAGCCCCCAGACCCAAGACCCTTCAAAAAGGTACATGACCATAAATGGTAAGGGGTGGGACCAAGGGTGAGCACTACAGGTATAATTATGCCTGCTAAGGAAGGGGAAACTGGGACACTGGGAAAAAAGGCTCTGCAAGCTTCAGAGCTATGGATATGCTTGCCTGATTAACCCCAATAAACGTTGCATTGCCTGCACTTCAGACTTCTGGTCTTCTGCTTTCATCTGTGTGACAAAAACCAGGGGAAGGGCAAAGGGAAACCCTTAACAGAGACCAAAGTGCATCACAGGTGATGCAGTCTAGCCCAACTACAACTTCCAGTGGGTATCATGATGGCTCAGGTGGACATAGGTTAATGTTGACCCAACCCAAAACAAAACATTTCAGTTTGATTTTCCATTAGACAAATCTTTAAATATGGGCACAATTGACATATTCCTGTGGAATTTTCAGGTTTTTTTCTGAACCCAATCAGCTCCAATATATTATCAGTCATTCTCTCTCAGAGGGTACATATTTAAACTGGCTTCATTATACAAATTCTCATTAACCGTATGTATACATGTTAATAAATTATAACCAGTTTCCCTGTTGATGCAGTAAAATTATATTGCAAAACTTTTACTTAAGGCTAGATCCCAGTCCATTTGTAGTCACAGGGAATAACATTATATCCTTCATGTCACATGTTGCACCTCAGACCTTTATTACATTACATTGTTGGTACTAAAGCTGAGGCTAACTAGGCATTTCTATTCAAAGAATGTAAGAGTTTTAAAAATTATTCTTGGTGTGAAATTTCTCATGCTTAATATTAACCCACATCAGAAAAATAATTAAACTAAACAACAAAACTCCAAACTATCAAATAAACACACTTATGAGGATACAAATTTGTGCAAAATATACTATTGTAGGGGGAGAGAGTATGAGACTTACTAAGTTCTGCTGCAAGTTTCTCTGAAAAAGAAACAGAAATAAATATGCATCATTATTAATTATTTTATTCTAAATTCCCCCTCTCCAGTTAAAGGACTGTGAATTTATCTGTAGCGCTCCACACTATTAAAGTTCTACCTAGGGTTAGCACTGGAGTTTACTGGCAGAGTGGCCACAGAGGGACATCAGTACCTTAGAGCAGCATTTTTTAAACTTCGGGTCATGACCCAGTACTGGGTTGCAGTATGTCAGGCACTGGGTCGCTCTGGTCAGCTCCACCAATCGGGACATTAAAAGTCTCATTGGCGGTGCTGCCTAGCTAAGGCAGGCTAGTCCCTACCTGTTTTGACAATGCACTGTGCCCCAGAAGCGGCCAGCAGCAGGTCTGGCTTCTAGGCAGGGGGGCCACGGGGCTCCGTGCACTGCCACTACCCCGAGCTCCTGATCTGCACTCCCATTGGCCGGTTGCCGGCCAATGGGAACTGGGGCGGGGAGGGGGGGCGGTGCTTGCAGGTGAGAGTCACGAGAAGTCTCTTGTGCGCTTCTGCCTAGGAGCTAGACCTGCTGCTGGCCACTTCCAGCTGCCTCTGTACCCCAGCTGAGCTGCTGACTGGGAGCCGCTGGAGGTAAGTCCACACCCCAAGTCTGCGCCCCAATCCCCTGCCCCAGCCCTGAGCCCCCCCAAACCCAGAACCCCTTCCTGCACCCCAAACCCCTCATCCCCAGCCCCACCCCTGAGCCTGTACCCCCAGCTCAGAGCCCTGACCCCCTATCACACCCCAACCCCCTGCCCCAGCCCAGAGGCCCCTCCCACACCCTGAACCCCTCATTCCCGGCCCCACCCCGCAGCCTTCACACCCACACCCCAACCTTCTGCCCCAGCCCTGAGCCCCTCCCACACCCAAAACCCCTCATCCCCAGCTCTGTTGGGTCGCAGGCATCAACAATTTTCTTCAACTAGGTCACCAGAAAAAAACTTTGAAAACCACTGCCCTAGACACACAGCAGAAAGGGTCTCCGTGGTAACCTCCCATAGGCTAGTTCGAAAGGCTGCATGGGATAGTATGGGGGGAAGGGTGGGGGCAAACGTCCACCTGTATGCCAATCCAGTGGAACCAGTACCTTCCAGAACTAAGGCACAGCTACAGCGGTTAGAATTCCAGAACACCGGCGTGTGTTTGGGGAGGAGATGGAACTCTTCTGCACAACAGTCTCACAACCTGGAGCTCCCCTGGATTTCATCTCCCCTCCTACAATGAGTGTCATGGGGTTTCAGGGACTTAAAATGGAATCTGGACTGCCTCTTAACTATGGAGTGAATGGTACCCATGGCATTTACATGGCCTCCATCACCATGGCATCTGTGCACCTTACAACACCCCTGGTGAGGTACTAACATCTCCATTTTACAGATGGGGAACTGAGGCACAGGGTGACTAAGGCCCAGATCCACAAAAGGACTTAGTACTGAACTCCCAATGTAAATGCCTAAAGCCAAACTTCAGGCACCACTGAGATCCTCTAAACCCCTGCTAAACTGAAGCCTAACCCTGGAGGCACCTAAAATGCTTTGGTGCCTAAATTCACCATTCAAGTCCCCAAAGTGCCTCACTGCAATGTAAGCCTGGGCTCAGATGTGAGGCCAAACCCCATTTCCATCTACACACAAATCTCTCAGACTCAGCTCAGACCGAGGTCCTGGGACCTTGTGGGGGTGGAGGGCTCAAGACTGAGTCAAGCTGGGACCCAGAGTTTAACCCTATTGTTTTGCAAGTGTGGACTCAGGTCCTGGGAGTCTTCCAAGAGTACCTCAAGATCCCATGGGCCGACTTCCTTCGTCCTCTCTATCCCATGATTTGCCAGTTGATGAGCCCACAGCTGAACAGGGGATAGATTCCTCTCTAGGGAGCACAGGGGTACCACCAGTATCAAATTCTTTGTCTTAAATCACAGATCATGTAGTAAGAGACATAAAATTACTAGAAAATTCATGACAGGGAGGCGCTTCCAAGTATGATTATCATACCACGCCTTCTGTTTTGACAATCTAGTTTGTTCAGCATTTATTGTATTTCTCACCCCTTCAGTAAAGGTTCTTAGTATAGGTATGTCTTTGGGGTTTTGGCAAGGAAAGGGTGTATGTGGACCTTGTATGTTACTGGCCCACCCCCTGTGGAGTTGTGTTTCCTCTCCAGGGTTAAACCCATGCAAAGAATCCACCCCCCCTCCTGGGATTCTTTTGAGTTGCTCACCCCCGTTACTCAGTGTTTGATGCTTAGCTGTTGGGAGGGGTTTACCTGCCCGGAAAGTGGTTGTCTCCTCCCCTTTGTCAGATTGTTCATTAGCATATTCACTGACACCGGAATGCTTGGAAGAACACCCCCCCACCCCGCCTTAAAGGGACAGAGTTAGTTTTCACAAATACAACAGGAAAAATATTTTGCAATAGTGGGACCTGGATTGGGGTACCCTCAGTCACCCCTCTCTCTGATCCCCAGAGGTCAGCAGTATGGCTGCTCCCCTCAGGGAAGTCAGTTACACAGTTCCTCTTAAAACCTGAGCCACAGGTGAGGTGCCTGGGATTACAGATGCAGATCCAGCAAATTTCTCCTGGGCAAGCCTTCACCTGTAATTAGTGAGGAGACATTCCTGTTCCCCCCACATTTCTTTTTAACTTCTTTCCTGGGGCCCCCCTCTAGAAATGTGATGAACATATGAGCATGTCGGCATTTAACCTTTCCCTTGTTTTCTGACTGCCAGGATGCAAACACACCTTTGGAGACCCTGCTGTGTTTGCAGTGCAGACCGACCAGACACAGTCCTTTGCAATGCATGCTACTTCGTGGTCATGGGAGCACAGCCAGATTTCAGTTAATCTCTGGCGTGAGGCCAGCAGAACCGTGGGTTTTAGTAAGAGTACCAGGAATGACCATACCAGCAAATAGCAAAGAAGCAGGAAGCACTGGAAATAGATTGGACCAATGACTACTGTAGGGAGCAGATTAAGCAGCTGAAGACAGGGACCAGAACTGCACCTCAGCCAACTCTGTGATACAGTGCCTATTTTATGATGAGTTTGATGGGGTGATGGGTAGTGCGCCAAGTAATGAGCCAGCCGTGGTGCATAATGACCTGGTCAGCTGGGATGTTGCACTGCTGGCCTCAGAATCCAACATGGGGACTGATGGGAGCAACAGCAGTAGCCAAATGAAGTCAGTGACGTGACTCTGCTCCTGACATCAGTCCCAGAGGAGACTTTGCCATAGGAACAATTGCAGCAGATTCTGGAGCTGTACTCAAAGGAGCTTTTTGATGCTGTGTGCTGTAGTGTGGACACCAAAGCCCTGGATTAAAGCCCAGGTTAGAAAATTCTTAACCTAGGGTTGACAGTCAGTATAGATACTCAAGCCTGGGTTCTCTAACCCAGGGTATGCTGGTTTGAGTCCCACTAATCCTTGGTTTACGTTGTAGTGTGGACATACCCTACATTTCTTCCTCTTGGCAGGCACACTGCCACCTCAGAAGGCACTTGGATGTCTGTCTCATGCCTAAGCCCCAGCAGAATCCTCCAACCAAGTGAAGTTAGCATTCCCTGCCTATTTTACCTGTGTGACATTACACCCCATATTCTTCATAGTAATATTATTATGATATGAGTATGGCATAATTATGATGTATTTTGTGCAAGATAAGGCATGTGAGATATCATTGGAAAAGTTATGTTTTACTGAATATGATTATCATATTTGTATGCATGTATTATTTTTTATCTGAAGTTAGGAATATTGTCTATGCATCTATTACAAATGTGTTTACACCTGGGGAATGCCCACTAGACAGAATGCAATCAGTCTAGACTGCTGGCTGGAAAGGGCCACTAGGAAGAACAATAGGTCTTAGAAGATGCTAATCTCTCACCAGGGAGCCTTCCTGGGGATTCTGCAACAGCCTCTGAGTTATGGCTACAGGGTCATGTGATCAAGTCACCTGATACTGGACTCCATGATAATACTAATATTTTTCCACTGACTGAGGGTGGGAATCACACTGGAAGACACAGGATTCCCGCCATATGTAAAACCTATTTAAGGCAGGGGAGTGACATAATCATGGTTCGATCTTCACTGAATTCCCGCTCAAGATGACTGCTGTAAACATCTAAGAAACAAAGACTGGACTAGGGGAGAAGGACTGAGCCCAAGCTAGAAGGTTGTCTAGCCTGTGAATGGAATATCTGAAGTTTTAAGCTGCAGGCAAGTGCAGCTGACCTTCAAGTATCTCTGCAATCTGCCTAAAACAACATTTAGGGTGAGAATTTGCTACTTGTAACCAGTTTCTTTAGTATTTTAAGCTTAGATTTCATGTTTGTTTCATTTGCTAGGTAATCTGCTTTGATCTGTTTGCTATCCCTTATAATAACTTAAAATCTATCTTTTGTAGTTAATAAACTTGTTTTGTTTTGTCCAAAACCAGTGTGTGTGGAAATCATAACTTGGGGCAGAAAGCTGTGTATATCGCTCTCCACATTGAGGGAGGGGGCGAATTTCATGAGCTTACGCTGTATAGTTCTCTGTGCAGTTCAAGACAGTACAATTTTGGGTTTACTCTCTAGAGGGGGGTGTGCACTTGAGTGCTGGGCAATTCCTTTGCTAAGCCTTCCCATGCAGAGCCGATCCCAGCATTTGTGTGTATAGCTGCAGCTGGGTGTGTCCCTACCTGTATGTGTACTGGTAGAGTGCAGTCTGAAGCCTGGGGAAGGGTTTGACAGGCTGCATGGCAGTGCAGTGTAAAGGGAACCCAGGCTGGTGGGTCAAGCAGACTCAGTGGTACCCCAGTTCCAAGTGGCATCTCGTGGGATACCCGTCACAGCCTAATCCTGCTGGCCCCCTGAAAGCATGTCTAACTCCACACAGCGCAGCAGGACATGGGAACTGGGGTCCCTCCTAACTGTTAGCCTAGTGGCAAGGGCAGTTACCCAGGCTGCATAAAACCTCTGTTCAATTCCCTCCTCTGCCTGCCGTGGAAGAAAAAAATGTGTAGTCAGGTCCCCCCCCTCTCAGCTGAGCAGCTCAGCCTTTGGGCTATTCTGAGGTGAGTCTCTCTCCAATTGAAGCTGTTCTACTGTGTATAAATAATTAAATAAGCATTGGACTAGTTAGTGTGACAAGCGCTTAGGTAGGAAACTCCCAGGTCAAATCCCTTCTTTCTATCGGTCTAAGGGGGAAATTGAGCCAGGGTCTCTCACCTTGGATGACCATATTTCCCTATGCTGAATACAGGACACCTCGTAAAATTATTTGTATTCAAGTGAGTTCAAAGGCAATCAAGCAGAACTATGCAGTACAAATCTTCAAATTAACATCAAGTTGACTGAGCCCCTGTAAAAAGAATTACTGCATAGTTGGATTCTTTTTATTTACCTTCTTATCTTTAAGGCTTTAGGGTTCACATGGGGAGAGGTGACATACACACCCCTGCCTCCCCACAGACATACAGGGAGAGGTGAAACACACACACTCCTGTACACCTCTCACACAGGGGGGTGACCGACTGACCCTCCCCTCCCTGCTCAGTGCTCTCCACCATCCATTCCTGGCTGGGCCCCCGGGACAAAGCTGCCTCTCCTGATTCCTGGCGCCATGTCTTCCCGAGGCAACATGTGAAGGGGACATGCAGGATCACATGCCCCCTCACCCATTCCCAGATTTCTGCCAGGATTCACACCAGAATGTGGCCAGCAGCAGCCTTTTGGCACTGTGCGGGAGGGAAGGGACGGGAGCTGCTTCCAGCCGCAGGGGAAGGGTGGGAGAAGAGATAACCTGGCCCATGTCTGTGCAGAGCTTATCTCTTCCCACCCCCCCACCCCCCCCGCCGCCTGACTCCCCTATGGCTGGAAGCAGCTTGTCCATTCTTGCCCGCACAGTGTCAAAAGGAAGTTAACACCTCCAGGCTGATGCTGCCCACCCACATAGTCCAGCCACCTCCTGTGCCCCGACTACAGTGTGGGCAGGAAGGGATTAACCCTAAGGATGCATTGTGCACCAGGGTCCAGGGAACTTGACTGCAGGGGCTTCAGTGACCCTGACCAGAGAGGTGGCTCAGCAGGGGAGGGTGCCTAGGGGATGGAGCAGCCCCACACTCTCTGGAGGCAGGGGCAGGACCCAGGGTGGGGGGGTGAAGAGGGCGCTAAACCCTTGCCTGGGGGGCTGCTGTGGAGCCTGCAGAGTTGGGGCATGAACAGGCTGAAAATCGCTTCCCCCCCCTCACCACTCCAGAGCTTAGCTGAGGGGCAGAGAGGCTTCCCCATGCCAGTGCTGTGTGGGGCTTTCGCACATACAGAGCTTGGCTCCTCCTGGCCAGCGCCCCGGGCTCGAGGGTCTTGGGCTTTCCCAGGGCGCTGGCCAAGCCAGAGGCAGTGGGGGAAGGGAGGAGCCTGCTGGCCAGGCTGTTGGTGAGCTGAGCGCTCCAACCAGGGGCTGGTTCTCCGCACAGTGCTGGGAGCAGGATAATGCTCTGCTGGGGGGGGGGGGGGATATGAAGGAACAGTGGGTCTGGGGTGGGGGGGGTGAAGGGGCAAAGCAGGGGGAGCATGTAAAGGGCTGATGGGTGGGCAGCAGAGGCAACATATAACCGGCCGCCTCCTGGTGCCTGCTCACACTCACCAGCCACCACAGCTCGCAGCGCAGTCAGTGCTGGCCGGAAACAGGACTGGGGGCAGGGCGCTGCTGTCCGAGAGCCGGCACGCAGCGGGGGCTGAGCTGACAGGCCAGCAGGGGGAGCGGCCGGCCCTGTGCACTGCAGCTTTGCCCTGCCACCAGCCTTGCACACCTATCCCCATTGTCGGCCACTGGACCCCCCCACTCAGGCGGGCGGGCGGCTGGTGAGCAGGGATCCGCCAGCAGCAGGACCCGCCAGTACTGATGGGGAGGGAGACAGAAAATATGGGACAATTTGCCCGTTTCTAAGAAAAAGTCAGGACACCTGCAGGAGGGCTTAAATACGGAACTGTCCCTTTAAAAATGGGATGTCTGGTCACCCTAGCTGAGTGCCCTAGCCACCAGGCTGAAGGCTGTCAAAGAAACCGCCGGCACCATTTTATGTGGCTGCCATTCTTGCAAGAAACGTCCAGGCACCTGACTCCAGAAGCAGGTTCTGGGCTCAAGATACCAAACGGTGAGAGGTGCCTCCCTCCAACCCAGACTTCAGCACCTAACTCCCTGAGAAGGGCAGGGCTGAGGGCACAACCCTCTCCTCAGCATCTTGTATGGCTACCTTTGGTGACTCCCTGCCTAGTGGATCACATTTTTAGGCACCTATCTCTCCCCAGGTGCCTAAGCCAGGGCTTGTGGATTCCACTGGGTGGCTAGGCACCTACAAAGCCGGGTATTGCAACACTTAACTGCATTTGGGCATAAGTTACTTGCCCCAGGTCACAAGGGAGCCACTGGTGAAGCAAAGCACTGAATCCAGGTCTGACGAGCCCCAGCCCTGGGCCCTCACCTCTAGGCTCAATTTCCCTCTACTCTCATGTAATGATATTCAATTGTCTTGTTTTTAATTACACTGTGTTTTGTTGTTTTATGCTTTACCTTTCATTTTGAAGAGATAAACAACGAGGCCAATGCAAACAAATAAAACCACCAGGATCACACACAGAGCCACAATCCACAGGGAGACCTTTGGGAAGAAAACATCTGAAAAAAACAAAATCCCAGAACTTGCATTACTTGGCAATCTAGTTCCAAAGTCAAATGATTGTGTTACAAGGAAATACATCCAAAGCAGGGTTTCTGTCTGCACCCACAGAAGATCAGAAGAACATTAAAAAAATCAGTATGAAAAATATTTTCATGGGCAGTATTATTCTCATTGTTTGGATAAAGCACAATTCAGCTGCACATTTGAAAGGAAGTGTATACATCTAGTGCTTGGAACAAAGTATCTCACGAGTACATTTTTATTTATTTAATGTTACAAAATGTTCGAGCTAACCAAAGGAATTCCAGGAGACTTCTGCTTTCTGTCATGGTGGAGACAAGCAAATTTCAGGAAGCTAGCCCCTCCCTATCTGTGATAATCTGCATTTAGGACGGAAGAATCCCATGCACCGCTACAGGCTGGGGACTGACTGGCTAAGCAGCAGTTCTGCAGAAAAGGACCTGTGGATTACAGTGGATGAGAAGCTGGATGAGTCAGCAGCGTGCCCTTGTTGCCAAGAAGGCTAACTGTATATTGGGCTGCATTAGTAGGAGCATTGCCAGAAGATCGAGGGAAATGATTATTCCCCTCTATTCGGCACTGGTGAGGCCACATCTGGAGTATTGCATCCAGTTTTGGGCCCTCCACTACAGAAAGGATGTGGACAAATTGGAGAGAGTCCAGCAGAGGGCAACGAAAATGATCAGGGGGCTGGGGCATATGACTTATGAGGAGAGGCTGAGGGAACTGGGCTTGTTTAGTCTGCAGAAGAGAAGAATGAGGGGGGATTTGATAGCAGCCTTCAACCACCTGAAGTGGGGGGAGGGGGATCCAATGAGGATGAAGCTCGCCTGTTCTTAGTGGTGGCAGATGACAGAACAAGGAGTAATGGTCTCAAGTTGCAGTGGGGGAGGTCTAGGTTGGATATTAGGAAACACTATTTCACTAGGAGGGTGGTGAAGCACTGGAATGGGTTGCCTAGGGAAGTGGTGGAATCTCCATCCTTAGAGGTTTTTAAGGCCCGGCTTGACAAAGCCCTGGCTGGGATGATTTAGTTGATGTTGGTCTTGCTTTGAGCAGGGGGTTGGACTAGATGACCTCCTGAGGTCTCGTCCAACCCTAATCTTCTATGATTCTATCCATAAAACCATGTTTATTGCCCTTAAGAGTGCTTAAACAAATCTTTCTTTACTTTTCTATGTCAATTTCTTTTATGCTGTGTTTTGAAACCTGGATGTAAGCTTGGTAGTTGTGATTGGTGATTTGTTTGGAATGTTTGATAAGTGGTTTCATTGTAAAGACTGTGATTATTTTTGCTTGGTTTTGATCATGGTATCCCATAATGTATGTAAAAGAACCACTGCACATAAAACAGTGGGAGTCACAGGCCTGAATTTCCAGCAAGAGAAACACTTAGTAAGAGCTGGCCTACCATTGCTTGTTTATCTAAACTAAAGACTGTTAGTAATTTTAAAAATAAAATTACTTGGTCTCCAACAGTTTGAAATTATCCCTTTCTACCCAACAGTATTTCACATTCATACCTCGGTGATTAGCAATAGCATTAATACCTTTGCTGTGATGCCTACAAAAAACTTGACTGTTTTGGCAGTAGCCCTAACAACAATGATACTGGAAAAACAAAGACACAAACAAACAAACAAACAGGTTCATGGAAATTTTCAAAATTGTTTCAATTTCTCAGCGTTCAAAACAACATTTTTTTCACATTTTCCAAATGTTCATAACATATTTTTTTCACAAAATATTCACATTTTCATTCTTCACTTCTTTTCCTCCTTCTTTGACACTGAATATAATAAAATGATTAATTAACAGACTTTTTTGTTCCCTTCACTTTTTGCGTTTTCCACTTCAAGGGCTTGTTTCCAGGGAGCAGTAGTGTGGACTACAGGGATGTCTTTTCTAAAATACACTAACATGCTATGCAAGTTTGAAAATATATTACATTCAAAGTGCACTAGATAATTATCAGTGTGCACCAGCAGGGTCTGTATGGACCAATTAATGCCCAACACATTAATGCACTTTAGAAATCACACCCACATCGTGTGCATTGCTGCACCGTGGAGAGAAGCCCTTAGTTCTAAATATTTTTCCAACTTTCAAAAAGTTAGATTGGAAAATGTATACTACCAAGCCACTCTGCCTCCTTTTGCCACTGTGTAGCTTCTATCCCTTCAGTACCACTTGCATAGCTCTAGGAAACATGTGAATTTTCAATGTTTTTGGTTTATTAATGTAGTTGTATTTGTTACAGAGACATTTGAACTTGTTATGTATATTGAATAAATGCTTTGAGACGCCATTGTGCTAGGCACTGTGCACACACAGAAGCAGAATACAACCTAGATGGAGCTACTATAAGGTGGGTATATAACTGGTTGGAAAATCATTCCCAGAAAGTGGTTATCAGTGGTTTACAGTCATGCTGGAAGGGCATAATGAGTAGGGTCCTGCAGTGATCGGTTATGGGTCTGGTTCTGTTCAATATCTTCATCAATGATTTAGATAATGGTATAGAGAGTACATTTATAAAGTTTGTAGATGATACCAAGCTGGGAGGGGTTATAAGTGCTTTGGAGGATAGGATTAAAATTCAAAGTGATCTGGACAAACTGGAGAAATGGTCTAAAGGAAATAGGATGAAATTCAATAAGAACAAATGCAAAGTATTCCACGTAGGAAGGAACAATCAGCTGCACACATACAAAATGGGAAATGACTGCCTAGGAAGTAGTACTGCGGAAAGGGATCTGGGGATCATAGTAGATCACAAGCTAAATATGAGTCAACAGTGTAACGTAGTTGCAAAAAAAGCAAACATCATTCTGGGATGTATTAGTAGGAGTATTGTAAGCATGAGAAGTAATCCTTCCGCTCTACTCTGCACTGATTAGGCCTCAACTGGAGTATTGTGTCCAGTTCTGGGCGCCACATTTCAGGAAAGATGTGGACAAATTGGAGAAAGTCCAGAGAAGAGCAACAAAAATGATTAAAGGTCTAGAAAACATGACCTATGAGGGAAGATTGAAAAAATTGGGTTTGTTTAGTCTGGAGAAGAGAAGACTGAGAGGGGACATGATAACAGTTTTCAAGTACATAAAATGTTGTTACAAGGAGGAGGGAGAAAAATTGTTCTTCTTAACCTCTGAGGATAGAACAAGAAACAACGGGCTTAAACTGCAGTAAGGGCGGTTTAGGTTGGACATTAGGAAAAACTTCCTAACTGTTAAGGGTGGTTAAGCACTGGAATAAATTGCCTAGGGAGGTGCTGGAATCTCCATCATTGGGGATTTTTAAGAGCGGGTTGGACAAACACCTGTCAGGGATAGTCTAGATAATACTTGGTCCTGCCTCGAGTGCAGGGGACTGGACTTGATGACCTCTCGAGGTCCCTTCCAGTTCTATGATTCTATGATTCTAAGAAACAGATACAAATAGCTCACCATCCACATGAATAAAACAGATAGGGTGGGAGCAATGAATGAGAATTATCCCTATTTTACAGATGGGGACTAATGCGCAGAGAGATTAAATGTCTTGACTAAGGTCATAGAGGGAGTTCCTAGCAGAACTTGGACCTGAATGCAGCTCTTGCTTGTCCTAGTCCACTTTCTTCACCATACATCTATTCTTCCTCTTTTCATTGTTACCCAGTTGTATATGTGTGTTGATAATTAGTTTGTGGCTTTGATTGTTACTGACCTGATACATAAATTGTTGATTCCTTTTCTTGATTGAAGTGGCTGTTCCAGACACAACAGGACAATTTTTGGTTTGAGTTTTCTCTGATAATGACTGTAGTTTGTGCTTCAAACAGGTCGTCATCCACTCGGGATGTTTCAGAGAGTGATGGTAGATGCTGTCCACTGGGATCTCTCCATAGCACCTGGGGCTCTGGGTACCAACCAATGGATTGACAAACCACCCGAATCCCTCCATTCTGATAACCCTCAACAGAGAGCTGCGGATCAGAGCCTAAAGCTGAAGGAGAATGGGATACAGCTGTTAATTTGATATGCTAATTTATATGAATATTCAGCATAAAAGATAATGTTTTAAGCCATCGATAGAGGAGATAAATGGATTCTGAATCTGAATGCCCCGTGCTCATGGACACAGTAAATTACGTGAACATTTAAAAAACAATAAAACCTAGTTGTGTGGGGGACAGACTACCCTCATTATAGTGTAATAGGTCACCATTAGGAGTCACTCATATTATGACCTTTTGCAGAGAGTTGTCAAGTGGGTTAATTCACTGCACCCAGATGCTCCTAAAAGACCAGGAGTAAGTAAACTCATTGCATGTTGCTGTGTAATTGGACTGGGGAAAAGATGCAGGGACTGGGAACTGCTGGGTGTTAAGCAGTTAGTTCCAGCTCTGACTCCTGTGTGTGCTCCTGGAGAAAGGCAGGGGCAAGAGTGGTGCTTCTTCAGTATACAGCAGAGGTGCCTGGCCAAGTCTTCTGTGGCAGTGGGTTTCCTGCATGCTGTTACCACTCCTGATTCAGCAAACAGGACTCTTTTACTCATTCTAAATAGATACATTACACTAAGAAAATACTGGGCTCTCAGGTTCCCAATATCTGCTCCACACAGGAAATTGACTGGTAAGGTCCTGGAAATCTAATACCAGTAGTCAAAGGGGAACAATAGTGTCAAGTAAGATCTACCTGCAAAATCCTATTGCATTATTTCATAACTGAAACTGGAATTTTCTTGAAGAATGAATTAGGACGAGACTTCGGCCTGGTCTAGACTTAAAACTTTTGTTGGCATAATTATGTCAGTCAGGGAGTTGATTTTTTACCAACATAACTATGCTGGCAAAAGCCCTAGTGTAGATTCAGTTATACCAGCAAAAATATCCTGTTGCTGATGTAGCTGATTTTGTTTGGGCAAGTAGTATGAGTTATATCAGTACAAACGGTGTCTACACTAGGAGGGTTTGCTGGTGTAGCTATACCAGTATAGCTATCCTGAAACGTGTAGACAGAGCTAATATTAAGAGAAGAATGTATTTTCTCTAATGCATCTTCCATTGAGCTGTTGTCCTCTGTTGCCTGATCTTTAAGCTGATTCTAGATCCTGCATAGCTTGGGATCTGTGCACTTTCAAGGCCATCCTTTTCTTTTGTGTTTTACAGCTGAAATCTCTTGAGCTTTCTCTCCTTAGATATGTCCATTTTTAGGGGCTTGGGAGAGAGTGTTCTTAATCGAGAAACCCCAGTTCAGGAATTTACTTACACAATGAGCTTGACTGGACCAAAATGTACATGCAGACCTTTGGACAATATTTCAAGGCCTGTTTTCTCCATGTTTTTTCCCTTCAGAGGTTGTTTTGAGGGTGTGTGTATAGCAAGGGATGTACACTTGTGCTAGGTCTTCACACTCGTGTCACCCACTGGTCACTGCATATTATGCATCCCTTTTTGTGACCAATCCGGAAAGGATATGAGTCTATTACAGCTCTTCGCTCCAGAGGTCCCTGGAGTTGGCCAAGATAGCAATAGTCATAGTGATGTTAGCTCAACTTGTATCTTTGTATGTATTTACTAGACTGTAGGTTCTAATAACTGTAGGATCCATTTCACTCCTCCTGTTTTACAGTATATGTAAAGGCACCAAAGGTGATTGTAAGACATCCCTGATTGCTCTGTCACCACATGCTTTTAACATTCATCTGAATGATGATGTGGCTGGCTGGCTGTGTTCTCACTTCCTGACAATGGTTGGGACTTGAACAGTGAACTGACTGGCTAAATAAAGGGAAGACTGAAATGATGGTGGCTGGTCAAATAGAAACACAAGGAGTAACAGACAAGAGTTGCACCTGCACCTTCAGTCCAGGAGATGGATCCCCCCTTTCCAGTTCAATATACAGTCTTACAGAATCCCTTTTTGTTCTTGGTCTCCAAGATACTAGTGGTATCCCATAGTGTTAGTTTCATGCAGCGTTGTAACTCTTTTCCTTTGCTACAAAAAGTGAACTTCCAGCTTATTACATTGTTTTTCCATGTTAAAAATATATTCTGGCGACTTTTTTTTGAGAATCCCTAGTATCCCCATGCTTTGGAGCAGGGCTGTGAAATTTGGCAGAGGTATGTGCCTTTTGCCATCACAGTGAAAAATCACCCAAATTAGGCCAAGCTATATACCTTTGAATAATCTCCATTTGCACATGCTCAGGAGAGACTTGTTACAATGCCACAACAACATTTTGCATTGATTCCATATGCACTGAGCATGCTTCTGCCTGGGATGGCAGGGGACTGAGCTGGACTTTTCAGGCAAATGCCCTGCGAGTGCTGCTGTGGGTCAGGCCAGGGCTGGGTACCAGAACTGAAAGCAGGAAAATTGTCACCCCTGTTCTCTCAGTCCTCCTTTCCCCCACTGGCCCCAAGCAGTGTGGCGGAGGAAACTGCTTGACTTGAATGCAGAGGGTACCGGAGATGGACCTGGAGGGTGGAGGGATTTGATTGGGACAAGGAGCCTGGGGGACTGGGTGGAGACTGGGACTGTAGACTGGTGGAGGAGGAGGAAGGGAAATACAGAGTAGAAGTTGAGATGTGCAGGCTGAGAGGTGGGTGGGGGGTGGGAGATTGGACAGGCTGGGCAAGGAAAGTGAGCTAGGGAGGTAAACAGGGGGCAGAGGGAGGTGGATATAATAAGAACCCATATTGTGGGGGGATAACTGGGACTGGCTGGGCAAACAGACTGGAACTGGTGAAGGGGATACACTAACACTGGATGAGGAGTCCCAGAGAGAGAGACTGGGGCTGGAAGCTAAGGGAGAGAGAGAGAGAGAGATTGAAAGAGAAGCTTGGGCATGAGGGGACTAGGAATGGCTGGGCAATGAGACTGAGACTGTGGAGAAGAACTGGATGTGGGGGTAGAGACTGGGAGCAGATGAAGATTCCAGTACGGGACACTAGGCCAGACTGGGCGTGGAGACTGGGACTGGGATGAGAAGCCTGAGGAGTGGAGATTGGAACTGGCTAAGTCAGAAGAATGGAGCTAGGATGATGAGCCAGTTTAAGGAAGAGACAGGACTGGGACAGGCTGGAGGGGATGGGGTAGCAGGGTCATTGCTTACTAGAGTGCACAACCTTCCTGAGCCTGGCTTGGAACCTAAAATTCTGAATTTCACTATTCCTCTCCTGTCAGAGAATACCTGTGAAATCCATTGGCAAAATATCTCATCCCTGCCTAGTGCTGGTCCACAAAGAGGATGAGACGTTACTATTGCTCTCTGTTACTCCATCAGCTCAAGTGGCAGAGGCTCATGTGGTGGATCTAAAGATTCCAACCTGGCTGATGACCACTGTTGTGTGTCAATTCCACATGATTGAATTTCTGTTTTTTTCAGCTTGCTTTTTTTCTGGTTTGCTGTTCTTTCAGTTTACACACACACACACACACACACACACACACACACACACACACACACACAAAATTAAGGTTGCAAAGTCAAACATTCAAAAGTTAGGAAATATCAGATTTAAGGTCACCTGTGCAACACTAAGTCAGCCCCTGTGTGTGTAGGCATAATGATACAGTCTTTAATTACATGATTACATTCTATTTTTTCTATAGAGAGCATGTTCAGTACGCATGATGGACACACTCTGGGAATGACTCAGGGTTGCATAGTAAAGGAGACTGTCATCTTTACAACACCTTGCTTAATTTGTTGCAGAAGTTAGAAGGTGTGAACTATTGAAGTACTGGACAGGTGGGTTTAGGCCCACCCAAAATGAAGGCCATGCCCCTCAACTAAGGGGAGGAGCCACTAAGTCCAGGCTCCAACTGATCTTGGGGGACAACAAAAGAGAAAAGAGGAACAGGGGTGAGGTCAAAGGTTGAAAATCAAGGAACTGGAAGGGGACACCAAGCAGAGAACCCCAGACTGCACCACTACTCCCCAAAGGTGTCCAAGGAATCAGTGGACGCTGCCCAGAGGAACTCTGCTCGGGGGCTTGACTTCACAAGGGAACTGAAATAACCCCCACAGACAAAGAGCACACATGCGTGTACACACAAACACGTCCAGCTTCCTCCTCCTGATATGACAGATGGCCGTCTTGGCCTACGCCAGGAGGAGGTTGATGAGGAGGGCCCATGACTTTGCGGGGTTATGGATGGGGTGTGCCAGGATTAGGAGGTGCGGGAAAAATAAGAGGCTGCAACCTGATGCACCTGTGTAGATGTGCGCCAGGGTCTCCTTCTCGGATGGTGTGTTTTGCTGCTGGGTTACTGTTGGTGGTTATTGGTATATCGCTGAGTGGTTTTGTGTGTATGAAATTTTCACGGAGTTCCTAGAGCAAGAGATAGATGCTCCTTTTAGTGGATATGTGACGAAAGAAAGAAAGAAAGAAAGAAAGAAAGAAAGAAAGAAAGAAAGAAAGAAAGAAAGAAAGAAAGAAAGAAAGGTACATTTCTAGGAAGTCACATGCAAATGAGACACACTAACTGCCATCTCAAAAGAAAAGGAGTACTTGTGGCACCTTAGAGACTAACCAATTTATTTGAGCATGAGCTTTCATGAGCTACAGCTCACTTCATCAGATCCGATGAAGTGAGCTGTAGCTCACGAAAGCTCATGCTCAAATAAATTGGTTAGTCTCTAAGGTGCCACAAGTACTCCTTTTCTTTTTGCGAATACAGACTAACACGGCTGTTACTCTGAAACATCTCAAAAGAAAATACAAACACAAGCTACTGACCTGCTACTTTCAGTTCCAATGTGGCTTCATTATAAAATGTCAAGGACTGAACAAAACACCTATATTGTCCCTCATCAGAGGGTCTGATATTGTGTATCCTCAGCGAAACACTTCCATTGGCGATGCTGTCTCTCAGAAACACTGTCCTTCCCTGATACTCTGGTGTCTGATCTTCAGTCTGATCCTTCCCATCACTATAGCGATGAACAAACTGGGAGAGCTGGGACTGGAACCATATCACCTCCATGTTCTCAGCGCTCATCCTGGGGGACAGGTGGCAGGGTAACACAATGTCCTCTCCCACAATGGCAGTGACAGGCTGGTCAGGTCCAATGACTCTAAACTGGGCTGTGAAATGCACCAGAAAACAAAGAAAATAAACTTAGAGGGAGAGGGAGAAACTGATATAAAAGACACACAAAGCAGGTTCTAGTTTATACATTTTATATTCCATGGAGCCATTGCAGGGTCATGTGAATGGACAGGGTTTCCTGAGTTTATATGTGAGGTTATTAGGAAAAACACATTTGCATAACCAGACACCCACATACATTGTTAGAAGTGGTGAAATGTGTTCCTGAATTATCTGCACAAGCAGCCCAGACCAGGGGTAGCGTGCATGTTATTTTTCTGGCAAGCATTTCCAATTGTCAGTTTTTGGTGTGTTGTTGCTAATTATCACCATTTGTGAGACAATGGGTAACATCTGGGGGAAAAAAAAAAGCCTAAACTCCACTGAGAGTTAACGACACTTAGACCCCTTAGTGCCAGATTCTCAAAAGCATTTAGGCGCCTAAAGCTGCAAAGAGACACCTAGTGGTGGCTGGGAGCCTACCTCCTATTGAACTCAATGGGAGTTAGGGGCCAAATTTACACAGGGACTTAGGCATCTAGGCCCAGGTCCTCAAAGGAATATAAACTTCTAACCTCCACAATAGGAGCTAGCAAACCAAATACTTTGAAAGACCTGGGCCGTAACTCCCACTTTTGATGCCTGAAGCTGACGTTTAGGTGCCACTATTCACACAACCCCCACTCACCCGGTCACCTAACTCTGGAAGGGACCAAATTTCCACAGTACCTCCATTATCACTGGAAAAATCCCCTGGTGCAGATGTTTCTGCTGCCGGATGTGCACCCTGCTGCCTCCGGCAAGTGCCCGCGCACCTGTCACCCACCTAAACCCCTGCAGGATCCTCAGAGGGGCTGTCAATAAAGCACATAAAACATCAGGGGGTGTCTGGGTCCTTCATTTTGCGTGTGTGTTTCAATTTTACCAACTTTTATGGGGAGGGGCCCTTCACATAACACAAGAACCAGGGGTCACCCAATTAAATGAATAGGCAGCAGGTTTAAAACAAACAAAAGGAAGTACTTCTCCACACAATGCACAGGAAACCTGTGGAACTTGTTGGCAGGGGATGTTGTGAAGGCCAAAAGTATAACTAGGTTAAAAAAAGAACTAGATATGTCCATGGAGGATAGGTCCATCAACGGCTATTAGGCAAGATGCTCAGGGATGTAGCCCCATGCTCTCTTTGTCCCTAAATCTCTGACTGCCAGATGCTGGGAGTGGATGACTGGGGATGGATCACTTGATAACTGCCCTGTTCTGTTCATTCCCTCTGATGCACCTGGCATTGGCCACAGTCGGAAGACAGGATACTGGGCTAGATGGACCATTGGTCTGACTCAGTATAGCTGTTCTTATGTCCCTACATCCTAACCACTGGGCTAAAATGTAATAAGGGGAGCAGCTTCTACTCCTTCAGTATTTTGTTGCTGTTGTTGCTCAGACATCTAACTCCAAGAAAGGGTTCACAGCTGTGAATCCCATGTGGAGATAGGTGCTTTCCTCCAGCCAGGAGTTAGATGACTAAGTACCTTGGAGGTGCAGGGTTTAGGACCAACCCCTCTCTTCAGCATTTCCCCTAGGCCAGATGGGGAAGTTGGCTCTTTTGGATACCATTCTCAGGAGCCTCTCTCTCCCCATTCATTGCATAGGGAGTCTAGGTGCCAAACTCTGGCTTTATTGATTGCACTAGGTGGCAGGGTGCCTAAAGGCTAGGCATTGCCACTCTGAGCATTGCAACACCCAAGTCCCTGTGTGGATTTAGCCCCATGGCCCTGTTATAGCAGCTTCATAGAGTTATGCCAGCACAAAGCTTACGTAATGGAGAAAGGATTTGTGGCATCTGTTGGTACAGCCTTGTAGGACAGTATCTGTGTTGTAAGTGTGATGATCTATCACAAGCTAACATCTCCTCAGCATCTTCTCACACTCAGCTTTCCCCTCAGTCTGCTAACTTTTGTAGATCCCAGGCTCGGGCACCTAACCCTTCCTATGCATTTCATAGGGAGCCGGGGGCTAGATTCACAAAGGGACTTAGGCGTCCAACTAACTGCCACTTTAGGTGCCTAAATCCCAGGATCAGGCACCACTGATATTCACAAAACCGCAACTCAGCTGCCACCTAACTCTGTAGGTCCCTAAACTCACCTGGCACCTAAGTTTTGCAGTAAAAGTTTCCTAGAAGCCTTTGATTCTGCCCGTATGCCACTGCTCCATTCTAGGCAGCTGGGTGACTAAACCTCAGAGCCACCCAGGAACCTCAGGAAGAAACGTGCTTCTCTTCCTAGCTCCCCTGTGAGGCCCAACCTGGTCAGCATGCTCCGAGCTCACCTACCGGATCAGGCCCCGTAGGTGAGCTCATGCAAATCCACCTGGGTGGGGAGGGGAAGGAAAACATCCCTCAGGTCGCCATCTCCTATTGGCTAGTTTAGGTGGCTCCCCACTCAGCCAGCTGGCCCTTGTGAATCCCATTCTGAGGTGCCCCTGTCTTCCTTCATTGAATAGGGAGCCTGAGCACGTAGCACACACTTTGTGGATCCCATTCTGAGGCTCCCCTCTCTCTCCATTCATTGAACAGGGAGCCTGAGGATCTAACTCAGGCTTTGTGAAGCCCAGCACTTGGCTAGGCACCTATAAGTTAGGTGTTGTGATGCTCAGCACCACCATGCCTAAGTTCCTGTGTGAATCTAGCCCTGGGTGCCTGACTCGGGGCTGTGGATTCCACTAGGTGGCAATGAAAACCCTCCCACTGACTTCAGTGACCTTTGGCTCAGTCTCTAAAGGAGTACATTCATTGCTGTTAGGCAGGTTCACAGCTTGGGATCTTCTTGGGCCCAAAGCTGCTTTTCCCACCACAAAATTGTTCTGTATCTTGGAAAGTTTAGCGAGTGCAGAATGTGGCATCCTATTGCCTAACCCTGCTCCTCACTGGGAAAACCTTCCACCTGAGCTCTGTGATATGCTCTGGCTTCCAGTATATTTCTGGTGCAATACAAGGGGATGATTTTGATATATAAAGAAATAATTGGTTCGGTTCTGGCTAACTTGCAGACCACCTCTCTCCGCACAGGACACCGTGGCAGTGAAGGTCAGCAGAGGTGTGTGAACTAACAGCCCCAGTGGGAGGGAGATGGTGGCAGGGCATTTTCCAGGCAAGGTGCTGGAGTGCAGCATTCAGTTCCCATCCCTTGGTTCAGCATGTTGCCAGGCCTATTAGCTCCCCAAGGCCTTGAAGAAAGGAGAGGGATGATGAGAGTGTACATCAGTGATGGAGAGTGGAGAGTTATGTATAGTAAGTCCGGACGCGGTTTGGAGGATCTTTGTTTATGGTAGTTTTTGTTCAGTTTTGTATCAAAGACTGGAATTAGGTAAATTTCATAAATCAACCCAAACAAACAAATTCTATAAATGCATCGGGTGTCGTAGGGGATTTCTACCTGAGACCAGCTGGTGAATGTGGAAATCAAATAAGAAAATGATAAAGCCAGGCACAGAGGAGATGGTTGCGGAGCAGCAGCAGAATGAGGAAATCTTCACCTTCATTGTAACTTCAGTTGCAAAACTGGAGCAGGGGAGGGAGAAAAAAAAGTGGTGAGTATAACACTGACTGTGGCAAACAGCATGTTGGCTGTTAAGAAGCAGATGATTATAAACAGGACATATTAGATTTTGAAAAGGGATAAATACACTGTTAAGTAGACTCATTTTGACGTCCTGGAGCAACAAAAGCCATTTCACAGTAAAGATCCATAGGCTGATAGATTTTCATTGATTATTAGAGTTTAAGGTGAGGAAGGTCCATTAGATTATCTATTCTAGCCTGCCGTATATCAGAGGTCATTACATTTCAGTTACTCTTGCACTGAGCCCAGTAGCTTGTGTTTGGCTAAAGCATACCTTTCCAAAAGGCATCCAGTCTTAATCTGAAGAGACAGTTTTGATCAAAGGATGGAGAACCCACCACTTCCCTTGGAAGTGTGTTTCAATGCTTGCGATATGAGGAGATCAAGTTTTTCCCACAACTTGTGTGCGAGTAGAGGAGCACAGTGTAGACATGCAACAGCAGTTTAATTCCAGTGCTTTAATAAAAGTGGTGCGAGTAAAGGAAAGCGGAGCATGCAGATGATCCAGTCTACATCATTTTATTGCAAAATTGTGTAGCGTGCCTTAGTAGCAGGGCACCCAGATGGGGGGTGTCTTACCATAAGAATTGTCAGGAGGAATATAAGGGTTTAATGGTGGGCAGGGGAAAGTACAGATTTAGATAAAATCCTGTGTACAAGTGTGAAGCAGTTGTTAAATTTCAAAAGCATGGAACTCTGTCAGGGGAGCAGGCTAAGGCTGGTCTAGACTTAAAAGTTAGATTGACATAGCTACGTTGGGCAAGGGTGTGAAAAAACAGCTGCTGTAGCATTTCAACTGTAGACTAGCCCTATGTCTACACTACAGGGTTAAGCTGGCATAGCTACAGCAACGTAGCTATGGTAGTATAGGATCCCTAGTGTAGACATACCTGTGTTTGAGCCCTGATCTACAATACAGACTTATGTCAGTATAACTACATCACTCAGGGGTGTGGATTTCCCATACCCCTGACCAGCACAGTTATACCTACCTAGCCCGCAGTGTAGGCAGTGTTAGGTCAATGGGAGGGCTTCTCCAGTTAACATGGCCGCCCCCTCTGGGGGAGGTGGAGTACCTACGCTGATGGAAGAAGCTCTCCCTTTGGTGTAGGTGTAGGTGCAGCTGCAGCACTGTAAGTGTAGACAAGCCCTAAGGCCTTGTCTACACTGGCAAGTTTCTGCGCAGTAAAGCAGCTTTCTGCAGTGTAACTCCCAAGGTGTCCACACTGCCAAGCCACTTCGTGTGCAGAAACTCCTCAGTTGCAGCAATGCACAAAACCCACCTCGTAAGGCTTACACCGCAGAGGCTCCAGTGCTGTATTGGCATTACAGCTCAGAAAGCAATCAATTGGCCTCCGGAAGTGTCCCATAATCCCTTTTGCTTCCTGCCGCTCTCTGAATTTACAAGACAGCATGCCGACACACTCTCTGTCCCCCAAAACACACTGTCTCTCCCTGCCCTCCATACATACATATACACACACACACTCCCTGTCACACACTACCCCCCCACTCCCCCCCTGTTGAAAAGCAGCTGGTAATGTAGTAGGATGCCCATGGAACAATGTGATTGGAAAACCTGCATCATGTGATGCTGTGCCTGCACCATGAGGCATTGCAAACCCTTCCCAAAGCAACCTGCGGCCAGCTGCACAGTGGGATAGCTACCACAATGCACTGCTCTCTTTGCCATAGCAAGAGCTGCGAATGTGGATGCACTCCATCATCACAAGGAGCACGATTTAGACGCGCAACAGCGGTTTAATTCCAGTGCTTTAATAAAAGTGGTATAACTTGTTGCGCAGAAACTTGCCAGTGTAGACAGACCCTGAGTGTAGGGTAGGTACAGGTAGGTCCTTTCCTTTACAGTGAAAAGGCAGCGTGTGAAGCTAGGTCTACACTTAAAATGCCACAGTAACACAGCTGCACCACTGTAGTTATTCAGTGTAGACACTACCTACATCAACAGAGGGTTTTCCTCTTCAGAGCAGGTAATCCTCCTCCCCAAATGGTGGTAGCTAGGTCAATGGGGAAATTCTTCTGTTGCCCTAGTGCTGTCTCCACCTGGGGTTATGTTTGTTTAGCTATGTCTGTCAGGGGAGGTGAGTTTCACATCCTTGAGCTAGGGTAATATGACCAGTCCTAAGTTAACTGAGTTTTTTGCCGTTTAATTATCAAGTGTTTTTGAACAGAAAGAAAATTTGTTGGTGGGAGTTAGTGGCTAGTGAGGCAATTGTAGACAGCACATAGCCCGAGTGGACCAATCCTGTTCCTACACCCTTCTCCCCCCTGAAGCTCAGCCCCGCCAATCATACCTGTCCCTTTCAGTCCAGCCCCTCTCCCAGCCAGCCCCCAATGCTCTGTTTTGTCCAGGCTTTATGTCCCTGATGGCAGCCCACCTCAGATTACCAACAACTCCCCGTTAGCACTACCCCTGAACTCAGATCTCAGGGGGAAGGTGAGCCTGAGCATGCTGTGAAAGGGAGGGGTGGGGTTGGTTTGTTCAGCTTTTTCTCAGAGGCTGGCAGAGAAAACACACACAGGGTCTATTTGTTCCCCAGAGCAGGGGCAGCAGGTTTGTATAATTTTTGGTGGTGCCCAAAACAGGTCCAAGTCCCCCCCGCACACACACCTGCCTTGTAAGCCGATACATATTTTTAAAGATAATGTAAAAATGGACTGGAAACAGTAAGCATTTAACAGTTTCCTATATTGCACAATGTGGGGGGGTGTGGTGGGATGAGGGCTCTGGCTGGGCGTGCGGGCTCTCGGGTGGGGCTGGGGATGTGGGGTTTGAGGTGTGGGAGGGGGCTCAGGGCTAGGGCAGAGGGTTGGGGGTGAGGGCTGCAGGGTAGGGCCGGGAATGAGGGGTTCACGGTGCAGGAAGGGGCTGAGGGTGGGGGGTGAGGGCTGTGAGGTAGGTTCAGGAATGAGGGGTTCATGATGCAGTAGGGGACTCAGGGTGGGGCAGAGGGTTGGAATGTGGGGGGTGATGGCTCTGGCTGTGGGTGCAGGCTCTGAGGTGGGGCAGGGCCAGGGATGAGGAGTTTGGGGTGCAGGCAGGCTGCCCTGGGGCTGGGGCCAGAGAGGAGGACTCCACAGTCCCCCCAGCCCTCTCCCCACCAGCAGCAGCGAGCTCCAGGGGAGGAGGCCCCCTCCCCCCGCAGCAGTACACTCACCCGGCACCATCACTGCATGTGCTCCTAGGGGCTGGGACCCTCTCAGGTCCAGGAAGCCCCCTCGCCTCCCCTGTGGTGGGTGCTGGGGGGTCAGGGGGCTGCCATCACATGTGGCCTCCTCCCCTGCCACAGCCTGCTGCCCCTCACCATAGCCCCAGCAGCTGCTCAGGTGAGGTCCAGACTCCGTCTCCCGGAACCCCCCTCGGCATTGCCTCCCAGTGGGTGCCGGGGGAGGGGAGGGATGCCAATCACGTATGCACCTGCTCCCCCTCCTCAGGTGCAGCAGCCACCTCAGCCTGCTGCCGGCGCCGCTCTTGTGTTGGAGGCAGCAGCGGCCGATGGTGGCGGCGAGGGAGCGCAGCGTGCAGCGGCAGAGAAAACGCCTGCTGGAGGCAGGGTCACTCCGGGGCGAGGGGGAGGCGCAGGGGGGCAGCAGGTGGGCGCCGGGGGAGAGACCCGGCTCCGAACATTGGTGGAGCTGGGTCCCTGGGCCCTGAATATTCCTGGAGCCTGGGCACCACGTGCCCATACAACTCGCCGCCCCTGCCCCAGAGGGCTTTCTTTTAACATGCTGTGCACATTCCCTTTGAGAAGAAAGATTAGTGTCTCTCCCACCTTTGCCCTCCCCCTCCCAGACCCCTGCCCTCCTTGCTGCAGATCCTTCCCACATTATGACACGGAGAGTGAATCTGCAGACAATGAGAAAGGCATTCCCCACAAGTATCAGAAACCATCCGGCGTGGACCAAGGAATTGCAGGGTTTGGTATAACCCTGGCCTGTAAGCAGAGTTGGGGACTCACTGAACCTGGCCTTGGAATGCCACTGTCTCCTATGGATGGCAACACTGAGCAGACACAAAGGGTTTTTTTAAGAGCCACCTGAAAAGAGGCTGTATTCTGTGCACTGCTTGACCAGTTTGGGTTTCCCCTCACCTAGAGTATGCAAGGAAAGGGGGATGTAACTGCAGCACACAGCTCTACACCCATCTGCAGGGTCAGAGAGGTGTGAAAGGGCCAGTTCATCTCATTGTGAACATCGTAGTTGAATAATAACGTCCCACGGAGACAATACAGCCTGAAACAATAGCTCACGGCTGCGTCATGGACAGCCAGACCTAGTGGTCAGAGCCAGGGTCCACAACCATGGGATGGGAGTCAAGAGTCGGCCAGGTCAGGCTACGAGGAGATCAGAAGCAGGAGATAAACTTGACAGCAGAACCACAAATCAGTAACCAGAGTCAAGCCAGGTCAGGATACCAGGGATTCAGTGGCAGGAGACAAATTGGAGATCAGAATCACAAGTTGGACACCAGGAGTCAACTCAAGCCAGGAGGGTGCGGGGAACTGGAGGGTGACAGGGAGGAAGGAGCAGGGTGAATCCTAGTTGTATGGACAAATTCCTGTTCCTGTGATGCGTTTATATAGAAGCTGTGGACCAATCAGGACCCGCAGCATTCTACCAATCAGGTTCCAGGCCTGGAGTCCTCTGTCAGGGTTCAGCTTCTGCCCTAGCCCCTGATAGCAGGTCACTGGGTAGTAGGTTGGAGCTTCCTAGCTCCTAAGAGTCCTCTGAACCAGGATCCAAAATCTCTGGTCCCTAACAGGGATGTGAGAATGTTTCCATTCCTAGTAATGAGTGTTCCCAGTGCTGGAGAACCTGGGTTATGTATCAGAGTATGACTGCTCTCAATTCGCCAATGTCAGCAGTGTGTCCTGGTGCATACTACTAAAATGTCTGTTCTCAGCTTTACACCCACTGGGGAAGGGCTTCCCCAGATCCTGCTATACACACCAGGGTAAGAAGGGGCTCAGATGCCCCCAGAAGGGCACGTTGCCATATCTTGGTTCACATTAGGTGGCATGGATGGGGTACACACAGGGGAGGGGAATGTTGGGCTGACAGGTGCTGCCGTTCCTATTCTCAGCCCCATATCTCCCTTCCCTCCCAGCCCCCAAATCCTCACCATTGCATGAACCCCTCCTTCCCTTCATAACTGCCTCTCCCCTTGCTGCACCCCATCCTCTATTCCCATCAAATCTTCTATGACTAACCACCCTCCTCCACAGTGAGCATTTACATGTGTAATTCCTTTTCTTTTCAAAAATAACTTCAGTGCCCTCTGCTTTACTCAGACTACATTTCCATCAAATAAAATAAAGCAAAAACCCTTTGAGGAAGGCAGATTGCTTCTGACCTGTATTTCAGATTTCTGTCTAAGGCTGGATTTGAAATCACAGGGCCTTGGTTGTGCTTAGGTTCCATGGCTGCATTATTGCTCCTGCAGATCAGAACTAGCTGCCACTCCTGGAAACCCTCTTGCTGCACATTTGCAGTGTAACCCCTCTGCTGCACTGTCAAGCACTTCTAAGGCTGGGGTGCCTAACTGGTGTTTTCCCCCAAAGGGCTAGTGGATGCCACGCACTCTGGTGGGGTAACTCTCCAGTGTCTGAGACCCTAGCGCGATGGTCTCAGCTTGTAACTTCCCCTTCTCCAGTGCAAAGGAAACATTGTCCCATGACTTGGCCTAAACCTCTTGTGATTTAAATCTCACTCCTCATTTAACAGCTTCTGTGGTATAGAAAGTTCCCTTATTTCACTCATGGGAACAAGCCTGTGAAAGGATTCAGCTTCTCAGAGAAATGTTTTCCACAGCAGACATCTTTACAGTCTTCATTTTTTGCCCTTCTTGCCACACTGCCCTGTAACTTACTTCTTATAGAAACTTGCAAACAATTAAGACTGTACAGAGCCGAATGATGCAATTATACCTGTGACAGGCAACTTGCAATTAAATTAACCTGTCATTAAAATCCAGAGCTATTACTCATTAGAGTTGACAGCAATTCCCTACCTTGTACTCCTGGGAAGTCTCCTTTATGGGACTCAGCCCGAGCTCCGTCGTAAACCAAGCAGATGGAGGTTTGTTTGATCCTCTTCACAGAACGGTTTGAGAGGCTTCTGGCGTTCTCCACACAATCTATCCCCTCCTGCTCCCTTTGCTACCTGTAAACCCAGTCATTTGGCTATTTCTAAGACATTTGCCAGATGCCTGTTCAGCCTGGGGTTTCTCTGCTGGGTAGGTTTTCTGCACTGAGGGCAGGAGACGTCTGTATCCAATCCCTCCCAGCACTGGGTGATGCAGGCTCAGCAGAAATTGTGCCTACAGTCTATAATTACTGGGCCTTTAACGTATTCCAGCCAGAAGGGACAAATAGCTTCATCCTGCAGGTTTTTCCATGGGTTTTTCCATGGCTGATGGCTCCCTCTAGGCAGTGTAACAGGGGTAGTTTCACTTTCCTGAGTTCAGAACTTTGTCCAGCCTGCAGCAGTAACTGGGTGTTTCCCTTCCTGCTGTTTACTGAGCTGGAACTTGGAAGGAGCCCTCTGGCAATATTCCAGCTTTGGAGGTTTTTGTGAAAAAATGTTCCAATAATGCTGTAATCCTGCAATCAACCCCTGTAGTAGGTCACTGTGGCTTTCCTTGGACATCAGTGCCCAGGTGGGATGCTGACCTTGCAGGGGCAGGGTCTGTGTGTCTAATCAAACCATAAGTCAGATTTGGTCAAATGAAATAAAAGGAAAATGCATTCTAAGCTGATCTTAATGTTTTCAGTGCCCTTACAAACTTAGATGCTTCTCACCACAGGCTGGCTGGTTGCCCTTCAGCCAGGCTCTCCCCTTCGATTAGTGCATTAGTCGCTTGGTGGTGGTGTCTGTAGATGGAGGTGGAAGAGAGAGGAAGAGCCTGGCAAATGTCTCTCCTTTTTATCATGTTCTTTCTTCCCTCTTGGCTTTGTCCCCCCCATTCAGGGTCAGGTGAGAATTACCTCATCGTAGCCCCAAACTGACCAAAGGAAGTGGGGAGGGGTTATTCACTCAAGAGTCCAACAGATCCTTTGTTGCTGCCTACGCCAGTGTTTTTTGTTCCTGTGAGGCTGGGCTGGGTTTGTCCCATACATGCCCTGATGAGGTATGAACTGCCCCTCTGCTCTTGGAGATTTTTGCCTGGGCTTGTTTTAAGCCATGAGGATACATTTTCAGCCTCATAACTATATACATGTGTAAGCAGAGTCAGGATGAGCTCTACCCTGACATCTGGTGGCGAGTCATGGTGGGTTGTGGAAAAGAACTTCAGGGGCTGATCTCATTTGCATAGGCACACCCACCCAGCCTAGATGGTCACTTTGGCTGCTGTAGGAGCCCCAGTTTCTCTGTTATTGGGGCAGGAATAAACTGTTATTATCCTGATTATGTGAATCAAGGACAGTGGAACTGTACTCAGCCTTTTGTTATGATGGAGGGACTCACCACCAACAAAGCAGCACTCGCTAGGCAAGGGTCATGGGTTCCAAAACCCAGTGAATGGAGAGAGGCTGGGGTCAGGTATTAATACTTGGTGGCATGGGCCTCCTGGTGAGGGGCTTACATGGTAATTGTACTTCTTCCTCTCTCCACTGTAGAATATCAGAGCTAATTTTGATTCTATTAGGAATCTAGTTACAGGCTGCTGAGCTGAATTCACTTTGGGCTAATGGTGCACCAGCACTGAGGCTCCCCTACTACACGCTGAAATCACAAAAGAGCTAAACTTACTAAGGGCTGAAATCACTGAGTGTTGTGTTAAGTAGTGGGGGAGCCTGAAGATATATTGCAGAGCAGTTTGTGGGATGGCTGGCAGAGCATTGCAAGTTTGCGGGACGGTGAGCAGAGCAGAGTGGCTGGTGGAGCGGAGCAGTTTATTGGCTGCCTGGAGCAGCTCATGGGGGCAGCTGGCAGAGCGGAGCCCCATGGAGAGGTGGGGCAATCAGCTTTGGACCATGTAAGGTGCCCCTTAACCCCGCCCCCCCCCATCTACACCCAGGTTGGGAGATAAACTTTTGAACTCTGGGGCTGCCCTGACCAGGGACAGAGACTTCTGGGTCGTTGGACTTTTGGGACTTTGGGTGATTTGGGGTTGCTGGACTCAAGAACCAAAGGGAAAGAACACGCCCCAGTTTGCTTGGGGTGGGTTTTTGCTCATGGGTTGTGTTATGAATCCTGTTGGTGGTGTTTCCCCAACATAATATCACATTGTTTTTCTCTGTTGATAAAGGCTTTTTGTTACACTCAGACTATGTGCTTGCGAGAGGGGAAGTATTGCCTCTTGGAGGCGCCCAGTGGGGGTGGTATATATTTGTCCCAGGTCACTGGGTGGGGGCTCGAGCCGGTTTTGCATTGTATTATTGGACTGGAACCCCTAGATACCGAACCCGGCCCTTGTTGCTGCCAACTCTGACGGGCAGAAGGGTTACACATGAAATTACAATCTATAACATAACATCACTATAACAACCATGCTCAGTGCATCATGAGCCTTCCGAAGACACCCAACATGACTAACTTTGCATTGGATACCACACCGTCATATTATAAGGATGAACATGGGGGAGTAGGGTGTTTCCCCGAGGTACAGAGAGTCACAGTCTCGCTTGTACATTGATAATGCCCCCTACCAGGCTGCTGCCACAGTCCTGATGGGGCTGGGTCAGGTCTCTGTGCAGCTAGGCTGGCTGGGCTCTTGCCCAGCAGCACCAGGCAGGCTGGCTCAGCTCAGCGCTGGGACGGGAAATGCTGGGGGCCTGGTGCAGACACACCGAGCTCAGACTGACATGGCGCTGAGGGGCAGATGTAGGGGCTGGGCAGGAGTTAGAATTAACAGCCAGGCTGGGGACAGGCAGATGTGGGAATGCCAGGAACACAGAATTAGTTAATTAGAGTTTGGGGCTTTGAGGAGAAGCAGGAAACTCTGTACCAGCAGGGGGCATTTTGTAAATCCAGTTGGCTAGACACTAAAAATCATGACTGAACAGACACATTGGACTTATGGTTCATAACAATGATATGTAACCCACTAACCCAACCCCCTCTTTATGTCCTATGATGGCAGCGGTGTTTAATGGGCCACTCTACTTTGAATGGTCCTTTAGAATATGGGCTATTTATGCTAAACAATCTGTTCCCCCTTGTATTTTGCTGTTACACTGGGAGTACCTTTCCAGGCCCTGACAAATTGCTCTGTGTGGCTTGAAAACTTGTCTCTCTCACCAACAGAAGTTGGTCCAATAAAAGAGATTACCTCACCTACCTTGTCTGTCTAATGACTATATTCATACAGTCATGGCTTCCATGCTGCTTCAAGTTGTGTTCAAGTGATGGCAAACCGGTTCATGTACCTCTAAAAATATTGCACTGTGATTGTATCAGTCTGACCCCATTAATGCACTTCCCACTTGTAAAAGAACAAGAACATGAAGGATTGTGATTCAGGGATTCAGTAACCAGTGGTGGTGATTTAGATCAGGAGAGCACTATGTCTGCTGACTAATCAGAACTTAGAATCAACTAACGCTTTTTGATCCCGGTTAGACTCCTATCTGAGAACAGAGATGGGCTGGGCTTTCACCTTCAGACCTTACAGCAATAAAGACACACTGGCTTCACCAGAAATTCCAATTAGCAGTACAAAGGTTGCTTATTACTTAAGTAATTAAAAGGTGAGTTTCTATTTGGAGGATGAGATGGAAAATATAATAAGGATTATTATGACAGTATTGAGCAGTTCTCCAGGAGCAGGAAGCAGAGCCTCTTTGAAATTGTCATTGTCATTGCCTTCAGCCAGATTGGGGTACTTGGAAATCTGAGTCTTTAGGAGAGGATCCTTATCTCCAAACCGTAATGAAGGTGTGGTAGGGACTGAAATCACTAGCATTCCAGTTACCTTTCTACTTTTGCTTTCTATCTTGGTGAAGGAGTCGAGAGAGACACATTTCACTTCAGTGTCACACAAAGAATAATCACCATTTCTGCAAAAATATGGAAGGAAAGACTGAAATTCAGCTCTTTGTCTCTGTAATTTCTTATTAAGAACTAATTTTGCAGCCTCATAACTGAAATAGTCATTGACAATGTAAACTAACTAGAGGAAAATGGATGAGGATTTTAGAAAATCTTGGAATACCAGGAAGATTTCAAAACTGTTCCAAAGGATTCATCAGGTAGGTGAGCTTCTGTCACTTGAATACCATCTCCATTGCTCTTTGCTATCTCCTAGTATTTATTCCTGACTTTGGGTGAATTATTAACTGCAAAATAATCAAATAATCCCAGGATAAATGTGTCTTACTCTGAATATAAACTTTGCTTTTGAACTATATATTCAAAATGATATATGATCTATTTTTGGCTCTCCTTTGATTGTAATTTAACACCAGACTACTGTGGTTATTTGATTTAAGAATTTATTTCTTTGCTCTTATATTTTATTCACGAGAACTGGACCTGATCCTGCTCTCAATGCAGCCAAAGGGAGATTTGCTATGAATTAACTTATTGTATATTTCTGTTTTGTAAAGTAAGTTACAAACTCATGCAAATCCAACTTTATAGGGGAGCATCTTTCTCTGTCATCCCTGTTATTTAATAGCTCTGGTTGTGGGAATGAATCATTTTGCCTGTGATATGTTGAAAGAAAAGAAATGTGTAAAAATGAATCAAGAATCTCTCTCTCTCACACACACACACTCTTTCTCATTCCTTAAAACTTTTTTGTCCATTGATGCAATCATTGCCAACTTTTATACTGATCTGACTTTTTTTTAATGTGGATTTTGTAGAGATGGAACAAAATCATACTCATAAAGGAAACACATTCTCAACTTTAATTGAATAGCTGTTCTAACACCATAATATGAAAGAGTTCATTTAACAATGTATTTATTCCTTTTTTATTTACTGTGTCCTCTTTATGTTTGACTTTAATGATTTAATGTAAATCAGTGTTATGCTCAGTATGATAAGTTTTTTTTCCTCCTTCTTCCTGTTGTCTAGATCAAGTTACAGTGAAGATGAAGGTTCTCTCATTCTGCCACAGCTCCCGAGCCAGCTCCCCTCTGCCTGGTTTTATTGTTTTCTTCCTTACTTTTTATGTTCACAAGATGGAATAAGGTAGGAATGGGCCCTGTGGCTGCTGTTCCTTAGAGGATTTATTTAGGCCCCTGAAGTGTCTTAACAACATGCTTAACTCAAAGCTAACTTCTCACAGTGTGTAAACTTAACCACACAGCAAGATCAGCACCTTCAGTATTCATTGTTTGCTCTGATTGTGTTGCTGCTGGGTTATTTTATTTGCTCCTGGGACAGTGTACAGGTCTGTTTCTTCATGCAAGTATTTTTAAAACAGTGGCAAGGATGCCCAAAGCATTGGATGGACACTTATTGAAGAGTTTAATAATAACAATAATAATAAAAAAATTAACTTAGTGGGTTTCAGATGCAAAAAAGATCAGAGCCATAGTTTGAGACTCACATGTGCACAAAAACATAAGAAGAACCAGAATATATTGATGTCATATCACTTTTGTATTGGGCCTGTTAGCTAATACATATATGTCAGGTGTAGTATACACCATATTATTAGATATTATGTACATGGTAGTAAAAATCCAACAATAGGCTATAGCAATAGGCCTATGTCTCAGGAACACAGTTACAAGTGAAAAAGCGCTTTATACATTACCTAAGATCCAGCCCTCCAGTTCCTTAACTTGTCTTTCTGTACCTTCCTTGTCTCTGTTTTGGACACCACATTCCAAACCAGGTGGCTGTAGAGGTACATCCCAGCCAGTGCTAGGATACACCATTCATGTATCTTGGCTTTCATAGGCTTTGATAGGCTTCCCTTTTTCTATTGTGAACGCTAACTACAGCTTTGAAAAGTTTTGTGGGATACTTGATACTGGTGAACAGAATTGTGGGAAGAGCATATTACATTCAGTTAACTTAACTTCCCAACACCTTTACATATATATATCATAGAATCATGGAACAGCAGGGTTGGAAGGGATCTCAGAAGGTCATCTAGTCCAACCCCCTGCTCAAAGCAGGACCAATCCCCAAATAAATCATCCCAGCCAGGGCCTTGTCAAGCCTGACCTTAAAAACCTCTAAGGAAGGAGATTCCACCACTTCCTTAGGTAACCCATTCCAGTGCTTCACCACCCTCCTAGTGAAAAAGTTTTTCCTAATATCCAACTTAAACCTCCCCCACTGCAACTTGAGACCATTACTCCATGTTCTGTCATCTGGTACCACTGAGAAGAGTCTAGATCCATCCTCTTTGGAACCCCCTTTCAGGTAGTTGAAAGCAGCTATCAAATCCCCCCTCAGTCTTCTCTTCTGCACACTAAATAATCCCAGTTCCCTCAGTCTCTCCTCATAAGTCATGTGCTCCTGCCCCCTAACCATTTTTGTTGCCCTACACTGGATTCTTTCCAATATTTCCACATCCTTCTTGTAGTGTGGGGCCCAAAACTGAACACAGTATTCCAGATGAGGCCTCACCAATGCCGAATAGAGGGGAATGATCATGTCCTTCGTTCTGCTGGCAATGCTCCTACTTATACAGCCCAAAATGCTGTTAGCCTTCTTGGCAACAAGGGCACACTGTTGACTCATATCCAGCTTCTCATCCACTGTAACCCCTAGGTCCTTTTCTGCAGAACTGCTGCCTAGCCACTCGGTCCCTAGTTTGTAGCAGTGCATGGGATTCTTCTGTCCGAAGTGCAGGACTCTGCACTTGTCCTTGTTGAACCTCATCAGATGTCTTTTGGCCCAATCCTCTAATTTGTCTAGGGCCCTCTGTATCCTATCCCTACCCTCCAGCGTATCTACCACTCCTCCCACTTTAGTGTCATCTGCAAACTTGCTGAGGGTGCAATCCACGCCATCCTCCAGATCTTTAATGAAGATACTGAACAAAACCGGCCCCAAGACTGATGCTTGGGGCACTACGCTTGATACTGGCTGCCAGCTAGACATGGAGCCATTGATCACTACCCGTTGAGCCTGACGATCTAGCCAGCTTTCTATCCACTTTATAGTCCATTCATCCAGACCGTACTTCTTTAACTTGCTGTCAAGAATGCTGTGGGAGACCATATCAAAAGCTTTGCTAAAGTCAAGGAATAACATGTCCACTACTTTCCGCTCATCCACAGACCCTCATCTCATCACAGAAGGCAATTAGATTAGTCAGGCATGACTTGCCCTTGGTGAATCCATGCTGACTGTTCCTGATCATTTTCCTCTCCTCTAAGTGCTTCAAAATTGATTCCTTGAGGACCTGTTCCATGATTTTTCCAGGGATTGAGGTGAGGCTGACTGGCCTGTAGTTCCCCGGATCCTCCTTCTTCCCTTTTTTAAAGATGGGCACTACATTCGCCTTTTTCCAGTCATCCGGGACTTCCCCCGATCGCCATGAGTTTTCAAAGATAATGGCCAATGGCTCTGCAATCATATCTGCCAACTCCTTTAGCACCCTTGGATGCAGTGCATCCGGCCCCATGGACTTGTGCTCGTCCAGCTTTTCTAAATAGTCCCGAACCACTTCTTTCTCCATAGAGGGCTGGCCACCTCCTTCCCATACTGTGCCACCCAGTGCAGTAGTCTGGGAACTGACCTTGTTCGTGAAGACAGAGGCAAAAAAAGCATTGAGTACATTAGCTTTTTCCACATCCTCTATCACTAGGTTTCTTCCCCCATTCAGTAAGGGGCCCACACTTTCCTTGGCCTTCTTCTTGTTGCTAACACACCTGAAGAACTTTTTGTTACTCTTAACATCTCTTGCTAGCTGCAACTCCAAGTGTGATTTGGCCTTCCTGATTTCACTCCTGCATGCCTGAGGAATATTTTTATACGCCTCCCTGGTCATTTGTCCAATCTTCCACTTCTTGTAAGCTTCTTTTTTGTGTTTAAGATCAGCAAGGATTTCACTGTTAAGCCAAGCTGGGTGCCTGCCATATTTACTATTCTTTCTACACATCGGGATGGTTTGTCCCTGTAACCTCAATAAGGATTCTTTAAAATACAGTCAGCTCTCCTGAACTCCTTTCCCCCTCATGTTATTCTCCCAGGGGATCCTGCCCATCAGTTCCCTGAGGGAGTCAAAGTCTGCTTTTCTGAAGTCCAGGGTCCGTATTCTGCTGCCCTCCTGTCGTCCTTGTTTCAGGATCCTGAACTCGACCATCTCATGGTCACTGCTTCCCAGGTTCCCATCCACTTTTGCTTCCCCTACTAATTCTTCCCTGTTGGTGAGCAGCAGGTCAAGAAGAGCTCTATCCCTAGTTGGTTCCTCCAGCACTTGCACCAGGAAATTGTCCCCTACACTTTCCAAAAACTTCCTGGATTGTCTGTGCCCTGCTGTATTGCTCTCCCAGCAGATATCAGGGTGATTGAAGTCCCCCATGAGAACCAGGGCCTGTGATCTCGTAACTTGTGTTAGTTGCCTGAAGAAAGCCTCTTCAGGCAACTAACAGAAGTTTGCCTAAAGACAAAACAGTACACTACGAAAAGGAGATGTACATATCCTCCTTCCAAAAATCAATTCCTATCTTGTAGCATGCACACCTTTGAGGTGTATTTTTGAGGCTGTTTTGTCTTTAGGCAATACATTTGGCTAAGTTTGGTTATTTGCTTTCTTGATCATGCGACGTATTGAACCATAAAAATCCAACAATAGGCTATAGAAATAGACCTATGTCTCAGGAACACCTGGGTGAAAGAACACCAAATATGGCCCACTAACCCTACCCTTATTCCTGTTGAGGCCCAGAAAATTTCAGGGCAATATCAGAAAGCATGTCAATTTGCGAGCACTTAGAAAAGCAGGCTGTTGCATAGTAAGCTTGTCTCAACTGTACACTATGTCCATTCCCACTTCTCTGCCTCTGTTTCTCTGATGTGTGACTCTGCCATGGATGGAACACACCTGTCTTCAGCTCCTACCCCATGTCAGCACTGCATCCCAGTGCCGTGCACTGAATCTACCTATTATCAGCTCCCCTCTCTGTCCAGTGCTACATGCCTGTGCCATGTGCCAAGCTTGCCTGTTATCAGTTCCATGCCCCATCTCAGAGCTGTGTGCCTGTGCCATACACTGAGGCTGTGTGTTCTTATAACAGAGCCCCAGTCCCTCTGCACATAAGCGCTGCTCTCTCTTAAGTATTCAGGCTGAAATTTTCCATGCCGGGTGTCTGCCTCTAGGTGAAATATTTGGAATGTTTGTATTAAATAGCACCTGTTGGTTGTGCCCTTCATATCAAATTCCCACTTTCCTCTCACCTTATTTTCTTTTTTTCCTGGTTCGTTTTCCAGCCCAGTTCACACTGATTGGATCTAGTGATCCTGTCACTGCCATCCTGGGTCAGCAAATTGTGTTACCCTGTCACCTGTCCCCCCGGATGAGTGCTGTAAACTTGGAGGTGAGATGGTTCCGATCCGAGTTTTCTTCCGTGGTGCACCTGTATCGTGATCGAAAGGATCAGTATGAAATGCAGATACTAGAATTTCAGGGAAGGACGGAGCTTTTGAAAGCTGGACTCTTAGATGGAAATGTTCCCTTGAGGATTCTCAATATCAGACGCTCTGATGAAGGACAATACCGCTGTTTTGTTCAAGATGATACATTTTATGAAGAAACTGTATTGGAACTGCAGGTAGCAGGTCAGTGGTTTGTGTCTGTATTAGCTTTGTGTGGGCTGCAGGCTTTATTCTTCCCTATTACAATAACACTGACTCCCTTCTTGAGAATTATTTTAGAATAACACAGTGCATCTATATTTCAGTGAACAGACACTTTTATACTTGGGAAAATATGCTGAAAAATTTCCCAATATGTTATTACAAATATTTTAAGGATGTCCAAGGCACTTTGTTGCCCAAAGACATTCTTGATTGACTCCCAAAGAGGTCCTTAGTTAGGAGGGAAAGGACTTCTGTACAAATATGGCCTTCCAGTTGCTCCGAAGTCATTTCTAAGATGTGCAGCTAAGGTGGGACTGCCAGACTTTTGTAGCCTTCTTAGGGATTCACTGTTGGTTGTTACTTTGGTGTGTAGTCAAAATCAAATGAAGCCTTCTTATTAGCTGAGACCATATTATAGTGGTGCTGGTGGTAAGAAAGTTATGTATTTACGGCTCTTAGATAAAGCAGAGCATTTGTCCCCTGCTGCTTTGACACTGCACCCAAGAAGCCAGTCAGATTTTTTTAAATGAATATATTCATCCAATGCACTAATGACCAGATTTTCAAAGAGTTCAGATCCCATTTAAGTATCTAAATGAATTGGTCATATCTCCAAAGGTGCTCAGCACTCAGTTACTCCTGTGTAGAGATGACAATATTTCCCACTGGCTCAATGACATTATTTTAAATATTTGTTCACATGTTTTCCTGTGTCCATGACTATTGGGATTTCAGAGATTTCAGTATTGGTTATACCTTCTACTGATAACCTACATGAATAAGTGCTTTCTAGTGTGAGTAAGGGATCCACAATCTATCCATCATCCCTTATGCTTTATAAATTAACTTATGGAAATAACATATTTATGTATTTTCCCCTTAGGTCTAGGCTCTGCTCCTCTCATCTCTGTTGAGGGTCACCAGGATGGAGGGATCCGGGTGGTTTGTCAATCGGCTGGTTGGTACCCTGAGCCCAAGGTGCTATGGAGAGATCTCAGTGGGCGGCATTTACCGCCACTCTCTGAAACAACATCCCAAGGGGATAACGGTCTGTTTGAAACACAAACTGCTATCATTGTAAAAGAACATTCAAACCAAAACTTATCCTGTTGCATCAGGAACACCATTCTCAATCAAGACAAGGAATCAGCAGTTTATATAGCAGGTGAGTAACCATCCAAACCTCACACTGAGCTCACCACCACCAGAAACAAAATACAACATAGGAAACAAAGAACTGAAGCATCTGTGGTGGATATTTCATAATCTACATACAAACAAAAAAGATGGGAGGCTGGTATCTTTACAGGGTCACGGTTCAGGCAATTTGATTACCTTAATTGTGAATATTCAGATTATCAAAGGCTTAGGCTGCACATAAATTCAATCTTTAAGATGGCTTTCCTGATATTCTAACAAACAAACACACAAACAAAAAACCTCCAGTGTTTTTGAGAAGAAATAGTCACTCAATCCACTTATACAGTATGTTTCTGCAGCCTTTAATTCACCTGAATGATTTTTTTGAATGTGGTAAATTTTGTACTGTGGCTTGTTTGTGATCATTTCACTTCACCTACTCATTGTTGGATGGTTGGTGAAGGTTGGTGGTGATTGGACGTTTAGCATAGTAAATAATGAGGTAGGATCAGAAGAGGCTAAAATAGGGAAAGAATAAGTTAAAAATTACTTAGACAAATTAGATGTCTTCAAGTCACCAAAGCCTGGTGAAATGCATCCTAGAATACTCAAGGAGCTGACTGAAGAGATATCTGAGCCATTTGCAATTATCTTTGAAAAGTCATGGAAGAATGGAGAGATTCCAGAAGACTGGAAAAGGGCAAATATAGTCCCCATCTATAAAAAGGGAAATAAGGACAACCCGGGGAATTACAGACAAGTCAGCTTAACTTCTGTACAAGGAAAGATAATGGAGCAAATAATTAAGCAATCAATTTGCAAACACCTAGAAGATAATAAGGTGATAAGTGACAGTCAGCATGGATTTGTTAAAAACAAATTGTGTCAAACCAACCTGATAGCTTTCTTTGACAGGGAACAAGCCTTGTGATGGGGGGAAGCGGTAGACGTAGTATATCTTGACTTAAGTAAAATTTCTGATACTGTCTCACATGATCGTCTCATAAATAAATCAGGGAAATGCAACCTAGATGGAGCTACAATAAGGTGGGTGCATAACTGGTTGGAAAATCGTTCCCAGAGAGTGGTTATCAGTGGTTCACAGTCATGCTGGAAGGGCATAACGAGTGGGTTCCTGCAGGGATCGGTTCTGGGTCCGGTTCTATTCAATATCTTCATCAATGATTTAGATAATGGCATAGAGAGTACACTTTATAAAGTTTGCAGATGATAACAAGCTGGGAGGGCTTGCAAGAGCTTTGGAGGATAGGATTAAAATTCAAAATGATCTGGACAAACTGGAGAAATGGTCTGAAGGAAATAGGATGAAATTCAATAAGGGAAAATGCAGAGTACTCCACTTAGGAAGGAACAATCAGTTGCACACATACAAAATGGGAAATGACTGCCTAGGAAGGAGTACTGCAGAAAGGGATCTGGGGGTCATAGTGGACCACAAGCTAAATATGAGTCAACAGTGTAACGCTGTTACAAAAAAAGCAAACTTCACTATGGGATGCATTAGCAGGAATGTTACAGCTTACATAAGCAAGACAGGAGAAGTAATTCTTTTGCTATACTCTGCACTGATTTGGCCTCAGCTGGAGTATTGTGTTCAGTTCTGGGTGCCACATTTCAGGAAAGATGTGGACAAATTGGAGGAAGTCCAGAGAAGAGCAACAAAAATTATTAAAGGTCAAGAAAACAAGACCTATGAGGGAAGATTGAAAAAACTGGGTTTGTTTAGTGTGGAAAAGAGAAGACAGAGGGGGGACATGATAATAGTTTTCAAGTACGTAAAAGGTTGTTACCAGGAGGAGGGAGAAAAATTGTTTTTCTTACCTCCGAGGATAGGACAAGTAGGAATGGGATTAAATTGCAGCAAGGGAGGTTTAGGTTGAACGTTAGGAAAAACTTCCTATCAGGGTGGTTAAGCACTGGAATAAATTGTCCTGAGAGGTTGTGCACTCTCCGAGGGAGATTGGAGATTTTTAAGAGCGGGTTAGCCAAACACCTGTCAGGGATGGTCTAGATAATACTTAGTCCTGCCATGAGTGCAGGAGACTGGACTTAGATGACATCTCAAGGTCACATACTGAGTCCTGCCATGAATGCAGGAGACTGGACTAGATGACCTCTCAAGGTCACTTCCAGTCCTATGAGTCTATGATTCTATGATTGTTTATTATTTATTGTGTGAAATTACACCTATTTCCTATTGTTATTTCTTTTGACAGTCCTTTAGACTTGAGCTTCTTAAGTCATTTTCATGCAGATTCACAAAGGGACTCACTTTGACCTTGTCTGCACACAAAAGTTGTACTGATTAGCCATTTAATTAGTTGATGCAAACTGTTTATCTAAACACTCGTATGTAAGTTTCAGAGTGCCCTATATTGATTTAGTTTAAGTCAATTCCTTACTGATTTAATCTAAATGGAGCTAGGGCACTGTTAAGCTAATTTAGGATTTAAGGTTTTATGCATCAATTTAGGGCTTGTCTTCACTGTGGGGGTAAATTGACCTAAATTACGCTACTCCAGCTACTTGAATAATGTAGCTGGAATCAACATAGGTTAAGCAGATTTAGCCTGGTGTCTTTGCTGCTCTCCGGTCAATTTCCCTTAATCTTCTCCCAGAGCTGGGGTACTGGGGTTGACCGGAGAGTGCTCTGCTGTCAATTTAGTGGGTCTTCCCTAGGCCCGCTAAATCAATCCCTGCTGCATCGATTGCAGCAGTGTCGATTTCCCCGTAGTGAAAACACTAGATACATTGGTGCAATCATCTTTAGAGTTCAACTACCGAACCAATTTAAGAATAATCACATGAAAGAGTTGCCCCAGTTTCATTAAATCAGAGCACAGACCATGTGCAGAGAAGACCATAGTTACATTTAAGAATTCCAGACTCGTTAGATGACTGAATCACTGTGAACCCAAGAACAGCAAAGAAAATTAATTAGTTTGCTGCACAAATATTTGGGGGAATTGTGATTATGATACTCCATAAATTTGGGGGTAATAGTGGATTTTTCAAAAATATTCGAATTAATCTGGCAATTTCTGAATGTTGCTGAATACTAAGGACCAAAATCTTTGCTGGTGTAACTCTGCTGAAGTCAATGAGGTTTTATGAGCAGAGTCTATGGCCCTCTGAATAGCAATGAATCAATTCAGGCCTGTTTTGTCAAGGATAAATCGGTGTTAAAGCTGCGTTGATTGAAGCCATTTTTAAAACCAGTTTTTTGTATAGTGTAGACATGGCCATTCTTTCATTCTTGTCTTGCACAAATCATGCTGGGCACTATTTATGAATTTGTTTGAGATAAAAACATCTGACTGTAGTTAACGCTTCCATTTAAGACAAGTTCTGGGTGTTTTGTTTTTCAGATTCCTTTTTCCCGAGGGTGAATCCCTGGATAGTGGCTCTGAGTGTGATCCTGGTGGTTTTGTTTGGTTTTATTGGCCTCACTGTTTATCTGTTCAAAATGAAAGGTAAATATCAGAGGGAAAAATATACTGTAAATAAAGGTTTTACACTAATAAGTAAATAAGGGCAATTTAGAGATTTAATATTAAAAGAACGTGTGATCTGCTTACCTTGTCCTATATAAAGAAGAAGAATGCATGTAAATGTATTGATAGAGGGTGGGGGCAAAGGTGTATGTGTGTGGGGAAAGAATAAAAGGGAGGAGAGTCTCAGGCAATAGAACTGAACCAGGGAATCGGATCACAGCAATTACATCTGTGTTCTGCTCAGTCCTCCATCTTCCCTTCCTGCCAGTTCTCAGAGGACTACCACTGTCTGTCTCTGGTCCCAGTTGAGACAAGGTTCTGCAAGGCCTAGCCTCTCATATTTATACTTCAAAACCCTTTTTTGCTAATAAAGTGCTGTGCACCTTGACATTATAGTGGTAGGCCCTATAGAAATGCCCCTGTGGTAAATCAGTAAATAAACATATTTCTTCCCCAGTTCAGAAAAAAATCATACTAATGATCACATAACTCAGACATAGCTGTCCATGCCCCAGGTTCATTTCATCCATAAAGAATATCTGCCCAATTTCCAAATAAATCAGACATGTCCCTCCATGCTTCTAATGAATTGTGAACCTATGCGATGTAGTCTTTTAACATTGTTTCATGAAGCAAGGAGATAATAATAAATTTATATTTATTTTTGTATTTTTAAGGGAAACTTACTGAAGAAGTTGGTAAGTTTCAATTTCCCTTTTTTCCACAAATACAAGTTTTGCCCACAGTCACACAATTGTATATGGGCTTGTAGGTTTCTCTGATTTATTTTTATTTCTGTGTGTTTGTCAGGCATGTGGGGGTTGCTGTATGTGTAATAGGCTGGACCATTTTAGGGCCCATTTGGATGTTTCAAGAGACCCTTTCCCTCAAAAATCCTTCCAGTTATGGGGTTAGGTCAGCATAGCTATACGTCTCAGGGGTGTAAGTTTTCAGTGCAGACCAGCCCTCAGTCGCAGAATCTTTCAGAAGAATACATAGAGGTCTGGCTTGTTAATGAAGGTATGATGAAGTGGGAATTTTCTTCAGTATTTTTATGACACCTATGTGTGCCTCAGTTTCCCCTATATGTGGCATTGTTACCCAGTAGTGGGGAAAGGACTATTTGCTCTCAGGGCAAGCTAAGAGATGTAAGTATGGGTGCTGCCTAGCTGTCTGCACCTTAGTGCTCATATCGATGGAGCTGTGACGGGGGCCTTATGTGTTGTGCCGGGACGCCCCCATTGGCCCAGTGCAGGGTTGGTATACCCTGTCACCCAGGAGTTGGGATTCCCTGTTAAGCAGATAATTGTAGCAAGGTGGGCTCCTGTCCCCTAGCGGGGCCGCTTAAACAAATCAAGCCCCGGAGCCTCCGAGTTGGGACCGACAGCCGCAAATGGGGTCCTGGCCCTCTGGGTGGGGTAGAACAACAATCAGTCTGTAGCCCCTAAGCCTCCTGGCTGGGGCAAGCAGTAGCAATTGGGGAATCAGACCCCTGGGCAGAACAACAGTTAGTCTGTAGCCCCTGGGCGGGGAAGGACAAACAAACAGTCGATGGTCCCTGAGTCTCCGGGCTGATCCCGAGAGCAAACAGCAGCCATGCCTAGTATCCCAGGATGTGTGGTAGGGGAACCCAGCCCGTCCCACTCCACTCTATGAAGCTGGGTACTTCCCCATTAAGGGTTTAGGCATCAGCTTCTACTACATCCCCTGGGTCACTTCCTACCACAAATTGCATCCCAGGCATCTCCTTGGCTGGTGGTGACCTGGCATCCCCATCAGTCTCTGCAGTCGGTGAGTTGTCTGCAGTGTAGTCCAGGTCTCTGGACTCTGCTGCCTGGAGCATCACTGGCACCTCTGGAGGAGCCTGCAGTACATGTCCTTCCTCCTCCTTCTCACCAGCCCTGTCTGAGCTGGGCTGCTTCCTTTTATTTGGCTTTTCCACCTGGAGCATGTGCCTCCTGGGCCCACAGTGATTGGTCCATCTTTGTTGGCCCAGTGCAGGGTTGGTACACCGCATCACAGGAGCATCTGAGAAAACAATGGCAAATCCAGTCACTAGGACATTGACGCCTAGCAACCAACAACCCAGAGGGAGATGAATTTCCCCACCTCTCAGCGGGGAAGCTGAGCAACTTTCCCCAGCTCAAGAACAAAGGACTGGAGAGATGTGAGGTGGGGGATAAGAGTTGGCTGCTGGAAGGAATTGGAGCTCTCACCTGTAGTCTGACCAAGGAGGTCAGATTGAGAGACTGACAGAGCTTGAACAATGGGGTTCACTACAGAATCTGGGCTCTGGGCTGACCAGAATGGTCTATGCTTTAAACCTTCAATTCTCTATGATAACCTAAGGACTTCCCATGCTGTATCCAGTTGACTAATACGCCCGACTGTTTTGATAACACTCTTTGAGTGCCACTGCAAATGCTTGGTGAGGTGCATTTATCCCTGAAGAGTGTGCAAGTCTCTACCAGGAGTCTCTCAGTTGGACTTGCTGAACAGCGCTCACAGTGTGATGCAGGAATGCTGAAGGCCCAAAGGTCCAGTCTAAGGAGGCGGTGAAGCCGTGTGGCTTACCCAGGAGGAAGGGAGAGATGCCTAGGGAGTCTGGCAGACTGAAGAGTCTAGAGACTGTTGCAAAACTGGGGGTGTAACACCAATCAAGTGAATCCATGACAGAAGTTTAAGAACAACTAGACCCCAGAACAGAGTTTATCTTCAACTACTCCCTGCTGCAGTCTTTCTGGTCTGAAGGGCCCTTGTGAGTGGCAGAGGTTCACAAGTTATCTTCCCACAGTGGCTCTGTTGCAAGAATCAGCAATCTCTGAGTTCCAGCAGACTTATTCCTGGTCGCCACTTCCTTACTGTGACAAACTCTCCCTTTTAAGCTCATTTCCTCCAAATGGAGCAGGCCCTGCAGGGATGCCTATTTAATACCACTGGAGCCCAGAGGAGTTTTTGTCTTTTCCTGGTTGGGATAGAGGTGTTCCCTATGACAGGGTGTGTTAATCTAGTTTTATAAAATTTGCGGTAAATCTAAATTAGTTAAACTTCACACCAAAATGTTATTTGGAGGGTGGGGGGAAGCAATAGAAAAAAGGAAGTTGAATAGAAATAATCATGCAGCCTTAACTTTGTATCGATGATAAAGAGAAGGAAAGCTTATAAACTTTTACATGTATTTCTATTTTTTTTTTTTTTTTAGGGAAACAAGTTCTAGAAATTAGTAAGTGTTATTATCCTTCCTCTGAAAATAAATTTTTCTGCAGAATTGGATCTTCATGTGGGAGTGTAATCCAGTCGTTGGTGGGTTAGGTGGCCTACTGGTTAGCACATTTAGTGCCGCTTCCCAGTGGGAAGGTCTTGCAGCCCAGACCCTCTTTTAATCAGAGGACCAGGTGGGCAGTGATAGGGGAGCCTGGGCCCGCCCACTTCCCCAGGCTCTAACCAATCGCCCTAGGACAGTCAACAGTGTCTGGCCCCCAGAGGTGTCCTCCAAGTAACCCTCCTGGATCATTTCCTACTCTCTGCTGTTCTCGCCCAGCTTCCAGTCCAAGATAGGATGAAAAGGAAAAGAAAAGGCAATCAAACCATCAGCCCCAACCAGGCTAAGCATACAGTCAGTCCCTCGGGGAGGCTGCTCCGGCACCCTTGTCAGGAGCCTTCAGAGTATGTCGGTCCTCCTCCCCAGCCTCTCCCTTCTGAGCTGGGTTGCTCCCTTTTCAGCCCTTTCTCCAATTGGAGCACGCTCTGCAGGGTTGGAGGGGTGGTGCTACCTGGGCCCAGTACTGTCCTTTCAACCCTTTAGGCCCAATGTGGGGTTTGTCTATCCCATCAGACACTCTCTCTCTCAGACCCTGGGCTGTGGTGTCCTGGGACTGGTTTATGTCCCCATGATCCCATGAAAACAAGTCCATATCTTTATTTTCTGTGCCTGAATGATGTACGACCTGAAGGCTATATGGCTTCATTGAGAGACACCAGTGCATAATGCCTGGATTATGGTCTGTCATTGAGTTCAGCCAGTGGAGTGGTGCATAGGAAATGATTGCCTAGGAAGGAGTACTGCGGAAAGGGATCTGGGGGTCATAGTGTACCACAAGCTAAATATGAGTCAACAGTGTAACACTATTGCAAAAAAAAGCAAGCATCACTCTGGGATGTATTAGCAGGAGTGTTACACCTTACATAAGCAAGACATGAGAAGTAATTCTTCCGCTCTACTCTGTGCTGATATGGCCTCAACTGGAGTACTCTGCCTAGTCCTGGGTGCCACATTTCAGGAAAGATGTGGACAAATCGGAGAAAGTCCAGAGAAGAGCAACAAAAATTATTAAAGGTCTAGAAAACATGACCTATGAGGGAAGATTGAAAAAACTGAGTTTGTTTTGTCTGGAGAAGAGAAGACTGAGAGGGGACATAACAATTTTCAAGTCCATAAAAGGTTGTTACAAGGAGGAGGGAGAAAAATTGTTTTCATTAACTTCTGAATATAGGACAAGAAGCAATGGGCTTAAATTGCAGCAAGGTCGGTTTAGGTTGGACATTAGGAAAAGCTTCCTAACTGTCAGGGTGGTTAAGCACTGCAATAAATTGCTGAGGGAGGTTGTGGAATCTCCAAGGGAGTTTTGGAGATTTTTAAGAGCAGGTTAGACAAACACCTGTCAAGGATGGTCCAGATAATACTTAGTCCTGCCATGAGTGCAGGAGGCTGGTCTAGATGACCTCTCAAGATCCCTTCCAATCCTAGGATTCTATGGTCAGTTACTAGGTGGAAGGGCTGCCCCCACAAATAATAGCGTAGGGCATCAATAGCTCATTTCACCCCCAGGGCCTCCTTCTCGATGACCGATTAGGCTACTTCATGTAGGAACAACTTCCTATTGAGCTAGAGGAGAGGGTGTTCTCCTCCAAATATCTTCAGACAGCACTGCTCCATGTCTCACATCTGACACATCTGTTTGGAGAATAAAGAGCTTTGAAAAGTCTGAGTGGTATAGTACTGGCACCTGGGTCAACGTGTCTTGTAGTGCCCTAAATGCTTTGTCACACCTTTTGGTCCAACAGACACTTTTGGGTGCAGTGTCCTTTACCAGGTCTGTCAAAGTTGCAGCCATGGTAGCAAAGTTTGGGATGAACCATTGATAGTATCCTGCTAATCCCCAAAATCACTAGATTTGCTTCTTTGTGAAAGGGACAGGGCAGTCCACTAGATCTTGGACTTTTTCCACCAATGGTCATAGCTGTCCTCACCCCCCCATGGATACCCTAGGTAAATGACTTCTTGGGTGGCTAACTGACACTTTGAGAGCCCGTAATACCACAGCAGCCTGCTTCATATGCTCCACCCAGCTCTCACCATAGATGAGGATATTGTCAATGTAGGTGGCTGAGTAGGACCTATGCAGCCACATCACTCTGTCCATCAGTGGCTGGAAAGTGGCAGAAGCCCCATGAAGTCCAAAGGACACGGATTTAAACTGATATAACTCATCACAGGGAGTTTGTTCATTTGCTATGTGGGTTGCTTTTAAATTCAATTTTTTTTGGTCATTATTAAAACTGTTTTTGTTTGATTGCCTTTTATTATTATTATTCTTTCGGGGTGAGGGTGTTAATGTAATTTTATAAAATGTGGTGAAAGACTAAACTGGATGAATTTCACAACAAAAGCTAAATTGAAAAAATCATAAGCGATAGAGTCATAGAGTTACAGAGTTTAAGACCAGAATTGTCCACCAGATCCTCTAGTGTGATCTCATTAAGAGGACATTGAATAGAAATAATCTCTCAGCTTTCACTGTTGTATTGATGATAAAGAGAAATAAAATATAAGAAAAGGGGAACTCCTAACAATATATATATTTATTTCTCTTTAATTTTTAGGCAAACGAGATATAGAAATTGGTAAGTGTCATTATCCTTCCTCTGACAAGACATTTTTTATACCGAGATTGGTTCCTCATGTGGGAGGTGGTTTAATTGTTATGGAGTTGTTTGTTTTTAAATTTAACTTTTACAATTTTGTTGCAGTATTAAAACTGTTTTTGTATGTTTGATTGCTAGGTTTTTTAAAATTATTATTATTATCCTTCTTTTGTGAGGGGGGCATGTTTTTAAATAAAACTTTAAACAATGTGGTGAAAGACTAAACTGGGTACATTTCACACCAAAAGCTAATTTGAAAAATAGATAAGAAATAGAGTAATAGAGTCACAGAGTTTAAAACTAGAAGGGAGCACCATATCCTCTAGTCTGATGTCTTGAAGAGGAGATTGAATTCTCTCAGCGTTAACTTTCGTATTGATAATAAAGAGAAATGAAACATAAGAAAAGGGAAACTCCTAACAAAAATATATATTTATTTCTCTTTAATTTTTAGACAAACGAGATAAAGAAATTGGTAAGTGTCATTATCTTACTCTGACAAGAAAGTTTTTGTACAAAATTGGATCCTCGTGGGAGTATGTTTAATTGTGGTGGAGGTGCTCGCTTTAAAATTTAACTTTTAAAATAGCTGCAATCTGAAAACTGTTTTTGTTTGTTTGCATGCTTTAGTATTAATTAATTATTAATTATTATTATGTGGGGGGTTGTTTTTTAATGTAACTTTATAAAATGTGGGGAAAGACTAAATTGGATAAACTTTGCACCAAAAAGCTAATTTAAAAAAAAATCAGTAAGAAATACAGAAATAGAGTCATGGAGTTTAAGACCAGAAAGGATCACTGGACCCTCTAGCCAGACCTCCTGAGAAGGAGGTTGAATAGAAATAATCTCTCAGCCTTAACTTTCATGTGGATGATAAAGAGAAATAAAACTTAAGAAAAGGGAATTTCAGACCAGAAGCTAATTTGAAAAATTGATAAGCAATACAGTCATAGAGTCACAGAGTTTAAGACAAGAGAGGATGACCAGATCCTCTAGTTTGACCTCCTTAAGAGGAGATGGAATAGAAATAATTATCTCTCAGCCTTAACTGTCATATTCATGATAAAGGGAATTAAACATAAGAAACGGGAAACAGCTAACAAACAATATGTGCATTTCTGTTTAATTTTTAGGCAAACGAGACATAGAAATTGGTAGGTGTCATTATCCTTCCTCTGACAAGAATTTTTTTGTACTAAATTGTACCCTCATATGGGAGTTTGTTTTATTATTGTGGCGTTGTTCACCTTTAAATTTAACTTTTAAAATTTTGTTACAATATTAAACCTGTTTTTGTTTGTTTGCTTGATTTGTATTATTATTCTTTTTTGGGGGGGCGGGGGGGTTGTTGAACTTTATAAAATGTGGGGAAAACTAAATTGGATAGATTTCACACCAAAATCTAATTTGAAAAATTGGTAAGCAATAGAGTCATAGTTCATAGAACTTAATACCAGAAGGGACCACTGGATCCTTGAGTCTGACGTCCTGAAGTGGAGGTTGAATTCTATCAGTCTTCGCTGTTGTATTGATGAAAAAGAGAAATAAAATATATGAAAAGGGAAATTCCTAACAAAAATATTTATTTTTGTTTAATTTTTAGACAAACAAAATAAAGAAATAAGTAAGTGTCATTATCCTTCCTCTGACAAGAAAATTTTTGTAAAAAATTGAATCCTTCTGTGGAGTTTGTTTAATTGTTGTGAAGTTGTTTGTTTTTAAATTGAACTTTTAAAATGTTGTTGCAATATTAAACTTGGGTTTTTTTGATTTGCTTTATTATTATTATAATTATTTATTATTATTTAGGGAGGTGTTTTTAATGTGACTTTACAAAATGTGGGGAAAGACTAAACTGGATAAATTTCATACAAAAACTAATTTGAAAAATTGATCAGCGATAGGGTAATAGAGTCACAGCGTTTAAGACCAGAAGGTACCACTGGATCTTCTCGCTTGACCTCCTGAAAAGGAGGTCAGATAGAAATAATCTCTCAGCCTTAACTTTTATATTGATGATTAAGAGAAATAAAACTTAAGAAAAGGGAAATTCCTAACAATCAATATGTGTATTTCTGTTTAATTTTTAGGCAAACAAGATACAGAAATTAGTAAGTGTCATTATCCTTCCTCTGACAAGAATTTTTTTTGTACAAAATTGGTTCCTCATGTTGGAGTTTGTTTAATTGTTGAGAAGTTGTTTGCTTCTAAACTTAACTTTTTTTTGGCAATATTAACTATGTTTTTGCTTGCTTGCTTCCTTTTTATTTATTTTTGGGGGTGGGAATGTTTTTAATGTAACTTTATAAAATGTGGAGAAAGACTGAACTGGATAACTTTCACACCAAAAGCTAATTTGAAAAAATGATAAGAAATAGAGTAATAGAGTCACAGAGTTTAAGACCAGAAGGGACCACTGGATCCTTTATTCTGATGGTCTAAAAAGGGACTGAATAGAGATAATCTCTCAGCCTTAACGGTCATATTGATGATAAGGAGAAATAAAACATAAGTAATGGGAAACAGCTAACAAACAATATGTGTAATTCTGTTTAATTTTTAGGCAAACGAGATATAGAAATTGGTAAGTGTCATATTCCTTCCTCTGACACGAAATGAATTGTACCAAATTGGATCTTCTTGTGGGCGCTTGTTTAATTTTTGTGGAGTTGTTCGCTTTTAAATTTAAATTTTAAAAAAATATTTAAATATGAATTTTGTTTTTGTTTGTGCGCTTGCTTTTTATTATTAATTATTAATTATTATTAATTGGGGGATGGGTTAATGTAACTTTATAAAATGTGGGGAAAGACTAAATTGGTTAGATTTTACACGAAAAGGTAATTTGAAAAATATATAAGCAATAGAATAATAGAGTCACAGAGTTTGACACCAGTAGGGACCACTGGGTCCTCTAGTCTGACATTCTGAAGATGAGCTTTATGTCTCTTAGCCTTCACTGTTGTATTGATGATAAGGAGAAATAAAATATAAGACAGGGGAAACACCTCAAAAATATAAATTTATTTCTGTTTAATTTTTAGACAAACAAGATAAAATAGTTGCAATAGGAAATATTTTCTTGTTCTCTTGCTTTTTTGTTATTATTATCATTATTTTTGGGATGTATGGGGGTTTGTTTTGTAATGTGAGTTTATAAAATGTGGGGAAAGACTAACCTGGATGAATTTCACACCAACGGCTAATTTGAAAAACTGATAACCAGTAGAGTAATGGAATCACAAGGTTTAAGACCATAAGGAACTACCAGAATCTCTAGTCTGATGTCCTGAAGCAGACGTTCACCAGAAATAATCTCTCAGCCTTCACTGTCATATTGATGATAAAGAGAAACAAAACATAACAAAGGGAAATTTCTAAGAAAATATATATCTGTTTATTTTTTAGGCAAACGAGATATAGAGATTGGTAAGTGCCCTTATCCTTCCCGTGACAAGACATTTTTGTACCAAATTGGATCCTCATGTGGGATTTTTTTTTAATTGTTGTGGAGTTGTTTGCTTTTAAATTTAACTTCTAAAATTTTATTACAATATTAAACTTGTTTGTTTGCTTATTATCATTCCTCTTTTTTTTCAAGGGAGAGGGTTGTTTTTAATTGTAACTTTTTTAATGTAGGAAAAGACAAAATTGGATGAATTTTACACCAAAAGCTAAGTTAAAAAATTGATAATTTTGAGTCACAGAATTTAGGAGCCAAAGGAACCACTGGATCCTTTAGTCTGACCTCCTGAAGACAAGGTTGAATACAAATAATCTTTCAGCCTTAATGTCATACTGAAGATAAAGAGAAATAAAAGGAAGCTCCTAACAATTCTTTCTTTCTTTCTTTCTTTCTTTCTTTGGAAACAATGCAGAAATTGGTAAGTCACATTCTCTTCCCTCTGATGAGAAAACTTTTATAAAGTGTTGTGGATCCTAGTCAGGGTGTTTTGTTTCTTTAATTTTTGTGGAGTTCTTTTATTTTTAGTTTAACTTTTTAAAAGAAATTAAAGAAAGACTAAACCTGAGGACTTTCAAATCAAAATGTAACATGAAGGGTTTTAATGAACAAAAAACAAACTTTGTATTGCAGTGGCCTCTCTGAGTGTCAGTGTTGACCAGAAATACTCTCTCAGCCTTTATTTTAATACTCACATCTTAATTAAAAAGACCTGTAACTTGTAAAAGAAGAAGAAAGCTGTACCTAAGGTACAGTGCGCTTTGACACTATGTGGATGAGTAGAAAGTCAGTAAATAAATGCTTGTTTTTTTCAGACAGGAAAGAAATTCAGAGCTATTTTCAATCTTTAAAACAAGCTTGTTTTTGGTCATCGGAGCCAAAAAAAATATTGATTATCAAATGTGTCTGCCCAACTTACATATAACTCAGGCACAGCCCTCCACAATTCAATGAATTTCAGTCCTTTAACTAAAAAGAAAAGGAGTACTTGTGGCACCTTAGAGACTAACCAATTTATTTGAGCATAAGCTTTCATGAGCTACAGCTCACTTCATCGGATGCATAAAGTGGAAAATACAGTGAGGATTTTTTATACACACAGACCATGAAAAAATGGATGTTTATCACTACAAAAGGTTTTCTCTCCCCCCACCCCACTCTCCCGCTGGTAATAGCTTATCTAAAGTGATCACTCTCCTTACAATGTGTATGATAATCAAGGTGGGCCATTTCCAGCACAAATCCAGGGTTTAACAAGAACGTCTGAGGAACAGTGGGGGGGGGGAGGAATAAACAAGGGGAAATAGGTTACTTTTTATAATGACTCAACCACTCCCAGTCTCTATTCAAGCCTAAGTTAATTGTATCCAATTTGCAAATTAATTCCAATTCAGCAGTCTCTCGTTGGAGTCTGTTTCAGAAATAGAGACTTGAATAGAGACTGGGAGTGGTTGATTCATTATAAAAAGTAACCCATTTCCCCTTGTTTATTCCTCAACCCCCCCCCCCCCCCCCCCCCACTCCCACTATTCCTCAGACGTTCTTGTTAAACCCTGGATTTGTGCTGCAAATGGCCCACCTTGATTATCATACACATTGTAAGGAGAGTGATCACTTTAGATAAGCTATTACCAGCAGGAGAGTGGGGTGGGGGGAGAGAAAACCTTTTGTAGTGATAAACACCCATTTTTTCATGGTCTGTGTGTATAAAAACATCGGTTTCAGAGTAACAGCCGTGTTAGTCTGTATTCGCAAAAAGAAAAGGAGTACTTGTGGCACCTTAGAGACTAACCAATTTATTTGAGCATAGGCTTTCGTGAGCTACAGCTCACTTCATCGGATGCGATGAAGTGAGCTGTAGCTCACGAAAGCTTATGCTCAAATAAATTGGTTAGTCTCTAAGGTGCCACAAGAACTCCTTTTCTTTTTGCGAATACAGACTAACATGGCTGTTACTCTGAAACCAGTCCTTTAACTGTGTACCAATGCAGAAGGAAGCTCTGAATAATCACTAATATTTATTTCTGTATTTTTTAAAGGGAAACTTTTCGAAGCATTTGGTAAGTCTCCTTTCCTCTTCTTCCACAACTACAACTTTGTGCACAACTATATCTGGATTAGAGTGAGGGGGTTTGGTTTGTTTGTTTGTTTGTGTGTGCACATTGTTTCTTTCTTTATTTTTTTTTCATGTGGGGTAAGGCTAAGACTGATCATTTTCACGCCAAAACACAATTTGGAAAATGCAATAAAAACAGTTAAAAGAAAGAGATTTAAATATAAATGGGTTCTCAGTCTTAACTTTAGAGCAGACAATACTGAGAAATGACACATTAGATATAAATGTCATATAAATAAAACAATGATTTGAATAGAAATAATCACCCAGACTTTACCTTAATGTTGACAGCCTAATGTAATAAAGACATGTATTATATAAAAGAAGGTGGAAATGAAACCTTTTCACCTTTGCCGTAAGACATGAGTCTCTCTCAGTAGATTTGTTTCTGCTAACCTAAGAAATTTCTGGAGCACTTCTTTCTCCACAGAGGGCTGGTCACCTCCTCCCCATGCTGTGCTGCCCAGTGCAGCAGTCTGGGAGCTGACCTTGTTCATGAAGAAAGAGGCAAAAAAAGCATTGAGTACATTAGCTTTTTCCACATCCTCGGTCACTAGGTTGCCTCCTTCATTCAGTAAGGGGCCCACACATTCCTTGACTTTCTTCTTGTTGCTAACATACCTGAAGAAACCCTTCTTGTTACTCTTAACTTCTCTTGCTAGCTGCAACTCCAAGTGTGATTTGGCCTTCCTGTTTTCACTCCTGCATGCCCGAGCAATATTTTTATACTCCTCCCTGGTCATCTGTCCAATCTTCCACTTCTTGTAAGCTTCTTTTTTGTGTTTAAGATCAGCAAGGATTTCACTGTTAAGCCAAGCTGGTCGCCTGCCATATTTACTATTCTTTCTACACATCGGGATGGTTTGTCCCTGTAACCTCAATAAGGATTCTTTAAAATACAGCCAGCTCTCCTGGACTCCTTTCCCCCTCATGTTATTCTCCCAGGGGATCCTGCCCATCAGTTCCCTGAAGGAGTCAAAGTCTGCTTTTCTGAAGTCCAGGGTCCGTATTCTGCTGCTTTCCTTAATTGACCTGGAGCAGCTTCCATTTCACTTAACCTGGTACCAGGGATTTGTTTAGCCTGGAGCTAATATATCTATCTCCCATTACTTTTCTATAACCGTCTGGCCTTGCCCTGTCACACTTTGCAAAGTATTTTAAAATGTCACAAAGCTGATCATTTAAAATACTTGAAAAGGACATATTTATTTGACTGGGGATAATGTGATTTTTTTTAATTCTGATCAACAGTTTGTTTATTAAAATGAAAGACATGAAAAAGATGTTTTAAGTAATGTATTTGATTATTTTTAAAAATAAAACCTCAAAATATTTCATACAAAAAAGAAAAGAAAAAGAAAAATGTGTATACTACTAACATTTTTTTTGCCCCAAAACAAACAAAAGAACCACAAACCATTTTTTCTGATAGAAGCCATTTTTTTCAAAGTAAATTTATTATTATTATTATTATTTATTATTTTTCTAGCTTTCATTTTTTATTTTTTGCGTCTGAGTAGAACCTATTGAACTCAGTGGAACTACTCATATACATAGAAGCATAAAAATGTAGAATTAGAAGGGACTCTGAGAAGCCATCAAGTTCAGCCTCATTCACTGAGTCAGGACCAAGTAAACCTAGTCCATCCCTCACAGGTGTTTGTCCAGCCTGTTTTTAAAAACGTCCAGTGAGGGAGATTCTACAACCTCTGTTGGAAGCCTATTCCAGACCTTTATTACCCTTACAGTTAGAAAGTTTTTCTAATATCTACTCCTAATATTATGCTCTCCACTCCATTATCCAACTCATTAATGAAAATACTGACTAGTACCAGACCCAGGACAGACCCCCGAGGGACCCCACTAGGTTCACAATGTTAAGTACATGCATCTATCTTTGTAAGATCAGGACCTTTGCATTTAGCTTTGCTCCCCCTGATCTAAATGGGAGATCTTCTATTGACCTCAGTGGTTGAAGGATTAGGCCTTTATTACCAGATATTTTGCAACATAACTGCAGTGTGTCAGTGGGAAAACATTGTGATGTGTTAATAGATGCATAGGTAATGGAACTTTTTATAATATAAAAGTATTTTAAATGTGTAGTCACTAGATGCATGTCTTCACTGCAGAGTTAGCCCTGGTGATCAGCACCTAGGTCTGAGCAATTGGGTTACTGTGGCCCAAGTGTGAGTGTCCCCACTGCAATACCCAACCCAAGTCATTCCCATGTTGCTGTGACCACAATGGTGCTGTACTCACCTGTGTGAGGCACTAGGACCTCCAGAAGGATATCCAATGGTTCTTAGAATTCATACAGCAGCATGGTGCTTTCTCAGTGTATTGTGGTAGAACTTGTCTGTCCTTCCTGGGTTCCTGTACAGAAGTGATCTTAGCTCATCAACTCACTGTAGTAACCACTTCTGGCCTGGCACCCTCTACACACCTGCCTGAAGCTCTGTTCAAGCCGGTGCCAAGGCATCAGCAGCTCCCCCAGCTGTTGGCATTAATAATGCAACTCTCATTTCACAACCAGACGGCTGATGTAGGGCATGAGACAAGATGGAGGACATTTCAGCAGCAGTTTGTCACTCTGGAAATGTGGTGGCATGACTTCCTGAGGAGATCACGCAGGCTGCATGCAGACCTGGAGCTGTGGAGATAGCTAATGCAGGTTTTAATAGCTGTGGATTCCTCCTTTGCTGACCAGCAGTTCAAGAGCAGGAGAACAAGCACAGAACAATGGGACCTACATTATCATGCAGACCTGGGATGACCAGCAGTGGGTCCAGAACTTCTGCATGAGGAAGGCTGCATTTCTGGAGCTGTGTGAAGAGCTTATCCCGACCTTCAGCTCCAGGATCTTTTAGCAGTGATGGTCTTAACATTATTTCAGGCTGTGCTAACACTGGATGATTTCAACTTGCTGGAAATTTTGGATTGGAAGAGAGAGAACCTATTCCAGACCTCTGGTAGAAAACCATCCATCTATGCCAAGGAGGTGTTTCATCGCCTCGTGACTGATGGGCAGATTAATCACTGGGTGGGAACAGTGAGCCACAAGAGTTGGGGGGCATGTGGGAAGTTTGCTCTACCTAGAAATCTGACCCCTTAGAATAATCAAACAGGCTGATGAACTTGGATGCAGCAGAATAGAACCACCACAGATGAGCTGTGCAACCCCATTTGCCTTATACCTGTGGCAGCTGGACTCCAGACCTGTAATAGTGAGAGACATTGCAGGTTCTCTGGACTTAATACTGCCAAGGGCTTTGCATAGGACTAAATATTTAAGCTGCCTCCAGAAATTTTTTTGTAATGCTAGTGTCAGTGTTAGATCAAGAAGTGTAGTGCTGAAAGACACTTCAAGAGGTAATCTACTCTACCTCCTTGCACTGAGTCAGGATTAAATGTAGCATTATATACATTTAATGTATATACATTTACTACGTTTACTGGCATTGCTTGCTTGTACTGCTTTGCATGCATGCAGCAGAATGTGCCACAATACAGCACTAGTTTGCATTTATTTTCCCCACACGTGCACACACACACACACACACACACACACTTGGAATCCATGTGGCCAGGGAGGAAGGGGCAAGAGCAGGGAGGTTTCTTCTGCCCTCAGTTGAAACTTTGTTAACAAAGCAGACCACTAGCACATAACAGCCCTTTGGCAGTAATGAAATTGGTCATCATCAGTTGTAATATCCCCCATAACAAATATAAATATGGCAGCTTGCATCTTACCCAGCCGCTGCAATACCAGTTCCTCTTCTTTGTCCTTCCTTGTCCATTCTCCCATCTGCTCCCTGAAGAGGTCCTGTGACTCAGGCTTCAGGTTATCCTGGCTGTGCCACAAAGCATGTAGCATTTGCTCTGGCTCCTCTGGCTCCTCTTTGTCTGGTCAAGCACCATCACCATCCATAGCCAAAAGCCCATCAAGCAAGAAAGGGGGCTCCCTGCTTGGGGGCAGTGCCAAGCGCCTGGTCCAGCTCCTCATAGAAAGGGTGCGTTTCCCCAGGGAGTTATCAAGACTAGGGAATATGATCCCTCTTTGGGGGGGAGGAATAGCTCAGTGGTTTGAGCATTGGCATGCTAAACCCAGGGTTGTGAATTCAATCCTTGAGGGGGCCATTTAGGGATCTGGGGCAAAAATTGGGGATTGGTCCTGCTTTGAGCAGGGGGTTGGACTAGATGACCTCCTGAGGTCCCTTCCAACCTTAATATTATATGATCCTTTTTTTTATATGGTCTTGAGGGATTTGATTTTCTCCCTGCATTGTAATTCCCTCTGGTGAATTCCCTCCTCTGCCAGCTTCTTGGAGATATCCTCCTCGAACAGCAGATTTTGACTCCACCGCTCCCCAAATCGTGGGTGTTACTGACCTCACACCAGAGGTCCACCAGGATCCTTGTTTCAGTACCTGACCAGCTCGCAGCATGCTGGGAGGATGATCTCCCAGATAGCATCTCTGTTCAGGTACTCTGGAAGTGGAGTAGAATTATAACAGACCACATTCAATGTGGGGTTTAAACACTGTATTGGTGTCTATAAACTGGTATTGGTGTCTATAAATTGAATTTCTATAGCCTATGCCCAAAGTCTTGCTAGCTAGCCTGGGTTTAAAGCACCACCAAACTTAAGTTAGAGTTTTTGTGCTTGTGCAGTAAACAAGTTGGGGCAACACCCAGGTAAGATCCTGGACTAACTCTGCAGTGAAGATACACCCTTGCAGAGAAACACTCACACAGTCCAGTGGAGGTTCTGATGCTTTACATTATTTCTCTCTCAATGTATTAGTTTGTACAATACGGAATCATGCAATATTTCTACAGATCCACTCTCATCTCTAATTATCTGTTGGTTTTAGGGTGGAGAAGGTCTGTGGTACCTATAGAAGAAGGTAATTAAAGATAATATTTTATCAATGTCTAAATATCAGTTCCCATGAGATAATGTGCCCCTTTTTCTTCGAATGTGGGAATGTACATGATAGTTCACTCCCCAGCATCCTGCATTTCACAGCACATCATGAGGTGAAGCAAGGCTTGTGCCTATGTCCTACCACACCATAATTATTCATAACATATTGCATCTAGCTTTCCTGCTCCTCCACTGCCTGCATGTGCACTGAACCCTACAGAGATTTGTGATAGTAGCTTTCGCTCCTTGTACAGAGCCCGTGGGACATGCACCCTCCACAGCCACCAGTCCAGGGGGAGTTTGTTTTATCACTCTGTGCTGATGGTCTATCTCCAATGCATTACTCTCCATTACTTCCGTCATCTTCTCCCCAGAAAGCCAGTTGCTCTGAAGTGACCTCATAATGACTGGGTGAGCAGGGACTATGCCTGTGGGCGATCCTTGCTCCAGTCTCAAGCAGAGAAACAGAGTCTTGATCACAGACAGGGGCTCCCCTAGCTCCATTATACAGATCCGGGGAGCTCCTGTGATTAGAGCTGGGATCTTGTCTCTTTTCTCCTCTCTCCAACCACCATGATCCCAGCATTCTTCTGTCTCCGTTAAAAAGGACTTCACTTTAGCATTCCTATCACTAGCATGACCCTCTTTCTCTGTTCACCAGCCACCTAGTCTACACCTCCCCCCACACTTGTAGCTTCTGCCTCATTTCACCATAACCCCTCTTCAGTTGTCCTTACCCCTCCATCCCCCACGCTAATGTACTTTTGTGCTGTGACTGATGCTGAGCAGTGAAATAATGGGAAGGTTCAATCCTGGTACCATTTGGCCTGTTGCTGTCCAAGCTGTGACATTTCAGAGCAGGCAGGATGCAGGGAGGAGGCCCCATACCAAAGTCTAGCACAGGGGCAGCTGGGACACGATTTAAGTGGGAAGTGGGAGGGGAGCTCTGTCAATGTTCACTGAGTTGTACAATCTGCGGGGCTCCCAGAGTCTCTAGTACCCTCGCTGGGGAGAGGTGGGGGCAGGAGAGGAAAGATCTTGAGTCTCAGGCTGGGCCCAGCTGCTCCTTTCACTCTGTCACTGACCTGTCTGTGCCAGGGAGTGATTTTCCCCAGCACTGTGCTGAGATCTCAGAGCTGCTCCCCATTCAGAGCTGGGTAACTCCTGGAGGAAGGAGATTCTCTGAGTCACTCTCCAGCTGGGGCAGAGTCCGTCACTGACACAATCAAACCCTCCACCAAGCTGAGCTCTGCCCCTAATGCTCTGATTCTCTCTCTCTCCCTAGTGAATGTGACTCTGGATCCAGACACGGCTCATCCCCAACTTGTCCTATCTGAGGATGGGAAATGCGTGAGACGGAGAGACGTGTGGCGAGTGTCCGACAACCCTGAGAGATTTGACACTGAGCGCTGGGTGCTGGGCTGTGAGGGATTCACCTCGGGGAGACATTACTGGGAGGTGGAGGTGGGGGATGGGGGATTTTGGGCTGTTGGGGTGGCCAGAGAATCTGTGAGCAGGAAGGGGTGGATCAGGATTAGCCCTGAGCAGGGGATCTGGGCTGTGCAGCAGTGGGGAGATCAGTACCAGGCTCTCACCTACCCTGCAACCACCCTTCCCCTGACCCAGGTCCCCAGGAAGATCCGGATTATTCTGGACTGTGAATGGGGGCAGGTGACATTTTTCAATGCTGGTAATGAGGCCTTGATCTTCACTTTCCCACCGGCCTCTTTCTCTGGGGAGAGAATCCGCCCCTGGCTGTGGGTGGAGGCAGTATCCCAGCTCACACTGTGTCCCTGATATGGCGGTGGGGGGAGAATATTCCAGTGGTAGGGTTACCATATTTCAGGTTCCCCAAAAGAGTACACTGTGGGGGGAGGGGCTATCTGGGGGAGTTGGGGGATACATCTGAATTAATCAGATAATACCAAAATTGTATAAACTCATTTTTACTGGGGACAAGAAACATAACAGCACAAAGGCAAAGTAAAATTAAAACAAAAACAAACCATCAAACCAAACAAAAGAGGGCGGTGACCAGGAGTAGTGAAAGCTAATAGAATATTATGTATTAAGAAAACAACAGAGTGTACACTGTAATCACCTTTTACCTGACATACAAATGTTTATTAAATTGAATTTCTTTTGCTTAGTGAGACTTGTTGGCAACGGTTCAATGTAATTCAAAAGATAGTGTGATGTGCTGCTTACAGTGATCAACTTTGGCTGGTGTTGGGTTACAAATCACCTTAGTACTGAATGCAGGGGTAGTGAAATGCTAATACCAATGTTGGCATTATTGTGACTAAAGGGGAGCAGGACTGTGCTTAACCTGTCCCAAATAAGGGGATCCTCAGCTGAAAGGTCCTCATTAAGCCAGGGGCTCAAATGCCAGAGCCCTGTGAAAGTAAGAGGGGTGGAGACAGGTCTCCTAGCCAGGAGGTTGTGAATCCTCCCTAGATTGGTTTAAGCTGTTCCTCTCCACTGTTCAAAGAAAGAGCTAAATAAGCTTTATTAGGAGTCTCTTTTGTTTTTTTTTAAATGCTCAGTTACTAAGAGCTGAAATCACTTAAGATGGAGCAGTGCTTCTGCCCAGACTGCAAAGAGCTGAAAATCACTGAATGACTGATGTGCAGAGATTACAGCAGAGAGGCAGGTGGTAAGAGAAGGTGACTCACAGTCAGCTGGAAAATGAGTGGTTGGTGAGGCAGTGAGCAGAATGGGCAGCCAACAGGGTGGCGGGGGGCAGAGAGGCACAGTGAGTGCCCAAGCAGCAGAGTGAGTAAGGTGCCTCCTTACCTCCACCCAGCATGGGAGGCGAACTCTACAGATGCACCTCTGAACTGTGGGTCTGTACTGACCAAGTACAGTAACTGTGAATTGGGTGAAGAGACGGGCATGTTAAAGGGACTTTTGGGTTGCTGGACTTAAGAACCTGAGGGAAAAGGACATTGCCCAACTTACTTGGGGGTGGGTCTTTTTCTCATGGTTTATGTTTATGAACCCTGTTTGTGGGGTGTTCCCAAATTAATGCTGAATTACTTCCCTCCTTTTATTAAAAGTTTCTTTTCTACACTCAGAGTCTGTGCTTGGGAGTGGGGAAGTATTGCCTCTCAGAGGCACCTAGGGGTGCTGTGTAATTTTCCTAGGTTACTGGGTGGGGGCTCAAGCTGGTTCTGTGTTTTGTCAATGGAAAGGAACCCCTCGATATTGACCCCAGCCCTGGTTGCTGCTGTCTCCACCTGGCAGAAGGGTTACAGTATGGTTCCCCCCCATAAATTGTTCTATAGCATTTAACAAAATAATAATCTCTGGTAAAGTAGTTCTGGGCAGAGCCTCTGCAGGTGGAAATGCCAGAGTCCCATAGTGCTGCTGGGGGCTGTCCCATAAAGTTTACAGTGCATTTAATACAACCTCTCCCCCAACAGAGCTACATAAACTGAGGCACAAGAGCTAGAACTGCACAAGAGCTGTAACGTCAGAGGAAGGTTTGTCCTGTGGCTAGGGGCCGACTGGAGACCGGGGTTATATTCTCTGCACGGCCCCAGTCACCCTATGTGGGCCTTGGGCATGGCTGCCAAAAGGGGGATAGGACTTCCCTATCTCACTGAGGTAGCTGGATTTGCTGATGGGGAATGAGGAAAAGCTTTTGTGGATTTTTCTTTGGGGGATGAGAGGGGGAGGATTTGCCGCACAAGGAGGAGGAGGAAGAAGAAGAAAGTCCTGGTTCTGAAATACAGTATTGCCAGCCCCAAATGTTCAAAAATCATGAGTCAGGCTCACCAAAAATCATGAGATTGGCTTTAAAATTATGAGTTTATGTAAAAAGAATAGCTTTGGGGTTCTTTTTATTTGCCTTCTGCTTTTCGAGTCCTTAGGGTGCACTGGGGTCATATTTTGAAGCTTTCTCCACAGCCACCAGTACTAGAAACTGACTTTTTCTTTAAGAATGAAGGCTGAAATCATCACATATCCACTTGACTCCAGAAGCTGGGCCTTTAAGGAAAACAATCATTATCATGAGACTCATGACCAAATCATGAGAGTTGACAACACTGGGAATACAGTTTAGCCTGTGATGGGAGAAAGGGGCACCATACCATCTGCATAACACCCATTGGCTGAAGATGATGGATGGGCCCAAGGTTTTTTTTTACCCATAATTCACCTGGATCCTTTCAACAGCAGTAACAGAACTAACCCCAGGTGGTGTCCTGCATGGCAGTGTTATAGATTTGGTTAACATCCTTTAAACGGTTCAGTTTAATAGTCACCTTTCATTCCAAGCTGGAAAAAGCCTAAAGAGAGAGCTTTTGGGGTGCTGGCTGAGGACTGTGTTTTGGGTGTGGCGAGCAAGGACGCTGTTCCCTGTTTGAGATGAGGAGCCAGGGGCTGGGTAGATGGGAGTCCTCCAGGGTCACAGATACTGGGATGGCAGTAGCCACAGAAGCCAATTTTTTCATTCTTATCACTTGCATTTATCAGTGACACTCTCTGAGCCTGGATAGTGAGAGTCACCAGGACCGTAGACAACAGAGATAAAAACAGGCAGCAAAATCCTTGGGGCAAAGAGATTGGCTGCTTTGCCTCCATCAATCCCTAATCTCTATGGTTTGACCGTCCACTGACTCCACAGAGCCTGCAGGGTCATAGAGCCTGCAGGGTCGAAAGTTGTAGAAAGACAGGAGTCCTCCAAAGTCATGGAGATTAGGACACCTGAGGCTAGAGACGATGATTTCAGGGTTTGGAGTGGGATATTCCCCCCACCCCATGTGTCTCAGGGACACAGGCTGAGCCAAGATCCTGGCCCCATCACCCAGAGCCAGGGGTGAATTCTCTCCCCAGTGACAGAGGCTATCGGGAAAGTGAAGATTGAGGCCTCATTACTAGCATTGAAAAATGTCACCTGCCCCTGTTCACAGTCCAGACAAACCCGGATCCTGCTGGGGACCCAACTCAGGGGCAGGGGGGTCACAGGGAAGGGAGAGCCTGGAACTGACCCTCCAACCACTGCACAGCCCAGATCCCCCTCTCAGGGTTATGGCTGATCCATCCCTTCCTCCTCACAGACTCTCTGGCCACCCCCACAGCCCAGAGTAGCCTATCCCTCACCTCTACCTCCCAGCAATGTCTCCCTGAGATGAATCTCTCACAGCCCAGCACACAGAGCTCAGTATCAAATCTCTTAGGGTTGTTGGGCACTCGCCACAGTTTGTCTCCCCGTCTCACTGTTTTCCAGTCCTCAGACAGGACAAGTTGGGGATGAGCTGTGTCTGGAGCTGTCCAGAGTCACATTTGCTAGAGACAGAATCATAATGTTAGAGGCAGAGCTCAGCCCTGCGGGAGGCTGGGACCATTTCTCACACTCCCCAGCACCCTGTTCTGGCTGGGACAGTCCTGGATCCCAGGGAGCTGCCTCCATCCTGGGCACCTGAGACTGAGGAGAGATGTTACTGCAGTTTCTCATTCATGTAATGGGAGTCACGTCATACGTTTCTCATTTGTTTGCACAGGCTTCAGCTCTTTGACCCCCCTGCTGGGGCTACTCCATTAACAGTGGAAGAGTCACAGCAAGGAAGGTATCAGAAGCTTTTAATTAGGAGGGTCCAGAGGAGGCAGGTATCAGATTTGAACCCCAAAAGGAAGCTCCCTCCCCTAAATTCATCCTCCACTCCCAGGCCAGGGGAAATAGAGGAAGATGCAGCACTGGGGAAGAGCCAAATAAGAGCAGAGAGAAGGAGGTAGCATTGGGTTGGGTAGCCCCATCCCCAGCCCAGAGAAAAGGGAGTAGGGCCAGCATCAGAAAGAGAGCACATCCCCAGTCAATGCAAGAGAGGCTCCAAAGGGAGAGCCCAGCCCTGCCCATCTGGAAGGTAGGATGTTGGAGAAGAGCAATGGGGGAGACCCCTCTGCCAGGGTAAAGGAGAGGGATGTGTCAGCCCTCGGTGAAAGAGCTCTACCCCTTCCTCTCAATTTAATATTAAAAGTCCTGTGAATGTCTATGAAAATCCCAGGATCAGAGTTCATGGTATTCGGTTGCTGTTCAGTGAGAATGTTTCTGTGCATCAGTGTTGGCATGAACACAGCACCAAGGCTGGTGTCGGAATTGTTTGTGTGACTTCAGCTTGGGATTGCCTCAGGATTTCCTGGTGTCCATTTTGTTTTTAACTTTATCTACAATTTTGTGAAAATGTTTTCATGGGAGTTTTCTCCTAATATAAAGATCACCTCCCCTGCAATCTCACCCTATCTGTGTGCTCCTAGGGATTCCCCTCGTTTTGTTTCCAGTGCAGACGGCAGAGTGTCTGGAGAGGGAAAGGATAGAAATGAGATTTCCTGCTTTCATATTTGTAACAGCATCCCCACTCTTAACTGACCTAACTTGGTTTTAATTGACAGAGAAACTGACAGAGAGGGACAGAGACACACTCAAGTCTTTAAAATAAACATAAACTAATCTGAAACCTTTTCCTCTTTCATTCAGGCATCTCCCAGCAATGGAATCAACAGCCATTAGGTCTCACAACCTCTAGGAGATACAATCTGTAAGAAATATTTACTTTCCCCTCATCATCTGCTCCCACTCTGCAGAGCCAGCTGGTTTGTCCCATTCACCTATTGCATTTTGTCAGACCATATACCCAGATCCTGCAAAGACTTTAGTGTGAATGTAACTTTACACACTTTGGCCCCTTTGACATTAATGGGATGTTAAGAATTTGCAGGGTCAGGACTTTTAATTGTAATCCCCTTGGGTCTATTTACTCAGCGTCTTTACAGATCTCAGCATGAAGAGGCCCTTGTCCTCCTCACACTGAAATACAAATAATACTAAAATCATTTTGTAAGTGTGGAAATTCAAGCTGGAAAGGGTCGGCTCAATGGGCCAGATTATCCCTGAACAGTCACAGGGATAGAGGGGGGCAGTTTGTGATGCCCCTAGTCAGGGGCTGCAGAGGCCTGTGCAGACCTTGGCACAGGCTAGGGAAGTCCTGAGATCCAGCCATAGTAACACCCCTGTTTCTGTGACCCCCAGGGGCTTTGCAAGTTCTATAGCTGGGAGAGAAAATCAGGGACCCAAAATTAGGCCGTTTTGCTAAATTTGGGCCTCAATGTTGTGACTTTTGGTAAGTCATGAATTAATGTGAGACGTCCTGACACCTGGGCCCCTGTTACACCTGCTCAATTTTTCTGCTTTCCACCTTTCATTCAGTAGAGATGTCATCTAATTATGAACCAATTGGCCAGAGCCCCATTCCCGCCCACAGTCTCAGAGGCTCATCCCAATTTCCCATCCTAGATCCCTTCTCAACACCTTTGAACTTCCTCAGCGTTTCCATTAGAGCAATAGTTTTCTGGGGGAAATTGCTGAGTCTCTTTCCTAGTTCAGAAGAAATCTCCACTGGCTGATGGAACTTCCCCTTCCCACACCTGGAGAGAAAACTTCACATTCTTATATTTCATTTAGTGACACAGTACAATTTGTTGTTAGTGAAAGTCGCTGCTCTAATGGGCCTGGAATTAGAATTCCTCTGCTTCTCCCAGCCTCAGAGCAGGTGCAGTACAGGCCATGTCAGTTAAACCTTCACTCTGAAGGTCCCATCGATATTCTTCAACTCTGTCCTGGAGAGATCAGCTCTGGGGATAAAAGGGGAATTGAGTCTCTTATGGCAAATTCACTTTCTAGCCTCCATGCTCTGAAGGACAGGAGATTCCCATGTTAAGTGTTATAGAAATCTGTCCACTAGGAACTAGACTGATATACCAATTCCCCCCTCCCCAGCTCATTCCACACAGGGCTCCGAACAGTCCTCAGGTGGGAAAGACTCTTGATCATTGCTGATCTGGACTGAATGGTAACCAGTGCCACAGCAGTGAAAGGCCCATATTTCATCCCCACAATCCTGAGGCAGCCAGTCCCCCAGGGATGTGACATTTCCAGAATATGATTGAGGTCAGTCTTAGAACCTTGGGGAGATGTGACTCTCACATAATCTCCAAGCTTTTTCCCAGCAATGCAAAGTGTGTGGGGGACTGAGAGAGAGCCACATACCTGCTCAGGGTGCTTCTGATGTCCTAGAGAAAAGAGACAGAAAAAAAAATCTCAGTCCCACCTGACACACAGTTGGGATCCTAGGGAAGGAATTTTGCAAATATTGGGAAAAGTGGCCCTGCCCTGGCCACAGGGCCATGGTTTCATTAAGCTAATGGGGCTTTTCTATCTCTAAGATCAATGACTCTGTAACTATGCAAAGAAAAATAGTCAGTCACATTTCAGCAATGCACACACTGAGTTACACAGAGATCTCTGACTGATAAAACCCAGTGTCCAGGATTTAGGAGCTGTCCTGTCCCTGTGTTGGTATCTGGGATGTTTTTAACACTATCTCACCTGCAGGAATTCACACAGTGTTTAATACAATGATCTCTACTGAAGGCGGGCATCTGAGTTTCACCCCTCACAGAGCAAAACAGGAGTTCAGAATACCAATGAGAAACTTCATCTCCCTCCTGGGCCTGGGATCTTTATCAAGGCATCTTTCCCTCTCACCTCTTCACTGGGGGCCAATGCTGAGATGGCAGCGTAGCCTAGTGATTAGGGCACTGGGTTGGATCAAGGTAGACTTGTGTTCTAGTCCCATCTCTGCCACTGAGCTGCCAGGTGACCCTGGGCAACTCGCTGTGCCTCAGTTTCCCTTTCCGGCCTGTGTTTGTCTTGTCTGTTAGACTGTAAACTGCTCAAAGCTGGGATTGTCCCTCCTTCTGTTTTGTGCAGGGCCCAGATCTCATTAGGTGTCTGTAAGGGCTACTGTGATGCAAATTAATGTAATAATAATAAAGTCTATTAAACAAATCAGTAATAAAAACAACAGCTTGTAACTTCCCCTTCTCCAGTCTGAAGGCAACATTCTCACATACATTGTTCTGCAGTTCAAGTGATTTAAATAAATGTCACTGATCATTTAGCATCTTCCATTCTGTAAAAAGTTCCCTTATTTTAGCAGTTGAAACTGGTTTTGAAAAGGATTCAACATCTCAGATAAAAGTTTCCCATATCAGCTATCTTTAAAGACTTCATTTTTTTGCCTGTGTTGTCACTCTGCCAGATCATTTATTTTGTTATACATCTCCCATACAATGAAGGTTTTACAGAGCGGAATGGTACATTTATACCTGTGAGAGGTAACTTTCAGTGAAATTAACCTGTAATTAAAATCCATATTATTACCCATTAAACTTTGCAGCAATTTCCTACCTTGTACTCCTGGGCAGCCTCCTCTATGGGAACCACCGTGTGAGCTCTGTGAGCCCGGGACAGATGGCAAACCACACAGATGGAAGTTTGATCCTCTTCACAGAACAGTTTCAGAGCCTCCAGTGTTCCCCACACACCCTCTTCCCTCCTGCTCCCGTGGCTGCCTGGAAACTCAGCCTTTTGGCTATTTCTATGACATTTGCCAGCTGCCTGTTTGGCCTGAGGTTTCTCTGTTGCACAGTTTCTCTGTACTGAGGGCAGGAGATGTCTGTATCGGATCCCTCCCAGCACTGGGTGGTGCAGGCTCTGCAGAAATTGTGCCCATACTCCAGAGTGACAGGTTTTGTGAAATACTCCAGACAAATAGGACAAGTAGCTTCAACCTGGAGACTTTCCACAGGGTTCTTTGTGGCCATGGTACCCTCTGGACAGCGTAACAGGGTTAGTTTCACTTTCCTGAGCTCAGAAATATGCCCCACCTGCAGAAGCAACAGGGTGTTTCCTTTTCTGGAACTGATTCAGGCTGTTTGCTAACCTGGGACGAGCCCCCTGATAACATTACAGCCCTGGAGGTTTTTGTGACAAATGTACCAATAAGGCTCTGCTCCTGCAATCAGCTCCTTGTGCTGGTGTGGAGGGTCACTGGGGCTTCACTTAGGCATGAGCCTCCACCTGTCATAATGAGCTTGCAGGAGGAGGGTCTGTGTGTCTAAGGAGCGACTGGGCAGAATTCATATATATATATATAATTTTGATTAATAATATTGATGTTTATTTTTACCAATTTTTTCAATATTTATTAAGTTAAATTTTCAGAGTTGCACAAAAATATAGGTTTTAAGCATTTCTTTCCAATTTTTATCAATTAAAATTTTCACATTTGTAGGATATTATGCGGGGGATCAGATAATAGGAAGTCAGACTATAATTATTTAATGACAGTGGAAATAGAGATTCAAAAATTGCAAGTTTTATAACCATTAAAACACAGATTGTCAACCTTACAAGTCAAAATATACAAAGCAAATATCCTTAAATCAAAGTCTAATAAGTTCTCATGCAGCTCTGTTCTTACTTTGCGTATCTGTAATTTTCATTTATTATCATTTGAAGTATTTTTCATTGGTTTGTGTGCGTACAGCAAAATCAACACGTACCAACATTTACAAATAAAATCTAATCCTTCCAACTGGAATCAGTGTTTTAAAGGTCTGATTCTCATTTACACTAAGGCTGCTCTGGCTCAGTGTAAATGGGTTGCAGCGTCACCAGTTTTCATGATTTTATCATGAATCTTGCAATATTTGTTATGTTTGTTGAAGCATGTGATGAGATGAGACTCTTGGCTTTCATTTTCTAAACCAGGGATTGGCAACCTTTGGCACGCAGCCCACCAGGGAAATCCGCTGGCGGGCTGGGACGGTTTGTTTACCTACAGCATCCGCAGGTTCAGACGATCGCAGCTCCCACTGACCGCGGTTCGCCGTTCCAGGCTAATGGGGGCTGCAGGAAGCGGCGGCCAGCACATCCCTCAGCCCAAGCTGCTTCCCCCAGCCCCCATTGGCTGCAGGTAAACAAACTGTCCCAGCCCGCCAGCGGATTTCCCTGATGGGCCACATGCCAAAGGTTGCCGATCCCTGTTCTAAACGAAGGAATTTCTAGCTCTCTTGGTTGCAGAGAAAAACTTGAAAATGTTGCCTCAGTGCAGCCTAAAGGTCTCAGAAAACAAAAGGCAAATAAAACAATCTACCATTTATTACTATTAAATCTCATGAGTTTGGGGGGCCTGATGTGATTTTTAAATGCCTAGGTGTCATAAATATAAAGGGAAGGGTAAACACCTTTAAAATCCCTCCTGGCCAGAGGAAAAACCCTTTCACCTGTAAAGGGTTAAGAAGCTAGGATAACCTCGCTGGCACCTGACCAAAATGACCAAGGAGGAGACAAGATACTTTCAAAGCTGGAGGGGGGGAGAAACAAAGGCTCTCTCTGTCTGTGTGATGCTTTTCCTGGGGACAGAATAGGAATGGAGTCTTAGAACTTAGTAAGTAATCTAGCTAGATATGCGTTAGATTATGATTCCTTTAAATGGCTGAGAAAATAAGCTGTGCTGAATGGAATGGATATTCCTGTATTTGTGTCTTTTTGTAACTTAAGGTTTTGCTTAGAGGGATTCTCTATGTTTTGAATCTAATTACCCTGTAAGGTATTTACCATCCTGATTTTACAGAGGTGATTCTTTTTACTTTTTCTTCTATTAAAATTCTTCTTTTAAGAAACTGAATACTTTTTCATTGTTCTTAAGATCCAAGGGTTTGGGTCTGTGGTCATCTATGCAAATTGGTGAGGATTTTTATCAAACCTTCCCCACGAAAGGGGGTGTAGGGTTTGGGAGGATTTTTGGGGGGGAAAGACGTTTCCAAGAGGGCTCTTTCTCTGTTATATATTTGTTAGACGCTTGGTGGTGGCAGCGAAAGTCCAAGGGCAAAAGGTAAAATAGTTTGTACCTTGGGGAAGTTTTAACCTAAGCTGGTAAAAGTAAGCTTAGGGGGTTTTCATGCAGGTCCCCACATCTGTACCCTAGAGTTCAGGGTGGGGAAGAAACCTTGACAAACCTTTTGGTTTACTTCCCTCATCAGCTTTGCTTTTCTGCTGATGTCATCATCATCTTCTTCTGCTCTTTCTTTTCTCCCCTATTTTGTATCTATTTTCCTTCTCTAATAGACTCTTCTTGAGTTTCTAGAGTGTCTTCATGTGGGGTTAGAAAACCCCCCAGAGCCGCCTGATCAGCCAGCAGCCTCAGCTGGTTTACTGCTCTTCCTGTGGGACTATATAGCAGTCTCTGCGGGTCATTTGATGTGGTTCTTACTCATGGACTGGCTTCTGCAACATGTTTGAAGGAAGAGTCATCTCAGGCTCTGGCTGAGGGTTTGCATTACATGAACTCCACTTGAGAGAAACTCCCAGGAATTTTCAGATCAGGCTTGTCAAGATGGGATGGATAGCATCATGGAGTAGCTCAGGAGCACAGGTGTTACTAGTCAGTTCCCATGAGTGTTCTTCCAGGATGCACTCCTCTCAGTAAATGAGGTATAGAAGCTTGGAATTGAGGATTTGTTTAGGAAGTACTCATCCTCTCCTTGTATCATGATCAGAGGAGGAGTAGGTGCATTCATCTTGTGATGGAGTTGTGAGTGTGTTTCTTCTGAAGGGAGATATGAAACATAAGGTCCAGTAACATCATGTGGGGGCAGCTGGAGACAGAAAGTCACAGGGTTCATTTGTTGAATGACCAGAAAGGAGTCAAGGTACCAGTAGCTGCGTTTGCAGAAGGGATGGGAAGTGTCCAAGTGTTGTGTGGAGAGCCATACCTTTCCCCCAACAGTAATAGGAAGGTCAACTTGATGATGACAGTTGGCAAAGTGCCCATAATTCTCTTTGATGGCATCCAATGGTGATCTCAGTTCCTCCTGGATGTGTTGGAGGTGTTTCACCAAATCAGAGGCTGCAGGGGTGTGGGAAGTCAGTGGTAGGGATGGGTGGAATCAGGGGTGAAGACAATGTGAGTGGTTACATGGCACTGGGTGGTAGAGGAAGTTGGGTGTGGCTCATCAGACTCATAGTCTCTCCTTCTTTGTGCATGATTGGATCTGGGAGAACCCTACCCCAAAGGTGTCTGAGTCCCTCTCCCAGGTCACCCTTCCTATCCCTCTCGCTACCTTAATTCCCACCTCCTCCCTCTGACCTAAGCTCCCAACCGCTCTCCTCTCCTTGTCCCTTCATCCTCGTTTATCTTCCTTTCCATAATCCGTTTCCCCTTTCTGCAGCCCCAAACCCTTCCACTTTACTCCCCTGCTCCCTAATTCCACTTCCCCTCCAAGCAATCATTTCATTGTGTAATTTCCTTTCTTTTGAAAAATACTTTGAGCATGTTCTGAATCTTCTGCTGTGCTCAGATTATATTTCCTCCCAGAAAATAAAATCAAATAAACAAATCTCTCCCAGAGGCAGATCCTAGCAGGATCCCTCTGCTTTTTAATTTCTGATTTCTGCCGTGGGTTGGATTTCATCTCACAGCATCTAGCTGATGCTGAGATACAATGGCCATCACAGTCCCTCAGAGGCACCCATACCCTTGAAATGCAGCTAGCATTCAACCTTCTAGGGCAGAGGTTCTCAAGCTGGGGGGTCATGTCCCCTCAGGGGGTCACGAGGTTATTACCTGGGGGTCATGAGCTGTCAGCCCCGCTAGGCATGGGGCTGACAGCCTGAGCCCCTGTTAAATTAAATTAAACCCCCTTTTTAATGTATAAGGGGGTCGCACTCAGAGGCTTGCTGCATGAAAGGGATCGCCAATACAAAAAATTTGAGAACCACTGCTCTAGGGCTTTCTCTGCACATGCTCAGTGTAGTTCCTTTGGAGCAGCAGCCATAGAACTCTGAGAGCTGGTCTTGTCAGGAGAAGCAAACTGCGATCACAATAGTGCTGTGGTGTCTGCTCCCAGACAGGGGAAGTGGGTCGCATGCACTCTCTGGAGGTAACCATCAGGCGAGTGAGATGCTGGTGCACAATGCTCAGTCCTGGCCTTCTTCCTATCAGTGAGCATGAAAATGCTGGTAAAAGTCATCCACTTTCAGAAAAAGCTGTTTTTTTCGGGGGGCTGTATCTAGGGAACCCTTCATCAAATGATGTCCAATTCAGACCACTAACCTACCCTACTCCTCCACCAGCCACTTCAAGTGTCAAGAAAATCTCCGGAACCATGCAGAGTTTAGCACACTTTAAAAAGTCAAGTTTTAAACAGAAGGCTGGTCTCAACCTTAGCTCTTGAAGTCCTGGAGGTCCATTATAATAAAATAAGTGAGGAGACAGCACAAGCACCACCCCCACCTCTTCCTCCATCTATTTTGTGAGCAGCAAAGTAGCTGCCTCACTCCGAGGGAGCAGGGGGGCTTAGCACATACCCCTCTCATTGGCATCTCCCATTGGCTAGTTTAGGTGGCTTCCCAACTAGCACACTGTGTTTTGTGGATCACAGTCTAAGGGCATGTCTACACTACAACAGCTACAGCAGCACTGTGCCGTTGTAGCATAGACGCTTCCTACGCCAATAGAAGTGGTTTCTCCATTGAAGTAGTTAATCCACCTCTCCAAGAGGTGGTAGCTAGGCTGGCAGCAGAATTCTGCCATTGACCTAGCTGTGTCTTCTTGGAGGGCTAGAGTGACCTAAATATGTCACACAGGATGTGAAATTTTTCACAGCCCTGAGCAATTTAGCTAGGTCAACCTACATTTTAGGTGTAGACCAGTCCTCAGGAAGAATAAGGGTATATCTATACTACAGCCTTTATGCTCTAGTGCAGATGCTTCTGGAATCATTAGGAGGAGTTTTTCCACCACTTTAGTTAACTCACCTAACTGGGGAGAGGTCGATCTAGCCATGGCACTCAGGGCATGGAACGTGTTGCAGCAGTGAGTGATATAACTGGGTTGGTCTAAGTTTTCAGAGTAGACCAGACTTAAGAGGGCTTTGCCTGGAACTAACTGAAAACATAGAGGTGGGCTGGCAGCTCTGTGTGTGTGAGAAGCAGAAACCCAAGAGAGCACTAGTGAGTGTGGTCATCTTAGGAGGAAACTGAGAGACAGAGCTTGCTTCAGGCACAGGGTACCCTGGAAATGCAGACTTGGATTTCTGAGTAAGGAAACTGTCTGCTGCTGTTTGTTTCTATTGTGTTCAGGAAACAGGACTTTGTGGACATTCTTTGTAAATAAAAAAGATTGCACCAAAGGAAAACCTGATTTGTAATTTCTCCTCCCAATTGAAACAACGTAGCAAGGCCCCAAATACTGGCTAACAGCTCAGGTCAAAGTAGCAACAGTATAATTCAAGCCAGAATCTAGACCTATGGCAGCAAATGAAACATTTGCAGGGGACCACAGGCAAAGAACCCGTGCAGGAGAATAGACTGTTGCAAGTTATAGACTTCAGCATATCCAGCTTTCTGTACTTAACACTCCCCTTCTCCCTGAGCTAACACTCCTCTCCCTGCGGCCAGGCAAACCAAACTCAGGATCCCTGATTCATGTTCGCCCCCAGCAAATCCAGTCCACAGAGTGATCATGAGCTCAGTATTGGTCCACGGAGAAAAAAAGATAGGAAGACACAGAGGCAGCTGAAAGTGGGGAGAGGTGAAGGATTGTTAATTTCCCTTCTGTAGATGGAATTTTACAAAGTTCAAAACTCAAATCTTCTTTCTAGGTCTTCTCTGGAGTTTTGAATGGCCTGGATTGTAAACTTGAGATTGTAAAGTAATAAAGCTTAGACAATTCACCATAAAATCACCCTTCAGTTCAAGGGTTGCTCCTGATTAATGAGTTGCTGAGGTTTTTTTGCCTTATCACGAGAACACAAGCTGCCTGTGACCTTAACCCCGGGAGCTCCTGTAGCCCTGCTGGTCCCAGGGGGGTGGTTCACCAAGACAAAAAAATTCACTAAAATAACTCAACTGGGTTTAGTTCCCACCTATTCTTATTTCAGTGCAAGTGTCTGTTGACACCCTTATTATGAATGAAGAATGTCCGGGTTTGATTGAGGATATGTCTACACAGCACAGGTGGGGGGGGGGGGGGGGCGCGGTGATTCCCAGCTCGGGTAGACATACACATGCTGGTTCTCCTCAAGCTAGCACACTAACAATAGCAGTGCATTGTGCCAGTAAAGGTGGTGGCTTGGGCTAATCAGACAGGTACAGTCCCTCCCTACCCCGGGTGCTTACTGTGTAGACAAAGCCTTAGTTTAAGATTTTGTATTCTTGTTTGTTTGTTTTCCTTCCTCACTTTTCCGTTCATTCCCTTTCTGCTTCTTCCCATCCCACTACCCCCATTCCTTGTGTGACATAATTCCTTCTTCCTTCTTTTTATATGTTCCTCCGACTCCTCCTCCCAGCCTCTCCTTTTCCTTCACATCACTCTGCTCCTGTGGGAGGCTGATACAAGGTGTAACAGGGACCTCCCATTACCAGCAAAACCATTTCTGATGCAGAGCAGGAGGCAGACAGAACAGAAGCCAAGAGAGCTGAGCAGCCATGGCCTCAGTGACACCTGTAGAGGAAATTCAAGATGAAATCAAATGTCCCATCTGCCTGAAGTATCTGACAGACCCAGTGTCCATACAGTGTGGACACAACTTCTGCCGAGTCTGCATCACTCAGTACTGCGAGACATGGGCAGAGGGGGACTATGGCCCTGTGTGCTGCCCCAACTGCAGAGCCCTCATCCGGAAAGGGACTCTCCGGCCCAACTGGCAGCTAGCAAATATAGTCGACAAAATTAAACAAATGGATTTAAAACCAGGAACAGAGAAATTGTGTGAGACACAAAATAAAACCCTGGATCTGTTCTGTGAAGAGGATGGGGAAACCTTGTGTGTGGTTTGTGAGAGATCCCCAGAGCATGGCACTCACACAATGATTCTCATGGAGGAGGCTGCCCAGAAATACAAGGTAGGAAACAGTCTGGATCCTGGTTAATTCAATCCTTCCCTTTTCTGACTAAGCCTCTCACATCCACAGACTCTCCCACTTTCCCAGATTTTCTCTGTCTCTTGCTCTACCTAAATCTCTCCACTGCGTGACCCCTTCCCTCTTGACAGGTGCCACCGATGCTGCCCCAACCTGTCAACCCCGCACCGCTCATTAGGGAGATGTGGTCACTAGAGCTCTGTGTGAGGCACTTTCTTCACACACAGGACTGAAGCTGGATGTGTCTGTGCTGTTGCCAGGCCAGGAATGGAGGGAGTGGGCTTCTCCCACAGGCACTGACTCTGTGGGTGCTCCGGGGCTGCAACGCTCACAGGAAAATAATAGTGGGTGCTCAGCACGCACCAGCAGCCCCCCCAGATCAGCTCTTGCTTCCCCAGCACATCCCACCCGCTGGTGGACCCCGTCAATCAGCTCCTCCCCCTCCCCACAGCACCTCCTGCCCACCGTGATCAGCTATTCAGTGGCATGCAGTAAGCGCTGGGGAGAGGGCGAGGAGCAAGGGTGGGTGTGCTCGGGGGAGGGACCAAGAAGAGGCAGGGAAGGGGAGAGCAGGGGCAGGAAGAGGCGGGTTGCGGGCACGGCCTGGGGCTGAGCGGGGGTCAAGCACCCCCCGGCAATTCTGAAAGACTCTGGCTGCTCCCACCACACACCTTACAGGCCAGGCACTGCCAGCAGGGCATTCACATTCATGGTGAGCACAGCAGCCCTCACTGTTGTATGGAACAAAAGTGCAGGAGTGGACTTCAGACCTCTTATCTAGAGACCCATCTCTGGAGTCACCTGATTAAAAGTGACCCTCAGGTTTCATTACAAAAAAATCAGCAACCAAATAGTAACTTTCTAGCCCATATGATTGAAAAGAAAACTTTGAAAATGTGGCCCAAGCATAACTGATACAGTGACATGCGCCCGAGTCTGTAGAGAGCCTGAGACAAAAGCTCTGAGAAGAGGGAACTGTCCCATGGATCTCAATGGCGTGTTCACTTCTAGAACTACTGTTCTGGGGTCCACCTCTCCCCAACCTGTGTGTGGCAAGAAGGAAAGAGATCAGTGGGCTTAGCAAGAAAATAGACATGATACACAAATCTTTGCTGGCAGCTTGGCAGTCCCTGACCCCAAAGAGCTTGTAATCTATTAAACTGAGTAGAGACAAAGAGAAGGTGGAAGGCAAACTGGGAGGGAGCAGCATGTCCCATTTGCTCTCCCTGTCTGAAACATGGGTTCTGTTCACATGGTGCTTTAAATAGACCAGAGTCATTTACTCTCCATCCCTGCAGAGCTGAGCACAGCACAGGATCAGAGAAGGAGGGCAGAGATGGCTGTAGGACACCTTTCCACCTTCAGTGGAACCTGCTCCTCCAGGGGCCTGGCTGGATCGCTGGCTTCAGAGGCTGCTCTAACTCCCACTCTGCTTCCAGGAAAGAGCTAACAATCTATCCAGATAAACACACACCAAGGGGAGGTAGGAAGCCAGCTGGGAGAAGCGCGACTCCTTTGCTCGCTCTGTGCCGGGGCTGTAGACATTTTACATTGAACAGGCAACAATGAGTTACCCCGCCCCACTACCTATTCCCATTTATCCCCATCCCTCACTCCTCGTCTCCCTAACAACTCCCCTCCACACACCTCCATAGCAAGCATTTGAATGAGTAATTTATTTACTTTTCAAACACAGTTTGGCACCTTCTGAATTTTTGGCTGTGCTCAGATTGCATTTCCCCCAAATAAATAAATAAAAACACTCCTTTGGCAGAGGCAGACAGTAGCAATACACCCCCCCCCCCCCCGACTTTGAAATTTGGGATTTCTGCCAAGAGCAGCATTAGTGTAAATGAGAATCGGGCATTTAAAACACTGATTGCAGATTAACCACCTTTTTAGCATTTAAATTTAATATCACTCCTTAGACACACAGTCCCTGCCCCTGCAGGCTCAGCATCACAGGCAGGGGTGCTGGAACCGGGGGGGCCAAGAGGCCCATGGACCTCTCATTGTCAAAAGTGAGAGGGCCAGAGGCAATGTTTTTTGGTGGGCATGCCAGGTCAAGTGTCCCCCGCCCCAGAATGGCCTGCTCGGGGGGGGGGTGTGGGGGGGGGAAGAGGGGCTCTGTCCTCCCACTGCCCCCGCCCCTGGCATGCTCATCCCCTGTACCTGGCAGCTAGGCCTGGGCAGGGAGCGGAAGGGGTGGGACCAGCGGCTTCTCACAGCAGCCTGCCCTGCCCAGGCCCAGGGGCTAACACCCCTCCATTCCCCCCCCCCCCCCCCCCACAGCTAGCCTCGCTATCTCAGGCAACTGCTGCGCTTCACGGGGTCAGAGACCCGGAGAGGACACCCTCAGCCATGTGAGAAGCCACTCCCTCCCGCTCCCCGCCTGGCCCAGCTACCAGGGAGGGTGGCTGAAAGTGCCAGGGGGGTGGCACAGCAGGAGAAGGAAGGACACTCCCCCTGCAGTTAACATGTGTGTGGGCGGGAGAGTGTGATGGATCCAGGCTGAGCAGAGGAGAATCAGGGGTGGTCACGTGTCCTCCCCTTTAGATTGTGTTCCCCCCCCGCCAAGAATGGCCACGCCCATCCCCTTTTTAACATGGGCGTAGTAGCCTTTGGTGGCAGGGTGATAAGGTGAGCAGCTCCCCTGTCATGAAGCACAGCCCCTGCTAGCGGTGCCAGCCTCTTCCCGATGGTCCTTTTCCCGGAGCCCCCTGTGCCTCCTCTTCCCCCCAAGGCCCCACTACCTGGCCAGGCCAGAAGCTGGAGCCAGGCCATGGTAAGAGCCGCCCAGGGAGACCGGGCTGCTGTGGGAAGCCCTGCACCCCTCAACACCAGCACAGGGACTGATTGTGGGAACAAAGTCCTACTGGGGCACTTTTCTGAAAAGCCTCAGGAGCTGTAATGTTACCCGTGAGCTCCCACACAGTGCTGGGAGGCATCAGATGCAGTCTGTGTTGTCCTCAGTGCAGAGAAACTGTCAGCAGAGAAACCTCAGGTGAACAGGCAGCTGGCTAATGTCCTACGAATAGCCAAACGGCTGAGTTTACAGGCAGCAAAGGGAGCAGGAAGGGAGAAGGGACGTGGGGAGCATCTAGAGTCTCTCAGCTGTTCTGTGAAAAGGATTAAACCCCCATGGGTGTGATATGTGACAGATCCCGGGCTCACATCATGGTACCCATAGAGGCCTGCCCAGAGAACAAGGTAGGGCACCTCTGTCCAGTCTATTTAATTCAAAATAGAATTTTAATTATAAGTTATTTCACCACAACTTGCTGGTTATACTTGATTTTTCCCTACTACAGCTACTGATGTAACCACATCATTCAACTCTGTCACACCTTAATTGTATGAAAAATGGCATTGAAAGAAATGTACAGGGCAATATGGCAAAAGAGGCAAAAATGAAGATATTAAAGATTACAGTTGTGGGAAACATTTCTCTGGGGAGCTGAAGCTATTTCAAATCTAGTTCCAACTCAACTGAAGCTGTTGAATGATCAGTGAGGTTTAAATCACATGAGCTGCAGGCCAATCTCTGAGAGATTGTTGCCTTCAGAATGGAAAAGGGGGGGTTACAAACTGTTGTTATTGTTTCTGATTTGTATCACAGTGTTTATTACTGTTATTTACATAAAAGTAGCCCCTAAAGACTCCAAACAAGATCTGACTTCCATTGTACTGGGCCCTGCACAAAACCCAGGGAGGGACAATCCCTGCTCTGAGCAGTTTACAATCTAACTAGACAAGACAGAAAAAGGGTGGGAGGGGAAACAGAGGCACTGACAGGGGCAGTGACTTGCCCAAGGTCACTCAGCAGGTCAGTGTCAGATGTGGAAATAGAACCCACCTCTCCCAAGACTCAGAGCCCTAATCACTAGACCAGTAGCTCTCAACCAGGGGTACGTGTAGCCCTGTCGGTATGCAGAGATCATTCAAGGGGCACATCAACTCATCTGGATATTTGCCTAGTTTTACAACAGGCTACATAAAAAGCACTAGCAAAGTCAGTACAAATTAAAATTTCATACAGACAATGACTTGTTTATGCTGCTCTATATACTATACACTGAAATATAAGTACAACATTTATATTCCAATTGATTTATTTTATAATTATATGATAAAAATTAGAAAGTAAACAAACTTTCAGTAATAGTGTGCAGTGACACTTTTGTATTTTTATGTCTGATTTTGTAAGCAAGTAGTGAGGTGAAACTTGGGGGTGCGCAAGACAAATCATACACCTGAAAGGGGTAGAGTAGGCTGGAAGGGTTGAGAGCCACTGCACTAGACCATTTTTATGGCCCACCAGCACTTGCCACTGATGAACTGTGGCCATTGGGAGTGAAAAACTCTTTGATAAAGGTCCCAGGCCTAGCAGGGAGATGAGGTTTCCCACTGGGATTCTGAACTCCCGTGCTGCTCCATGAGGGTTTAACTCCGATGATGGTCTGCACTAGAAGAGGTCACTGCGCTAAACACTGTGTGGACCTTGAGCACCTTGAGTCCACCCACAAAAGGGCTCTAGAGAGCGCAGGTCCATGCCAAATACCATTGGGATTAGACTGGATTGTAGCAAAACTATCTCCTGGGCCATGCTGTCCTGTGCCAGTCTGAACTGTTTTATTGTGTGTGTGGGCAAGGACCAGCCAGAGTGGTTCCAGGAGTCACATAGTGTAGCCTTTTGAAATCTCCCAGAATCCACTGCTTCTTTGAGCCTTTCTAGGGACTCTTGGGTAGCTAGCCAGAGAGAATTGCAAATGTAAATGTTCAGGGCAGCATTTGGTCGAACCCCAACAATTCTTAACACAAACCAGCCTGTCAAAGAGGGTTTGCCCTTTTGCTTACGTAAGCAGGGGAATAGGCCCGCTATTGTGGGGAACTTTCTTGGCTTATATACTACCCCAGTGAAGTGGGCTAGCGAAAGGATCTGAGTCCTCACTCCCCATTCCTTTACCCAGAGGCCTGACTGACCTCAAGGGCTCCCCTTCCACTGTCCTGTGTGGCAGAGTCCTTGTAACCCCAACAAGGCTGGGCCCAGGATTCCTGGGGGGTTCAACCCACAACCTTGTCATGGTCACTTAGGGCAGAAGCTAGGGTGTCCCCACTCCGGGGTGCTCTCTGTGCTCTGGACACTTCCCTGACCCACTGATCATTACATACAGTTCAAAGCAAATACAATTTATTAAACATCAATTACAAAAAATAAGGAAAAATGGGAAAGGTTAAAGGAAAAGTTTCAGAGTAACAGCCGTGTTAGTCTGTATTCGCAAAAAGAAAAGGAGTACTTGTGGCACCTTAGAGACTAACCAATTTATTTGAGCATGAGCTTTCGTGAGCTACAGCTCACTTCATCGGATGCATACTGTAGAAACTGCAGAAGACATTATATACACAGAGACCATGAAACAATACCTCCTCCCACCCCATTCTCCTGCTGGTAATAGCTTATCTAAAGTGATCATCAAGTTGGGCCATTTCCAGCACAAATCCAGGTTTTCTCACCCTCCGCCCCCCCCCACACAAACTCACTCTCCTGCTGGTAATAGCTCATCCAAAGTGACCACTCTCTTTACAATGTGTATGATAATCAAGATGGGCCATTTCCAGCACAAATCCAGGTTTTCTCACCCTCCGCCCCCCCACACACAAACTCACTCTCCTGCTGGTAATAGCTCATCCAAAGTGACCACTCTCTTTACAATGTGTATGATAATCAAGATGGGCCATTTCCAGCACAAATCCAGGTTTTCTCACACCCCCTACACCCCTCTAAAAACCACACACACAAACTCACTCTCCTGCTTGTAATAGCTTATCCAAAGTGACCACCCTCCCTACAATGTGCATGATAATCAAGGTGGGCCATTTCCAGCACAAATCCAGGTTTTCTCACCCCCCCCCCCCTCACACACACACACAAACTCACTCTCCTGCTGGCAATAGCTCATCCAAACTGACCACTCTCCTTACAATGTGCATGATAATCAAGGTGGGCCATTTCCAGCATAAATCCAAGTTTAACCAGAACGTCTGGGGGGGGGGGTAGGAAAAAACAAGGGGAAATAGGCTACCTTGCATAATGACTTAGCCACTCCCAGTCTCTATTTAAGCCTAAATTAATAGTATCCAATTTGCAAATGAATTCCAATTCAGCAGTTTCTCGCTGGAGTCTGGATTTGAAGTTTTTTTGCTGTAAGATAGCGACCTTCATGTCTGTGATTGCGTGACCAGAGAGATTGAAGTGTTCTCCGACTGGTTTATGAACGTTATAATTCTTGACATCTGATTTGTGTCCATTTATTCTTTTACGTAGAGACTGTCCAGTTTGACCAATGTACATGGCAGAGGGGCATTGCTGGCACATGATGGCATATATCACATTGGTGGATGTGCAGGTGAACGAGCCTCTGATAGGGTGGCTGATGTTGTTAGGCCCTGTGATGGTGTCCCCTGAATAGATATGTGGGCACAGTTGGCAACGGGCTTTGCTGCAAGGATAGGTTCCTGGGTTAGTGGTTCTGTTGTGTGGTATGTGGTTGTTGGTGAGTATTCGCTTCAGGTTGGGGGGCTGTCTGTAGGCAAGGACTGGCCTGTCTCCCAAGATTTGTGAGAGTGTTGGGTCATCCTTCAGGATAGGTTGTAGATCCTTAATAATGCGTTGGAGGGGTTTTAGTTGGGGGCTGAAGGTGACGGCTAGTGGCGTTCTGTTATTTTCTTTGTTAGGCCTGTCCTGTAGTAGGTGACTTCTGGGAACTCTTCTGGCTCTATCAATCTGTTTCTTCACTTCCGCAGGTGGGTATTGTAGTTGTAAGAATGCTTGATAGAGATCTTGTAGGTGTTGCTATTGCTAGCAGGAGAGTGAGTTTGTGTGTGTGGGGGGGGGTGGGGGTGAGAAAACCTGGATTTGTGCTGGAAATGGCCCACCTTGATTATCATGCACATTGTAGGGAGGGTGGTCACTTTGGATAAGCTATTACGAGCAGGAGAGTGAGTTTGTGTGTGTGGTTTTTAGAGGGGGGTAGGGGGTGTGAGAAAACCTGGATTTGTGCTGGAAATGGCCCATCTTGATTATCATACACATTGTAAAGAGAGTGGTCACTTTGGATGGGCTATTACCAGCAGGAGAGTGAGTTTGTGTGGGGGGGGGCGGAGGGTGAGAAAACCTGGATTTGTGCTGGAAATGGCCCAACTTGATGATCACTTTAGATAAGCTATTACCAGCAGGAGAGTGGGGTGGGAGGAGGTATTGTTTCATGGTCTCTGTGTATATAATGTCTTCTGCAGTTTCCACAGTATGCATCCGATGAAGTGAGCTGTAGCTCACGAAAGCTCATGCTCAAATAAATTGGTTAGTCTCTAAGGTGCCACAAGTACTCCTTTTCTTTTTGTTAAAGGAAAAGACATCACCCCTTTCTGTTGCACAGGGACATCACAACCAGCAATCTCTGGAATGTCAGAGCAGTTCACAGTCTGTTCCTCACACATCCCAGGCCTCCTGCCCAGGCTCTGGCTGTGCTGCGGGGATGCTGCGGGTCGGACACTTGCTCTGGCAGTGGCCACATGCCCTCAGGCTCTAGGTGGCAGAACCCTTCTTCCCAGCATCAGCCCCTCTCCCCCTCAAAGTCTGGCCTGCAAGGCCCCTTGGATGGTGGGGTCTCCCTGTGCTGGGCCTGTGGCCCAGGGTTCCCCTCATTTTATCCATCTGTCTGCTCACCGCACCCGGCTCCAGCCCCAGCTCCAGCTCCAGCTCCACTCTGTCTCAGCACTGATGCTACTCTGCCTCCAGCCCAGTGATGAGCTGCCAAAATCTTAACAATGGGTTCCCTCCTCACCCCACAAGGGGGTCGTTGCCCACCCCCACCCTCCGGGACTCCTGCCCCATCCAACCCCCTCCCCTGTTCCCTGAATGCCCCCAGAACCGGGCTGGAGGATCTCGTGGGCCACCACAGTGGGTGCCCACCCCACCCCTAAGAGCCAGAGGCACCTGCCGGGGGACGAGGTGGGGAGTCCCAGGGGTGCTTACCTGGGACAGCTCCCAGGAAGCATCCGGCAGGTCCCTCTGGCTCCTAGGGGCGGGGGAGCATAGCTAGGGGGTGAGCAGGGGGAGTGGCCATGCCTCCCGCTGATCACATCAAAAGTGGCGCCTTAGGCACCAACTCCACGGGTGCTCTGGGGCTGGAGCACCCACGGGGAAAATTTGCTGGGTGCAGAGCACCCACCGGCAGCTCCCCGCCCCGCGCCCGGCCCCAGCTCACCTCCGCTCCGCCTCCGCCTCCTCCACTGCCCTGCTCTGCTTCTCCGCCCCCTCCCCCCGCCTTCCCGGGAATCAGCTGTTCTGCGGGAAGCCTGGGAGGGCTGAGAAGCAGGCGGCAGCTTCACATTCAGGCTGAGGGTGACAGAGGTGAGCTGGGGCGGGAAGCGGTTCCCCTGCACACCCCCCCGGTTACCTGCTGCAGCGCGGGTGGCCTTCCTTGCGCCCCCCAGCCCCAGCTCACCTCCGCCTCCCTGGGCCTGAGCAGGAAGCCACTGCCTGCTTCTCAGCCTGCCCCGGCTTCCCTCGCGAACAGCTGATTCGTGGGAAGCCGGGGGTGGGGTGTGGGGGCGGAGAAGGAGAGCAGGGCGGCACGTTCAGGGGAGGAGGCGGAGGTGGAGCGGAGGTGAGCTGGGGCCGGGGGTGGGACGGGGAGCTGCTGGTGGGTGCTCTGCACCCACCAAATTTTCCCCTTGGGTGCTCCAGCCCTGGAGCACCCATGGAGTCGGCGCCTAAGGCACCATATTTTGGCCAGTTAAATTTAGAAGCCCTTTTAGAACCGGTTGTCCCTTGCGGAACAACCGGTTCTAAAAGGGCTTCTAAATTTAACAACCGGTTCTTGCAAACCGGCTCCCGCTCACCACTGCTCCAGCCCCATGGGCTGCTTTTTCTGGCCCCTCTGGCTCTGGTTGCTTCAGTTCTCCCAGCACAGGTCTGCACTCTGGGCTGCTTCTGTGCCTCTGCTCTCAGCACTGACCTGCTCCCTGGGCTGCTTCTCTGGCTGGCATGACTCTGCCCCCAGCTCAGCTCGGGCCCCTGCTCTTTACTTAGCCCAGCCCCTCTGTCTGACCCAGGCAATTCCAGCTCGCTTGGAGGACGGGAACCCCCCTGGCCTCCTGACTCCCTGGTTAGCCTGCCCGCCCTGTCAGTCAGGCTGACCTGGAGCATTGGCCTCTCCCCATTTCCCCTGGGGACTGTCAGTCTCAGGGTCCTGATTTCCCATCGACCCTTCCCCTTTCTTTTGGTGCTGGAAGCCAGACAACCAAAAAACCAACACTGAGTTTTAGTAAGGGGCCAACAGTCCCCTTACATTTAGTCCAGTTCTGTCAAACCTGTAGAATCCCCAGGGGTTCAGGGTTGAAATTCAATGGGAGTTGGGATCCTTTGAGAATTCCAGCACATGTTTCTAACCCCTATATTTGTCTGGGATTTGTATCACTTTTTCAGCAAAATCTTATTCTTATTTATATACCACCATGTGAATCCATTTTTCTGTTGGTTTAACTCAATGAAAAAACAGGACAAATAATTTCAAAGTCTGAATGTACAACTCTCCCGTCTCCATTAATGAGATTTCATTTCCTTGTGTCTCTGATGTCATAACCCTAGTCGGGACAACTGTCTTGGGTTTCGGGTAGACAAACACCCTCCTCGACAAACACTCTCAAGCTCAGACCACCCAAATTGTTTTGTCTCTTCAGGAAAAGATCCAGGCCCATTTGGAGACTCTGAGGGAAGAGAGAGAAAAGCTGCTGGGATTTAAAGTGACTGGAGAGGGGAAAAGTCAGAAGTATCTGGTAGGTTCCTGTCAAGGTTCCTTCCCCACTCTGAACTCTAGGGTACAGATGTGGGGACCTGCATGAAAACCCCCCTAAGCTTATTCTTACCAGCTTAGGTTAAAACTTCCCCAAGGTACAAACTATTTTACCTTTTGTCCCTGGATTTTATTGCTGCCACCACCAAGCGTCTAACAAATATATAACAGGGAAAGAGCCCGCTTGGAAACGTCTTTCCCCCCCAAAAAATCCTCCCAAACCCTACACCCCCTTTCCTGGGGAAGGCTTGATAAAAATCCTCACCAATTTGCAGAGGTGAACACAGACCCAAACCCTTGGATCTTAAGAACAAGGAAAAAACAAGGAAAAAGCAATCAGGTTCTTAAAAGAAGAATTTTAATTGAAGAAAAAGTAAAAGAATCACCTCTGTAAAATCAGGATGGTAAATACCTTACAGGGTAATCAGATTCAAAACATAGAGAATCCCTCTAGGCAAAACCTTAAGTTACAAAAAGACACAAAAACAGGAATATACATTCCATTCAGCACAACTTATTTTATCAGCCATTTAAACAAAACAGAATCTAATGCATATGTAACTAGATTACTTATTAACCCTTTACAGGAGTTCTGACCTGCATTCCTGCTCTGGTCCTGGCAAAAAACACCACACAGACAGAGAGAACCTTTTTTTCTCCCCTCCCCCCCAGCTTTGAAAGTATCTTCTCTCCTCATTGGTCATTTTGGTCAGGTGCCAGCAAGGTTATCCTAGCTTCTTAACCCTTTACAGGTGAAAGGGTTTTTTGTCTGGCCAGGAGGGATTTAAAGGTGTTTACCCTTCCCTTTTATATTTATGACAGTTCCCATTGTGACTAACCTGCAGGGACTTGCAGTGGGAGGTCTGCTTGTAGGCAGTTTCCTCTGTGGCCTTGGGGAATGTGGACTTCTTTCTGTTTCTCCATGACCATGGGTGGTTGTGTTAGAGTTGTGTGTCTGTACACACACATACACACACAAAGGCCCTGAGAAACCCTCTTCCACATCATATTCTGCAGAATCTAAAACAATCTAACTCATTCCAATTAATGAGTTAATTTCTAGCCCCTGTGGCTTTCACAAAACTCCCAAGGTGGGCGGACTGTATCCTGTACAGTGCTCACTGCCCATGTCTGCAGGCATTTCTTGGGTTGTTTATTTCTTTTTCTCTCTTGGCATCTCTGTCAATGTAGTGCTGAGTCCTGCCTGCTGCTGCTCTGGATCAGGATAGGCACAGGCCTCTGATAACACAGTGTGCTAACCATGTCAGACTTGGAAACATCCCATAAAGAGATATTAGGGCCAAATGGGATGGTGTTAGAAAATCCTTCCCTTAGTATCCACAGAGTATAGGTAAGTGTTAGACATCTTAGAGTTTGCAAAGAAATTCTTTCTCCTGCACACTCAGAACTCCAAGAAAGGACCATAGACTCTCTCTCTAACCCTTACCTTTCCTTTCCTTAAAAACACTGCAACCAGATACAGACACAAACCGAGAGGCAGAAGATTGTATCTGAATTTCAGCAACTGCAGCAGTTCCTGCAGAAACAAGAGCAAGTCCTGCTGGCCGCGCTAGAAAACCTGGAGAAGGAGATTGTGGAGATACAGAATGACAATGTCACTAAACTCTCTGAGAAGATTTCCTGTCTCAGTAACCAGATCAGTGAGCTGGAGGGGAAGTGTCAAGAGCCAGCAAGTGAATTCCTGCAGGTGAGACTGAGTTAGAAAAATCCCAGATCCCCTCACAGGATCAGGACAGCTCCTGAATCATGGGCACTGGAGTCCAGCAGTCAGAGATCACAGTGTAATTCAGTGTGTACATTCCTGAAATGTGAATTATTGTTTCTCTTTGAAGAATTACAGACTCATTTATGACAGGTTTCAGAGTAGCAGCCGTGTTAGTATGTATTCGCAAAAAGAAAAGGAGTACTTGTGGCACCTTAGAGACTAACCAATTTATTTGAGCATAAGCTTTCGTGAGCTACAGCTCACTTCATCAAGTGAGCTGTAGCTCACGAAAGCTTATGCTCAAATAGATTGGTTAGTCTCTAAGGTGCCACAAGTACTCCTTTTCTTTAGACTCATTTATATTAGCGATGACATTAAGTCAGCAGATCCGTGACTCTGGAGCCAGGGCAGTGCCTCTTTTCCTCAGCTGAAAAATCCCTTCCCTGGGATCCCTAGTGTGTGGCAATCATGGCATGTGGGACTAAGGTTGTTTTTCTGTCTCTCTCCCATCTAGGATTTCAGAAGCACCTTGAGCAGGTACATGGCTCTTTCTCTCTCCCTCATGTTTCATTATCCTATGAAAGGGCTTGGGGAGCATGTTGCCTCCACATTTCCCCTGGGCTCTACAGCAAAATGTGTGAGACAGGGTCACATTTTAGAAACAAATCTCTGTGGTGAACATAACCCTGAGGTTCTCGCCCTTTTATAAAGGACTCTGGAATTATCTATTCAGTGGGAAAGACTGACCTAAAGTATTTCCTGAAGATGTGACATCACTGTGGGACTGGTTGCCTCACAGTTCTGGGAATGCAAAATGGGCCTTTCACCTCTAGGGCACTAGTTACAATCATTCCCTTGTCAGCAGTGACCAAGCATCTTTTCCCCCTGGGGACTGTTAGAGACCTGTGTGAAATGAGCTGGTATCGAGGGGTCGGAGGGAGTCTCTGAGGTCTTAGGCTAGTTCCTGAAAGAAAGATCCCATAACGCTATGCACACAAGAAACATGAGAACATACCAGGATTAGCACATGGAGACAAAGGAGTGAATTGGTCATGGAGACTCAAATCCCTTTTTATCTGCAGATCTGCTCTGTCCAGGCCAGAGTGAAGAACATAAATGGGGCCTTTGGGGGAAGGTTGCACAGACATGGCCTATGCTGCACCTGCTCTGAGGCTTGGAGAAGTGGGGCAATTCTAACTCCAGGCCCCATAAAACATTAGCTTCCCCAGTAGCAATGAATTAAAATGAGTTAGTGAATAAAATGTAATAATGTGAAATTCTGTTTCTCCAGGTGTAAGAAGGGGAAGTTCCAGCAGCCAGTGGAGATTTCTCCTGAGCTGGAAAAGAGACTCAGTGATTTCTCCCAGAAAATTATTGCTGTAACGGAGATTCTGAGAAAGTTCAAAGGTATCCAGAAGGGATCTAGGAGGGGAAATCAGTATGTGGCTCTTCAATTGTGGGAGGAGATGGTCTCTGGTCAATTGGTTCATAACCTATTTAATAAAAAGGGAAAATAGCTGAACTGAGCAGATATAGCAGGGGCCCATCAACAAGGGTGTCTTACCCTGATTCACTCTATGAGCTTTGGTAAAATCATTAAGGTAAAAATATAGCAAAATTTGGAGTACCTCAGTTTCTCTCTCTCAAGTACAGAACTGCAGGGCATGTGCTCCAGAGCTGTTTAGCAGCCCCATTTACTGCTGGTCTCTCTCCAACTGTTTTTCTAATATAATTAAAACATGGTTATGTCAGTTAAAAGTGGGGCTGCCGTTATCGATATGAAAGCCTGAAATCTCATCTCCTATATACTTTCCCTCTCCAGACACTCTGTGCTGCAAACTGGAGACAGAAAGAGGGAAATTGCTAGGATCCTTCAGACCAGGTGAGATTTCAGGGGGAGATATCATTCCATTAAGAGAAAAAACACATGAAAATATTTTCATGAAAATGTAGCTACAGTTACCAACTAAACCAACACTCACCATGACACATGGTTCTAAAAATAACATGCAAACATGAAATACTAAGGAGATCCCAAGCTAAAGTCACACAAACAATCCTGATACCAATTTCAATGGTGCGTCTGTCCATGCACCCACTGATGACCAGAAACATTCTCACTGACCAACATACACTTACCCTGATGTTTCCAGACACATCCAGATGCCTTTGAAATATTCAATTCAGAGGGTTGTGACATTCCTCTCCTTTCCCCTGTGTAAGGGGCTCTATCCCATTGCTCTTCACCTGCATCCCGCAGTTCTCCTCAGCTGTGCTGTGCTGAGATCTCTGATTTCAATTGCTTGCTTCTTTCTCTGTTAGAGAGAGAGGGTCCCCCTCTCATGCTACCACTTCCTCCTTTCTTTTGGGGCTGGAGAAGGGACTACTTCTCCTAATGCCACCCTCTAGTTACCACTCTTCGATCTTGAGTGCTTCTTCCCCAGTGCCCCATCCCCTTCTCTTCTCCCAGGCCAGGGAGAGAAGGGTGGGCTCAGTATACAGCTACCCCTGGGTTTATATCTGTTACCTCCGTCCTCTTCAGGTTCTGACCTTCCTCTCTAACTTTCAGAGGAGCAGCCCCAGCAGGGAGATGCAGCAAGGAAGGGGGGAGAAAGGCAGTTCCTGCAGCCCCCCACAGCAGCTCACAGTAGCCAGGGAGATGAACTGCCAGGGCATCTCTGCCTGGTCTCAGGCACTCAGGGCAGAGAAGCAGCTCCACGGTCTGGTGGTGTAAATCAGAGACCATGTGCTCTCGTCTCTGTGACCCCATTCCTCTCCAGACTCTTTGCCACCTGAGCTAGAGCAGGGAAGGGGAATATCTGGGATCACACACCAAGGGGGAGCTCTGGGGGAGATTTTCCTTCAACTAACAGAAAATTGCCATGGACACAACTCTCCCCCATACCACTAACCAGACACATTCTCCCGCTCCCGAACCACCTTAATTGTGACCTGGTCATTTGTATTGACATCGACAAGCCTTTCTAATTCAAGGCAGTCAGTGGAGAGATCTCTCTTCTCCTGGCTGTCACATCCTTCCCTTTTCACCTGGGGGGAGACTCTCCCCCCAGCTCTTCTCCAGCATCCTACCTTTCCTTTGGGCAGGGCTGGGCTCAGCTGCTTTGTGGGTTGGGGAGATGGTGTCTCTCTAGTGCTGTCACCCGCAGCCCTGTCTGAGCTGGGAAGGGGCTGCCCCACCCAATGGCACCTCCTACTTCCTGGCCTTGAACCACTGGCTCTTCCCCAGTGCTGCATCTTCACGTCTGCTGCCTGGCCTGGGAGTGGAGGATGCACTGAGGAGAGGAAGCTTCCCTTTGGGGTTCAGAGTTGGTATCTGCCGCCTATTCACCTTCCTAATAAAAAGCTTCTGGTTCCTTCTTTGCTGTGTCTCTGCTGCTGGGAATGAAGCAGCCCCAGCTATGGAACGGGGAGCTGCAGCCTCTATAACCAAATTAGAAAGTACAGAAGTGGTTCCCACTACCCTGGCTGAAGAACTGCAGTAACATTTCTGCTGAAGCTCATGTGCTCAGCACAGAGGCAGCTCTCTGGGATCCAGGATCCCAGCCAGAACAGGGCTGCCTAGGAAGTGTGAGAAATGGACCAGGGCTGAGCTCTGCCCCTAACAATCTGATTCTCTCTCTTTCATCAGTGAATGTGACTCTGGATCCAGACACGGCTCATCCCGTCCTAGTCCTGTCTGATGATCAGAAAAGTGTGAGATGGGGAGACACACGGCAAGATCTACCAGACAATCCTAAGAGATTTGACACTGAGCTCTGTGTGCTGGGCTGTGAGGGATTCACCTCGGGGAGACATTCCTGGGAGGTGGAGGTGGGGAATGAGGGACACTGGGCTGTGGGGGTTGCCAGAGAATCTGTGAGGAGAAAGGGAGGGATCAGACGTAACCCTGAGGGGGGGATCTGGGCTGTGGGGCAGTTGGGGGATCAGTTCAAAGCTCTCACCTCTGTGGAGACCCCACTGCCCCTGAGCTGGGTCCCCAAGAGGATCCAGGTTTTTCTGGACTATGAACAGGGGCAGGTGACATTTTTTGATGTTGATAAGGAGGCCCTGATCTTCACTTTCCCACCAGCCTCCCTCACTGGGGAGAGAATCCATCCCTGGCTCTGGGTGTGGGGATCCCAGCTCAGAATATTTCAGAAATACAGGGAGAATAGCCAATGGGGACCCTGAAATCATTCTCTCTACCCTCACACACCCTAGTCACCATGACCCTGGAGGACTTCTCTCTTCCTCAAGACTTTCTGCAATGCAGTCTTAAGGATCCTGGATGCTCCATGGGCTCTCAGGTCTGGACTGTCAAACCACAGGGATCAGTGAGAAGCCAATCTCATCACCTCAGGGATTGTCCAATCTGTTTCTCACTGTTCTCTATGGTCCAGGAGGATTCTGGGGATCCTGGGTCACAGAGTGTCATGGAAACATGGGAGAACGAGGCCAATGGAAATGAAAAAATAGGCTTCTCTAGTCATAGTCATCCTAGTGTCTATGACTTTGGAGGACTGTCATCTGACTAACCCCTCACTCATCTCTCTGACTGTGGAGGACTCCTGTCCTCCCAAACCCTAGTACCTCATCTCCCCCCTCACTGCCAGGAGCACAAGAGATGGGAAGGGGGTGTGTGAAAAACTCTTGGAGCTGCAGAAGGAGTAGATATACCGGGAGGGGCAGGGGTAGATATGGGGACTGCATGGTCAAAACTGATGGAGTTTCAGGGTGAGAAGTGATGTGGGAACTGGTGCCTTAATTAATAGCTAGACTGGGGGACAGGTAGATGTGGGGTGGCAGGGACACAACATGAATTAATTGGGGTTTGGGGAGTAGCTGGAGACTCTGCATCAGCAGGGAGAACCTCGGAGAGGGAGACCCAGGGACTGGGGAGTGTGATCTCCAGGCCACCAGGGAAGGGATGCTGCTGTGGGAAGGAGTGGGGGTGGTGAGATATCATCTGGATGAATGTGAGCTGGCTCTTTGGAGGGGAGAGGGAAGTACAGGGCAGGTTTAACCAGAAAGGAGAGAAGAAATGAAAGTGAAAAATATAAAGTGAAACAAGAGTAAAGAGAGAAGCCTGAGGAAAGTGGCGGCAACTGAAATGAAGAGTGAAAGCAAAACAATCCTGAGAAGGGAAAACGCTCAGCGGACCCAGAGAGGGGAAAGGAAAAACTCAGGGGAGAGAACAGGAACCTGAAGTGGAATGATCTGTGAATGTGAATAGAGTAGAGCTAAGGAGACACAGAGAAATAGATGGAAAACATGTGCTATAAAAAACAATGTGTAAAACTGGATAAAGTGAAAGGAAAGGGTGAAGAAAAGAGAACACAAGAGGGATATGAGATTTATAAAATGATGCTGAAAGTTAGACTGGTTGTGAAAATTCCCTCTCAGCTCCTTTTAAGCCTGACATTTACATAAGAGAAATTAAGCATATCTTTTCCTTATTTCCTTTTAATTTCCCAGTTGTAATTTTGAAGGCAGTCATGAGATTCCCCCTCAGCCCCAATTGGTTGTGTCACCCCAAAAGCAATGAGGGTGTGTTTGTGTGTGTGCCAATCTGATGATAGCCTGAGCCTTACTGTAATATGTTGCTATCCAGCCTGCATTCTGTGCCATGAGCTTTATATGAGGTATATGTCAGGAGTTGTTGAGCTGTGCTCTGGAGAGAGCTGGTTTGGTCACTTCATCTCTCAACCACCAAACCTGCCAGTGTGTGACACAAGCAAACAAAATGTGACAGATATTTCCAATGTGGGGCACTTGGGTTTTATGGCTCATCACACCACAACCAACAGCCCATAATGGTTTTAATGATTGTGTGAATTAAATAAACTATTTGAAAAGAAAACTAAAATATATACCAAATCCCCACTCCCACAGCAACAGGGTTTCTATTATTACCTCTCTGGTTCCCCACACTCATCTCCACCACTGGAACTCCAGGAAGAATTGCTATTATGTGTGAGGCCCAACCACTGGAGAGGGATTTGACAGACACATTGGCAGTGGGTTACACAAGGGCCTACTAGACAGCTTAGCATATTAGAGATCAGGACACTGGGGTTCTCTTCCTGGCCTCAGTGTGGGGTAATGATAGGTAACCATATTATTTATATTTCATACATTTATTTTGCAAGGCACTAGAAGGGAGTGGCCATTGTGCAGTGCTGAGTAGTGACAAGTAACCAGATCATGTTTATTGTTGTTTGTTATGTTAGAGCTGAAAACCCTTGTGGTGGGACAGCATTTCTGCCTAGCTTGCATCACCTTAACTCTGCCCTCTTGTGACTCAATCACAGGACTTCGATTAAGGCATATTAGTGTGTGTGGACCCAGATTAGACGTAAATGGTATTTAAAGACACATTCACTTTTATTCCTCCACATGTGTTGACTGATTCGCTGTCTCCTATTTTTTTTAAATGCCTCAATAGCATGGAGCTGTCTTCATAACATCCCCAGCTCAGATTTGCAATAACTGCCCATTATTTTGCAATTTGGGCCAGGCCCAGGGAGGGACTGGGTCCTGAGTCTCTTTGTTATGAATTGTGGGTGCTAGGTAGCTTGTGGGATTGAGCCCTACATGTTGATATGTTTAAATGTCTTGTTGTAAAGTTACTTCCCTGAACAGTGGGAAAGGGCCAGGTTCTACTGGAGGGTCTGGGGCTGAATCCCAAGATATTACAGCGCGTCGGAGGGAAGAATGATATTGATGGGTCTCTGAGAATATAATAACAAATATCACCTGTTTTAATGATTTGTATGCTAACATGAGAGTAGAACACTCACTAATGACCCCCTACAAGGCAGCGGGCTGATGGCTGATTAGATGCTTTGTCAGAAGTGAAGCCCAGGGCACAAGGAAGTTGGAGAGATTCCATTCGAGACACCCAGAGCGAACTTCACTTCACTGAACAAATCCCAAGTCCTTGGTCTCTCAGCAGGTGAAGTGAAGGACAGGGGACTGGACTCCACCCCTCCTCCTGGGCTCAGGCATGGGACTCCCAGCACAGAACAGCCCCCCCACTCCTCACCTCCAGGCAGCCTCTTCCACAATCTGTGCTCCACAGCCACCATGCACCAGCTGGTGTCATAGAGTCTTAGAGTCATAGACTTTAAGGTCAGAAGGGACCATTATGATCATCTAGTCTGACCTCCCGCACAACGCAGGCCACAGAATCTCAGAACCCTCTCCCATGGTGATCAGGGGTGCGGTGTCCCTGCTGACAAGCTTCTTCATAGATTCCAAGGCCAGAAGGGATGATCATCACCACCTAGTCTGACATCCTGGATAGCACAGGCCCAAGAGCTGCCCCCAAAGAATTCCCAGAGTAGATCTTCCAAAAAAAATCCAGTCTTGATTTAGAAATTGTGTGTGATGGAGAATCCACTGCAATTCTTGGTAAATTATTGCAATGGTTAATTACCCTCACTGGAAAAAACTTTCACCTTATTTCTAGTCTGAATTTACCCAGATTCAACCAATGAATTTTGTTACTTTGGGAAACAAGTTAGCAGAGGATGGTTTTGTTCCATTTATCTCTGAGTTATCAGCTTAGCACCTTTCCACTCTACCGTTCTCTTCCCCTCCCTATACCTCTGACAGAGAGCTGAAGATGAATGGGGTAGTTTATGTCACAGGTTTCAGGGTAACTGCTCCCTTATTCACCCCTCTGCAGTCCCTCCAGGACACCTACTTAAATGGTTCTTGTGCCCATCCATCTCCTCTCTTGGTCAGAAACCCACATCTCACTCTCTCCAGTCTGGGTGTTTTAAGGCTGCCAGCTCCCTGGGTTATACTGCGATAGCCCCAACAAGCCAAGCTGCCTAAGCAGGCCAGCGCCTGTACTTTGCTTTCTTCCCCAGGGCTATGAGCAGTTCATGGCCAGCAGTTACATGTTACCACCCAGCTCCTTCTAAGCCAGCACATTTATTCTCAAGGTAAAGCATTACTGAGTGAGCATCTGAACACAATAAAAGAATCTACACACTTGCTAACAGTTTATTACAGGTTACCCATCAGTTTTATAGGCCCAAGTCTTTTGGACCCTTCTGCAAGGTTGAGGCTCCCTTAGAGAGCTGGTCCTGTCCATTAGCTGGATCAGAAATAAGGCCTGAGTCAGTGTAACCTCAGGCTCTTTATCCAAATGTCCTTTCTTTGTTTCCTGGTCTCTGGAGAACCCAGTTTGAACTAGTACATGTGAGCATCCCCAGAAAGTGGTAAGTCTTTGGAGAGTTACAACCTGGCTGATTTGCTTTAATCACCCACGTATGGTTTTTAGTTCCTGGAGGAGCTGTGGTAGTCTGCTCCTGCATGGAGTAGAACACAATCATGCTTAAACGTTCATTGAAAACAATGGACCCCCAACAATACACATGGGGTTCCAATACCTGTTCCAGTTTGCACCAGCTCTCCAGGCCAAGCAGGTTCCACCCAGAAAGAGGCAGGACAGAGCAGACCCTAGAACTGAAAGGATCTGGGCATGAAAGAGCAAAGAGAGCGCTTAGTACTGTCACAGGATGCTGCAGGTATGAAAGAGAAAACATCAGTTCTTCATCTAGAAACACACAGAGAGATATTCTAGCTGGGGTCTCAGAGCCAGGAGATCAGTCTGGGAGCAGGGGGACCAGAGCAGGGTTCATATCTGAAGAGTTATTTTATTTCACTGTCCCTACCAGAGAGTGCCTCTGGAGTTTTCTTCATTCCCTTCTTCTCCCCCACCGTTCCCCCAATATATTTGCCCAGCTGATGTGGGATGGCAGAGGGAGGGCAGAAAAGCAATGAGGTGAATCCCTCAGTCTCTGTAATTTCCAGCACCCAGAGTGCTCAGAGAAGAATCAGGGTTGGAAGAAGGAGCTCCAGAAAACCAAAACACCAGAGAAAGGAACAACGGGGGTTGGGGCACTTGCTGAGTTGGAAATGCTGCCCAAGGATATTATGGAGATATTAAGAAGCAGCATGGGAAGGAGGGTGAGAATCGCAGCTGCTGTCTCCTAGTACTTCCTCTCTATCTGCCCTTAGGCTCCTTGAGACCCGGGTCTGTCTGGTACCTATGTTACCCATTGGTGAGTGTGTGCTACAGGGCCCTGCTGTGCTGATCTGTAGAGGACATGAGCTGTTACAGCTACAAATGTAATGTTTGAATATTTAGTATAACCCTTCTTCCAGGTGGAGTCGGCAGCAACCAGGACTGGGTTCAATATCTAGGGGTTCCTTTTCAACAATACAACACAGAACTGGCTCGAGCCCCCATCCAGTAACTTGGGAAAATTATACACTACTGCTGGGCACCGCTGAGAGGCAATACTTTCTCATTTGCAAGCACAGAGTCTGAGTGTAGAAAAGAAACTGTTAATTAAAGGAGGGAGGCCACCCAACATTATTTAGAGAAAATGCCACAAGCAGGATGCATAAACATAAAACTGTGAGCAGGATAGTCACCCCAGAGTGCATAGGGCAGAGTCTTCTGCCTCATGTTCTTGAGTTCTACAACCAAAGTTTCTTTACTGTGCCCCTCTCTGCTCCCTCACCACACCCCACTCACAGTGGTTGTCCTTGATCAGCGAGGACCCAGGGTTCCAAGATGCATTAGCGTGAATTCACCTTCCACCAGGAGAAGAAGGCACCTTGCTTGTTCCACCATCTGAGCACTTGCTCTGGCTGGCCACCCTGCTAGCCTCTCATTCCTCACTGCTGGCTGCCTTGCCAGCCACTCGTTCCACTCCACTCGCTGGTCACCTTTTGCCCCCTGCCCCTCTGCCAGTAAGTCTCTTGAACGTCCACCCAACTCTTAGTGATTATCAGCTCTTAGTGATGCAAGCTAGGCAGAAATGCTGTCCCACCACAAGTGTTTTCAGCTCTAACATAACAAAAGACAAATGGAGCCTATTTATCTCTATCTTTGAACAGTGGGGAGGAACACTATAAACTATACAGGGGACCCTAAGGGAGAGTCCGCATCTCCTGGCTGTCCTCACCCCTCTTAGTTTCACGGGTGTCTGGCATTTGAGCAGCTGGATACAATGTTGAATTCAGACAATCTTGCAGCTATGTAAAGGGAGATCTTGGCTGACCAGTAAAGTGCACGAACCACTACTGTTTATTGCTAAAAGTAGCCAAGCCAGCAGGCCGTTAATGGGCCTATGCAGCAGCCATAGCATGACCGAGTCAGGAGGGGAGGGAGTTTGGGTGACCACAGAAATGGCAGCTTGACCCTGCATCCTTCCTGATGAGATCTCTGTTGAAATTACTGAGCTATGCATTTAGAAAAACAGGAAGCTTGTCTATATGTGCCCTCAGGGATGTGTCTGTCAGGGCCTCAGGGCATGCAAACTCTGAAAAAACACATCTGGCTAATTGAGGATCAGAAGGAAACCTCTTGCTTAACCTCTGAAATTGCTTGCTGAACAAGTTTGCTCTGAGTGACGTGTTATTGTAATACTAATGAATAAAAGAAAATCTGGGGTAGTTGGACACTTCAGAGACTCTCCCTCTGGATACATCTTGTGGCCTCACTGGCAGACGGAAGATTGGCCGTCGGAAGACTGCCGCTGTGCCACTCGAGAGCCACACCCAATGTCGGTAATTATTGAGGGTTGGGGTGTTTTACTAACCTGTTGCAGACGTGTGTAAGTGCTTGAGACTAAGTAAAGTTTAGCTTTAAGTGAAAGCACTCTTGTGTTTTCCTGTTTGTGCCAGCCATCTGTTGATCAGATGGCCATGTCTCCATTGATTTATTTCCTGACACCACCTCCCACAGAGAAAAGTTACCAAGAGCTTTGGGTTGAAAGAGCCCCGGGTAACAGGCTGAGCTCTGCCTCTACCGCTCTGATTCCCTCTCCCCAGTGACTGTGACTCTGGATCCAGACATGGCTCATCCCCAACTCATCCTGTCTGAGGCTCAGAAAAGTGTGAGATGGGAAGACAGACAGCAGCGAGTGCCCAACAATCCCAAGAGATTTGAATCTTGGGCCTGTGTGCTGGGCTGTGAGGGATTCACCTCGGGGAGACATTGCTTGGAAGTGGAAGTAGAGGATAGGCAATACTGGGCTGTGGGGGTGGCCAGAGAGTCTGTGAGGAGGAAGGGGTGGATCAGCTTTAACCCAGAGGGGTCATCTGGGCTCTGCAGCAGTGTTTGGGTCATTTCTGGACTCTCACCTCCCCTCTGACCCACTTGCCCTGGTGCTGGCTCCCCAGTAGGATCCAGGTTTGTCTGGACTATGAATGGGGGCAGGTGTCATTTTTCAATGCTGGAAATGAGGCCCTGATCTTCAGTTTCCCTCCAGCCTCTGTCCCTGGGAGAGAATCCACCCCTGGTTGTGGGCGTGGGATAGAGGAGTTGGGCTCAGACTGTGTCACTGAGACATGGAGGGGAGGGGGGAATGTCCCACTGGGGTCCCTGAAATCAGCCTCTCTAGCCTCACACACCCTTGTCTATCTGACCCTAGAAGTCTCCTGTCTTCCTTCAGACTTAGTACCCTGCAGTCCCAGGGATGGGAGGAGGAGGTGTGGAAAACCATTGGAGCTGCAGGCAGGAGGAACAGAGGTGCCCTGATGGGCAGGGGTGTGGGCTCCAGGACCAGAACTACTGGAGGATCAAGGACAGAAGTGATGTGAGGCCTGGGGCTCTAATTACCAGTTGGGCTGGGGGACAGGCAGATGTGAGGGTGGCAGGGACACAGAATTAATTAATTGGGATTTGGGAGGTTTGGGGAGAAGCTGGAGGCTCTGAACCAGCAGGGAGCCTGGAAGAGGGAGACCCAAGGACTGGCAAGTGTGACCTCCAGGCCAGCGGGAACGGATGCTATGGTGAGGAGGAGCTGCTGGGAGGGGTATGGGGGGAGGGGAGGATGTCATTTGGATTATGGTGGGCTGGCTGTGGGGAGGGGAGAGGCGTACAGGGCAAGTTTAACCAGAAGGGAGAGAAGAAATGAAAGGGAAAAAACAGGCAAAAATAAAATAAAACAAGAGTAAATAGAGAAGACTGGGGAATGCAGGAAGGGGTGTGGAACTGATATGAAAAGACTGAAAACAAAGCAATCCTGAGAAGGGAAGACCTCAGGGGGAAGTGGGAGGGGAAGGGATAAACTCAGGGGAGAGAACTGGGAACCCAAGTTGGAATGATCTGTGATAGGGAATAATGGAGATTTAGGGGGAGACAGAGAAATAAATGGATGGAAAACGAGTGCTAGAGACAATGATGTGCAAAACTGGCTGAAATGAAATAAAAGGGAGAAGGAAAGAGAATGTGAAAGGAATTTCATTCCCAGCTGACACATGCACAGGATCCCTGGGAAGAATTTTGCTAATATGGGGGAAAAGACCCTGCTGAGCTAATGGGCTAATTCCATCGCCAATATCAATGTGTCTGTAACTCTTCAAAGAACAGTAAGAGTAATTATTTGCTTACAAGATAATCAGTCTTTCTAACACATGCCGTAACTGCAGGGTGCACTATGTGCGTAAATGCTAATGAGGTATAGTCAGAATCACATTATAAAAAGAGAGTGCCCACATTGGGAAAACTGAGTGCCCTATGGGAAAATTCCAGCAGGAACTATCCCTTTACTGATGATCAGCTGACAAGGCATCCATCAGACCCTAACTCTATTTTTAAGGCTGTGAGTATAACTATATCTGTAACTTGTGCATAGGTCTTTATAGGATTTTTCTATGCTTGGGTAATCATAACCCTAATTGTAAAACAGGCAAGGCCTTGTACCTGTGAAGGTATGTTTGGTCGCTACCCTTGGTCTTTATGTGTTCCTAGAGACTCTAAATCTGAAGCAAGTAGCAGAGGTGACTTTCACTCTGTTGAGCTTGAAATTGTAGCCACCAGCGCTGAGCCGAGTGACCTCAGACCAGACACAATTTCCATTACCAGGTGCCCTGTTGTATTCTGGGAACCCTCATGTGTGCCCAGATGTTGATCAAGGAAAAAAACTTGACCCAGTTTTTCACATTAATACCTCCCAAAATAAAAATCATAGACGCATATTGCTTTTTCATACATGAGTCCAACTACTATGTGTGACATTGCATCCCATATTCTTCACAGTGATATTATTATGATATGATTTTGGCATAATTATGATGTATTTTACGCAAGATAGGCCATGTGAGATATCATTGAAAAGGTTATGATTTACTGAATATTATTATCCTATTTGCATGTATCATTTTTGTATCTGAAGTTATGAATATTGACTATGAATCTGTATCTCACATGTAGTTACACCTGGGTAACACCCACTAGGCAAAAGGCTCTCAGTACAGACGGCCGGCTGGGAAGGGCCCATTCAGGTTAATGAGCCATTAGCGAGAACAACAGACCTTAGAAGAATCTTATCTCCCACCTCGGATCCTTCCTGAGGATGCTGCCAACAGCCTCCGACTGATGGCTGCTGTAACACTACAGGGACATGTGACCAGGTCACCTGGTGCTGGTCTCCATCTTGGGATATCAGTGTTTTCCCACTGACTGGAGTGGGAACCAAGCTTTGAAACAAAGGGTTGCCGCCATATGCACAAGTTATTTAAGGCAGGGGAGTGTCATCATCGTGGTTCTTCACTGACTCCCCACCCAAAGAGACTCCTGGAAACACCTGAGGAACAAAGACTGAACTGAACTGGGGGGAGTGCTGGACCCAGACTAGAGGGATTTTTAGCCTGTGAATGGAACATCTGGGGATTTTAAGTTTTAAGCAAGTGCAACTGGCCCCCTAAGAATCTTCAGCCTGCTTGTATCATCACTTAGGTGAGGATCTGCTATTCATATCCAATCTCTTTAGTATATTAAGCTTAGATCACATTTTTTGTTTATTTGCTGGGTATTCTGCTTTTGCTATCCCTTATAATAATTTAAAATCTACCTTTTGTAGTTAATAAACTTGTTTTTGCTTTGTCTAAAACCAGTGTGTGGGAGTCATAACTCGGGGCAGAAAGCTGTTGTGTATTCTTCTCCACATTGAAGGAGGGGACAAATTTCATGAGCTTACCCTGTAGAGTTCCCTGTGCAGCGCATGACAGTATAATCTTGGGTTTACACTCCAGAGGGGGGGTGTGCCTGAGTAGCTGGGAAGTTCCCTAGCTGGAGCCTCCCCATGCAGAGCTGATCACAGCGTCTGCATGTAACTGCAGCTGGGTGTGTCCCTGCCTGTATGTGTGCTGGTGAAAGTGCAGGCTGGAGCCTGGGAGAAGGCTTGGCAGGCCAGGCTGGTGGGTCAGGGGGGCTCAGTAGTATCCCAGTTCCAGGTGGCACCAATACCTTCTTGTTGTTATTGATCAATTCTCAATGGGTGAAGTTATTAGGGTGACCAGATGCCCTGATTTTATAGGGACAGTCCTGATTTTGGGGTCTTTTGCTTATATAGGCTCCTATTATCCCCCACCCCCTGTCCCAATTTTTCACATTTGCTGTCTGGTCATCCTAGAAGTTATTTTCCCTTAAGGCAAGTGCTGCTTTAGCCACAACAAAGATCTTGGTGGAGCAAGTCTTCTGTCATTGGAAACGCCTCGCTAGGGTAGAGTCAGACAGAGGAACACATTTTACTGGACAAATGTTCCAAAGATGTTTACAGTTCTTGGAAGTGCAATAAAATTGTGTATTCCCTAAAGGCCTCAACTGTCAGGAATGGAAGATTAAACAAATTGCACCATCAAACTAATACTGCTGAAACTGGTAGATGCCAATGGATGCAATTGGAACACCCTGATTCCAATAATTTAAATGACACTCAGGGCAACTCCAGCAGCTTCAACAGATCCTATAACCTTTGAGGTGATGATTTGGTGAATTATGTGAATGCCAGAGCATCTTTTATGGTATACCAGTGGCACACACCTAGAGGGAGTTAAACCGGAAACCTCTCTGCAAGCATTACAAAAAAATTTGAATCACATTCACTTGCAGGTAGCTATTAAAGTGGGAAAATCCAAACAGAAGGCAAAAGCCTATTTTGATAAAAGCCAAAAAGAAAATACTTAATTAAATTGGAGATCAGGTTATGCTCCTATTATATGCTGTACCAGAACACAATTTATGTAACCAATGAACAGGCCACACTATATTATGGATAGACTCAGTCCCTCTGTATAGAGAATCAGAATAACACACACACACACAAAAAGAAAGAAAGATAGATAGATAGAAAAAGAAAAGGTCAATAAAGAGATTACCAGAAAAGAAATATTTCTCCACAGGCAGAGGAACCAGAAACACTGACTACAAAAGAGGAAGCAGGATCAGAGAGAGCCAGCCCAGTAGCAGGGGAAAAGAAAAAAATGCATGCCGTAACACTGATGCCTTAACACTTCAAACCAAAAAACAGACTATTCCAGTGCAACAACTACCTAGGGAGGTGGTAGAATCTCCTTCCTTAGAGGTTTTTAAGGTCAGGCTTGACAAAGCCCTGGCTGGGATGATTTAACTGGGACTTGGTCCTGCTCCGAGCAGGGGGTTGGACTAGATGACCTTCTGGGGTCCCTTCCAACCCTGATATTCTATGATTCTATGATTCTAAGGTCAGGCTTGACAAAGCCCTGGCTGGGATGATTTAGCAGGGGATCGGTCCTGCTTTGAGCAGGGGATTGGACTCCTGAGGTCCCTTCCAACCCTGATATTCTATGATTAAGAAACAAGAATAATCAAGGTGAATCAGAATGTTATGTTGAAACTAAACTCAAACTTGCCTATTAAAAGTCCAAATGCAATGATAACAGTGATCTGGGTGCAATAACAAATAAAAAACAAGATCAAGGACTAAAAGGAATACCACACCTTTCAACTGAAATTTTCTTTGAATGGAATTATCAGCCAGCACAAGGACAATTTACACATAAGACTTGGGATAAAATGTTGTTTATCTAGTTGACTAATAGTACAACTTTGGCAATACATAAGTTATAGAGTCATATGTCAAGTCTGTATAATTTGGAATTAGTTTGTACTGAAGGATAAGTGAACATTTGTATTGTGGAAAAATTTTCCACTGGAGGTCCAGAGATGTGGAGGAAGGTATTTGCATTATTTTCCAAAAATTTTAGGCTAACACTTCTTCCAACTATTCATAACAAGTTTTATCAAAAGTAATAGGTAAGAAACTTGTTCTTGAATATGACATAAAAGAAAATGAGCAAATGCCTTTTGTGGATTAGAAAGGAGAAACATTTCTCCTTTAGTTAAGAAATCTGGGGGGTGTGGGGAGAGAAGGATAAAACATATATTACAAGTGAAGGTAAATCTTCACCAATAAGTAGGGGAATCCCATATGAATAATGAAAAACAAAACCAAGTGTCAAAGCTCAGTAAAAAAAAAAAAAGGTAGAGCATTGACCATATATAACCTAGGTTATGAAAATGAAGGAAAATATGAATCTTGTATCCAAATGAAGTCTTTGAATAGTATACAAGTCATTAATAAATATTTTAAAGTAAAGGTATAGGCAATAGTAGTGGAAAAGAACTATGATTCACAGGATCCTATGGAATGTCCAGTTCCACAAGATGGCCTGGCTAGTGGCCTCACTGCTACACCTATACCAGAGGTATTAAGTACAATTTATTCATATCCTTGTTGTGTTCAATGTAGCTAGCTGGCAAATAAGTAAATTCAGTTACTGTAAGAATACTAAGGTTGAATCTTTTTTTTCAGTACTCTTCGTAGATAAGATTACCGCTTATCAACGAATACAGAATATTACCAATTTAGGTATCAAGATACAAACTAACATTTATGTTTCTAGAAGAAAACAAGGAATTAATCCTTTTGGAGTTTTGAAGAGTATCACAGGTTTATTTGGCACAGGAATGTCAATTTGGAATAAGGTTAATACTGAAAGAATCAAAAAGCATATCAATTATGTGATTCAGGAAGACGTTAACAAATTAACCCAATGTTAAAGGGAATTTATGGTTTAGCAACTGAAAAATCATTTGTTGTGTATAATATGCATGAAATAACCAAATTGTTTAATGAAACTCAAAATAAGTTTAATCAATTGATGTAATATAATAATAATCAGAAAAAAAATCACTATTTTGGAAAAAGAAAAGGAGTACTTGTGGCACCTTAGAGACTAACCAGTTTATTTGAGCATGAGCTTTCGTGAGCTACAGCTCACTTCATCGGATGCATATCCGATGAAGTGAGCTGTAGCTCACGAAAGCTCATGCTCAAATAAACTGGTTAGTCTCTAAGGTGCCACAAGTACTCCTTTTCTTTTTACGAATACAGACTAACACGGCTGTTACTCTGAAACCTGTTATTTTGGAAAAGAAATTATTTGTTCAGTATATGGTGAATATGTAATAAACACTATTAATAATACCTTATAATTCTTAAAACTGAAAGAAGTACCAGAATTAATCAGAGATCAACAAATTTTCAATCGGTATTGCCCACATTGTATTCAAAAACATGGAGGAGAGAAAATCAAATGGCAAACTAAATGTAAAAAAAATATCATTTGTTGTAATTAGAAACTTGGGATCTGTAACACAACATCCAAATCATGACACGTTATTTAAGAAAAACTTGGGACATTTCACAATCTTTATATGTCTCGTTCACATTATCATTACTCGTGTTCGATCCAAATAAGGGTGTATTTAATCAATTAGTTGCTGTCCATTCCATGGGTCACCTAGAAAACGATAGGTGGTGGAATCTCCATCCTTAGAGGTTTTTAAGGCCTGGCTTGACAAAGCCCTGGCTGGGATGATTTAGTTGGTGTTGGTCCTGCTTTGAGCAGGGGATTGGACTGGGTGACCTCCTCAGGTCTCTTCCATCCCTAATCTTCTATGATTCTATGATCTACAGGGAACAAAGGCAAGTACTTCCGTTGGTGGTGTATCATTACAATGCCCAGACATGAAAGGTCCCACAGATGGCTTGTTGCTCTCAAAAGAGGCACCAATGGAGCTGCAGGTGTGATGTGTTTGAGGTAATAACTCCACTATGTGTCTAGCTAAAAAGGTACCAACGGCAATGCAACACTGGTATCATGCCCAGTGTAACTAACCAAACAGAGATCTCCTATGAAATGGGGGGCCCATGATGGAAAAGGACAATACTGTGTAGTCACTAATCACAAATAATTCTGTTATGGCCAATGTAGATGTTTGGTCATAAATCCAAATTTTTGTTTTAAACCACAAGTTCCTACAATCATTGGGCACACAATGATATCTCTGGTACCTATTTTTGAAAATGAAACTATTATTCTTAGCCATCTAAATTCTCAGGATCTTATTAAACAAAGTACTCCAATGTTTCATGCATATATACTGACATTAACTTTATAGTTAAAACAATTATTAGAAAAAAATGTTCACATTTAATAATAACTTGAATAAGGCAGACCAAGCACTGTATACAATTTTGGATGGTAGCCACTCACATAAGGTATTTACCGCTTGTCAAGGTTCCTTCCCCACTCTGAACACTAGGGTACAGATGTGGGGACCTGCATGAAAACCTCCTAAGCTTACCTTTACCAATTTAGGTTAAAACTTCCCCAAGGTACAAACTATTTTACCTTTTGCCCTTGGACCTTCGCTGCTACCACCAAACGTCTAACACTGGTTACTGGGAAAGAGTTCATTTGGAAATGTCTTTCCCCCCAAAATCCTCCCAAAGCTTAACCCCCGCTTTCCTGGGGAAGGTTTGATAAAAATCCTCACCAATTTGCAGAGGTGACCACAGACCCAAACCCTTGGATCTTAAGAACAATGAAAAAGCATTCAGTTTCTTAAAAGAAGAATTTTAATAGAAGAAAAAGTAAAAAGAATCACCTCTGTAAAATCAGGATGGTAAATACCTTACGGGGTAATTAGACTCAAAACATAGAGAATCCCTCTAGGCAAAACCTTAAGTTACAAAAAGACACAAAGACTGGAATATCCATTCCATTCAGCACAGCTTATTTCCTCAGCCATTTAAAGAAATCATAATCTAACGCATATCTAGCTAGATTACTTACTAAGTTCTAAGACTCCATTCCTGTTCTGTCCCCAGCAAAAGCATCATACAGACCGAGAGAGAGCCTTTGTTTCTCCCCCTCTCCAGCTTTGAAAGTATCTTGTCTCCTCCTTGGTCATTTTGGTCAGGTGCCAGCGAGGTTATCCTAGCTTCTTAACCCTTTTCAGGTGAAAGGGTTTTTCCTCTGGCCAGGAGGGATTTTAAAGGTGTTTACCCTTCCCTTTATATTTATGACACTGCTCCTAGAGGGATGAAAACTGAATGGAAAAAATGAATTTCTGTCCCTAATATCCTCACTATAGGTACTATTTTTGACATATTATATGGGGGGGAAATTATGTACCAAAGTCAAGAGAAATGATCGATCTACCCTGTAAAAATGATCCCTAGAAAAAGAAATAATCCATAATGAGTATAGAATAATAAAGTTACACATAGATTTAAATTACATAGAAGTTTTAAGCATAGATTTAAGTTGCATATAAGATTTTGAACATTATACCAATGATGTTTGCTGTGTATTAGTATACTAATGATGGCTGTGTACTGTCATATAATACGTATGTGACAGGGTTCTTTTTATAAGGTATAATACTCACCATGTAAAAGCGCGGGAGGAGGAGGAGATGTAGCCAATGATTTAGTTTATTGTTCATTTATTGTGTGATGTTACGATTAACTAACACGTGATATATAATCATTGTATGCTGAACAGATTTAAGATGGTGAGATTATAGAAGTATAAGACTGATCAGTAATCAGAAGGGATAAGTATGTATTAAGTGTCTAAGTAAGCAGGGCTGAAACGCAAGGCCTACAGCCTGAGGCCTGTAAGATGTCAGTTTAGTCATTCTAGGCCACAGGCTTAAGAAATGCTTGACATAAGTAAGTGGCCAAAGAATGACCTGATGTCACAAGATTATGGGAAAAGGTGTACCAATGGGTGATATTGTGAAAAATTCACAGTAAGAGTAATTATTTGCTTACAAGATAATCAGTAGTCTTTCTAACACATGCCGTAACTGCAGGGTCCATTATGTGTGTAAATGCTAATGAGGTATAGTCAGAATCCCGTTATAAAAAGGGGGTGCCCAAATGAGGAAAATTGAGCTCCCTTTGGGAAACTCCAGCAGGAACCATCCCTCTACTGATGATCAATCCATGAGAGACCCATCAGACCGTAACACTATCTAGGAGGATGTGAGTATAACTATATTTGTGACTTGTACATAGGTCTGTATAGAATCTCTATATGCTTGGGTAATCATAATTTTAATTGTAACTTTAATAAAACTTGTAAAACAGACAAGGCCTTGTATGTGTAAATGTCTGTGTGATCACTATCCTTGGTCTTTATGCGTACCTAGAGACTCTAAATCTGAAGCAAGTAGCAGAGGTGACTTTCACTCTGTTGAGCTTGAAACTGTAGCCACCAGAGCCTAACCCATGTGTAATACCACATTAAAAAAATCACTTTAAATAAAATAAAAGGCTGCACAATCCTGTATTGGCATTGATGAGTTTATGTTTTTTTAGCCTGTCTTCTTCAGCTAAGGCTCTAAGGACCTAAATATAAAAATGCACATTCTCCTTTATCTTTTCAGTTCATCCCCAGTTCAAGGGGGCTGGCCCATAGACTGCCTCCATGTGCATTCTCATACCTTGCCCTCTCAGTCTATTTCCCTTTCTCTTGACTGCGCTATTTTAGACAAATGGTGACACTCCTTTAAGGTGCTTTCCATGGGAAAACGATAGAGATTTAAGGTCTAAATTCTCACTGGCACACTATAGTCAAAGTATTTGAAAATCATGAGTCAGGCCAACAAAAAATGATGAGATGGCCTTAAAATAATGAAATTTAAAAACCAAAATAATAGTTAATAATAAACATTGGATTCTTTTTATTTGCCTTCTGTTTTTTTCAGACCTTTAGGCTGCACTTGGGTCACGTTTTCAAGTTTTTCTCTCCAGTCATGAGGTGTAGAAATTTCTTTACTTTAGAAAACAAAAGCCGAGAGTCTTACCACATCACATCATTCCAGGAGCTGGGGCTTTAAGAAACCCATGAAATATCATGAGACAAATGATAAAATCATGAGAGCTGGCAACACTGCTGGCACTAAGGCCCCTTTACACTGCGAAAGTAGCCGTAGGGCTTGTCTACACTTAAAATACTATAGTGGCACAGCAGTGCTGCTGCAGCATTTCAGTGTACACGCTACTTATGCCAACAGGAGGGATTCTCCCATCAGTGTAGGTAATCCAACTCCCCAAGAGGCGCTAGCTAGGTTGATGGGAAAAATTCTTCCATTGACCTAGCGCTGTCTACAGGGGGACTTAGATTGGTTTAACTACACCATTTTCCACACCCCTGAGTGATGTAATTATGACAAACTAATTTTCAAAAGTAGACCAGGCCTTAGTGTAAATCAGGCCTGTGAAACACTGATTCCAGCTTAACCCAGATTTTAGCTTGTGACTTTAGTATCACTCCTTAGACAAACAAACCCTGCTCCTGCAAGCTCAGCATCACAGTTGGGCACTGATGCCCAAGTAAAGCTCCAGAGACCCATCAGCAGAGGGGTTGGTTGCAGGATCAGAGCCTTACTAGTACATTTTTCACAAAAGCCGGCTGGAATGTCAATAACTGGCTCTTTCCAGCTCAGCAAACAGCATGAGTCAGTTACAGGAAGGGAAACACCCAGTTATTGTTGCAGGCGGGGCATATTTCTGAGCTCATAAAAGTGAAACTAACCCTGTTACACTGTCGAGAGGGAGCCATGGCTTCAGAGAACCCCGTGGGAAGTCTCCAGTATGAAGCTACTTGTCCCATCTGTCTGGAGTATTTTAAAGACCCAGTGATTATAGACTGCGGACACAATTTCTGTCGAGCCTGCATCACTCAGTGCTGGGAGGGATTGCATGCAAACTTCTCCTGTCCTCAGTGCAGAGAAACTGTTCACCAGAGAAACCTCAGGCCAAACAGGCAGTTGGCAAATGTCCTAAAAATAGCCAAACAACTGAGTTTACAGGTAATGAAGGATGCAGGAGGGGAGAGGGTGTGTGTGGAACACCAGGAGCCTCTCAAACTGTTCTGTGAAGAGGATCAAACCCCTATCTGTTTGATATGTGACAGATCCCGGATGCACAAAGCTCACACTGTGGTTCCCATAGAGGAGGCTGCCCAGGAGTACAAGGTAGGTAATCACTGCCAGTCTAAATCATTCTAATAGAATTTTAATTACAGGTTAATTTCATCACAACTTGGTGATCACATTTAATTTCTCTCTTCCACAGCTATTGATGTAACTGCATCATTCAGCTCTGTAAAGCTTTCACTGTATGAAAAAAATTATATGAAAAGAAATGTACAGGGCAAGATGGCAAAACAGGCAAAAACAAAGGCACTAAAGATCACAGATGTGGGAAACATTTCTCTGGGAAGCTTTGAAGCAATTTTGAAACCAGTTCCCACTGGTGAGATAAGGAATCTTACAGCCCAGCTGGAACTGTTAAATGACCAGTGAGGTTTAAATCACATGAGCTGCAATCTATGTGAGAGTGTTGCCTTCAGAGTGGAGAATAGGATGTTACAAGCTGTTGTTGTTATTACTGATGTGTATCTGTGATTGTGGTCGTAGTAGGAACCTCACTGAGATTGCTTAATCAGGGCAAACTGCAAAGAATGGGGCAGACGATCCCCAAAACTAGTGGTTATTTCTAATAATTAGATTTACCAATCCAGCAACAAAACAGCTTCTACAATATCTTACTGGTTACCCAGAAGCCAAAAATACAGTTCCCTTAAAGCAATCCAGCCTAGGGCTCCCACCCAGACACCTAAGTCAAATATGATGAGGATCACTGAAGATCTTATTCATCGTATAAGAAAGTTCTACCAATCCAAAGGGATCAGACACGTCACCCACCAGGTCAATGAATATTTCAGATCTTATCCAAATACACGCTTGTAGCCAACTCTTATTAACTAATCTAAGATTAACTGAAAAAGAAAAGAGAGAGAGTGTTGTGATTAAAGATCATTATACATGCAGATGTTCTTAGGTCAGTTTCATAGTAGAGGTGGTGAGCTGTTGACTTATAAAAAGTTCTTTCAGAATCAGTTCCAAAGGTTATCGTTCAATAGGAAATCCCTGTGTAGAGTGTTTAAATTCTTCCATGAGAAATAGCAGGGTAATCCAGGCTGTAGCTGTAGCTCAGTCTTGCAACTCAAAACTTCCCATGGTAAAGTCCAAGCAGACTTGAGATGAAAGAATTGGGGCCCTAGAGTATTTTATAGATGTCTGGCAGGCTACCATAGCCTCTTGATAGCAGTTAACCCAGCAGAGATTCCTTGGGTGAAGAATAAGTAATGTACATTGTCCTTCGATGTAAAACCTCCCATTTCCTATGTATACACAGGTAATTAGTTGCATTGATTAGCATAAGGCTATTAACTATTCAAAGGTAGTTTGCTACAAACTTTAAAGAGAAATAAAGACAATGATGTTATTACACCCAGTTTTCATCTAAATGCATGGGCAGCGGCTATAATAGGCCAGGGGAGGCTAAGCCTCCCCAAACAGCCACTGACCTGCTGCCTTTGCGAGCGCAGATGCTTGGGCCATGGCCCCGCCTGCACTCCATCCAAAGGCCCCATCCCTTTGATCTCTGACTCAATAGATCATAGAAACAGACAGGAAAAGAAGTTTCATATCTACCAGCTAATAAAATCATATTGTGAAGGTTCTAACAGACAAAGGGAAGAACAGATAAATATGGTTAGTATTTACTTCTAATTCTCTAACAATACAGACTTGCATTTCAAACACTCTAGTCTGCTAACATGGCTTTGAGAACTATCCACAAGAAATGGCCCTGATTACCATTTCTATACTTTACTAGTATCTCTTTAAAGGTTGAATTTGGGTCAGTTAGCCTGCTGGTTGTTTAACCCTCGCGGGCTCAGTGTCACAGTATCACAATATGTATTATTGTTAATATTACTTGCATCACAGTATCCACTATAGACCTCAAAAAAGATCTGGCATCACAAAACACAGCGAGGGTTTCCCTGACGGGTTTTCAGACTAAATAGACAAGATAGAAAAAGGGTGGGAAGGGGAAACAGAAGCACAGAAATGGGCAGTGACTTGCCCAGGGTCACCCAGCAGCAGACCCAGGAAGATACCCCACATCTCCTAAGACCCAGACCAGTGCCCTAACCACTAGACTGTAATTAAGAAAGGCCAGAAAAGAACCCTTGAGAAAGGTCCCAAGTTCATCAGGATACTGAGGTTTCCCACTAGGATTCTGAATTCCTGCTCCCTGCGTGGTTAAACCCAGGTGCCAGCCTGCACTAGTGGGGTTCACTGAGCTAAATACTGTGTGGACCTTGAGTCCACACACAAAAGGGCTCCAGATAGCGTATTACCAGATAATAATACTGGCCCTTTGGTCATAATTAGGTTATGTATCTCCAGATAGTGTATAGCCCAGGGATCGGCAACCTTTCAGAAGTGGTGTGCCAAGTCTTCATTTATTCACTCTAATTTAAAGTTTTGCGTGCCAGTAATACATTTTAACGTTTTTAGAAGGTCTCTTTCTATAAGTCTATAATATATAACTAAACTATTGTTGTATGTAAAGTAAATAAGGCTTCTAAAATGTTTAAGAAGCTTCATTTAAAATTAAATTAAAATGCAGAGCCCTCCGGACCGGTGGCCAGGACCCGGGCAGTGTGAGTGCCACTGAAAATCAGCTCACGTGCCATAGGTTGCCTACCCCTGGTATAGCCAAATACCATTGGGATTAGACTGAATTTCAGCAGAACTGACGACTGGGTAGTGCTGACCAGTGTCAAGTTTGAGCTGTTTTATTGTGTATGTGGGAAGACCAACCAATGTGGTTCCATTAGTCCCACCATTCAGCCTTTTGAAATCTCCCAAAATCCACTGCGTCTGGGCACTTTGCTTTGTAGGCTAGCTACCCAGAAGGCATTACAAATGAGAGTGTTTAGGACCGCACTTGGTCAAACCCCAACTATTCCTAACACAAATCAGCATGGCTAATGTAGTTTGTCCTAGTGCTTAGACCAGTTCTGTCCAACCACTGCCATCCCCAGAAGTTCAGGGCTGAAGTTCAATGGGAGTTGGGCTCCTTTGAGTATCCCAGCCCATATTTCTAGCCCTGGTGCCTTCTGGGATTTTTATCACTTTATAAGTTAAACAATCTCAAAAATAAAAGGAGTACTTGTGGCACCTTAGAGACTAACAAATTTATTTGAGCATAAGCTTTTCGTGAGCTACAGCTCACTTCATCGGATGCTACTCTGAAACATCTCAAAAATGGGTTTATTGATTCACCACCATGTGACTCCAGTTTCCTGCTGGTTTAACTCAAGGGGAAAAGAGGACAAATAATTCCAAAGACTGAATATAAAACACTCGCAGTCTCAATTAGTTTTATTTCCTTGGTGTTCCTGCTGTCATATACCTCATAGGGCCAACAGTCATCTACAGCATCTCGGGTGGAAAAACAACTCAACCCACCCCTTCGCAAACACTCTCAGCCCTCAAAATATAAACAACCATATCATTTATATTTCTTCAGGAAAAGATCCAGGCCCATTTGAAGACACTAAGGAAAGAGAGAGAAAAGCTCTTGGGATTTAAAGTGACTGGAGAGGAGAAATTCCAGGAGTATCTGGTAGGTGTCCATTGTTATTAACCTGCAGGGACTTGCAGTGGGAGGTCTGTTTGGAGACAGAGTCCTCTGTGGCCTCGGGAAATGTCGGCTTCTTTTTGTTTCTTCATGATCACAGATTGCTGTGTTTGATTCATGTCTGTGCGCACACATACATAGACAGGGCCTGAGAAACCCTCTCTCTTGAGCAGGACAACATCATATTCTGCAGAATCTAAGCTCCCATTCCAATTAATGAGTTAATTTCTAGCCCTTGTGGCTTTCACAAAACGCCTCCCAAGGTGAACTGACTATGTCTCAGGCAGAGTTGTCTGCCCAAGTCTGCAGTCATTTCTCACATTGTTTAATTCTTTTTTTCTCTCCAGCATATCTGTCAATGTAGTGCTGAGTTCTGCCTTCTGCTGCTCTGGATCACGATAGGCACGGGCCTCTGATAACACAGTGTTCTGACCATGTCAGACATGGAAACATTCCATTTAGAGATATCAGGGCCAAATAGGAAGGTGTTAGAAAATCCTTTCCCTAGAAACCCCAAGGAATAGTCAAGTATCAGACGTCTTTGAGTTTGCAAAAAAATTCTCTCACCAGCACACTCAGCACTCTGTGAAAGGATCCTAGACTATGTCCCATGCCTGCCCTTTCCGTTTTTTTTAAACAGATACAGACGCAAACCGAGAGGCAGAAGATTGTGTCTGAATTTCAGCAACTGCGGCAGTTCTTGGAGGAACAAGAGCGACTCCTGTTGGCCCAGCTGGAGAAGCTGGACAAGGAGATTGTGAAGATACAGAATGAAAATATCACTAAATTCTCTGAAGAGATTTCCCGTCTCAGTGAGCTGATTAGTGAGATGGAGGGGAAGTGTCAGAAGCCAGCCAGTGAATTTCTGCAGGTGAGACTGTGTTAGAAACATCCTAGAGCCCAACACAGAGACAGGACAGCTCCTGAATCATGAGCACAGGAGTCCAGCTGTCAGAGATCACAGTGTAATTCAGTGTGTGCATTCCTGAAATGTGAATTATTGTTGCTCTTTGAAGAGTTACAGACTCCTTTATGTTAGAGATGACATTAACTTAGCCAATGCACGGCCCTGAGGCCAGGGCAGTGCCTCTTTTCCCCATATGTACAAAATCCCTTCCCTGGCTTCCCCAGAATGTGGCAGGTGGTACTGAGATTGTTTTTCTGGCTCTCTCCCCTCTAGGATTTCAAAAGCACCTTGAGCAGGTATGTGGTTCTCAATCACTCCCCCTTGTGCTTTACGGTGTTGGGAAAGGGCTTGGAGACCATATTAACACCACATCTCCCCAGGGCTCTACAGCAAAATATGTGGTGAAGGGTCACATTTGGACACAAATCTCTCTGATTAACTTAATCCTGAGGTTCAAATCCTGTTATACAAGCCTCTAGAATGATCTATTCAGTGGGAAAAATGTATCTGAAATATTTTCTAGAGATGCTACATCAGAGGGGGACAGGCTGCCTCAGGATTCTGGGGGTGGAATATGGTTCTTTCACCCCAGGGCACTGGGTAAAATCATGCACCGGTCAGCAGTGATCAAGAGTCTTTACCACCTAAGGACTCTTTGGAGACCTGTGTGGAATGAGCTGGTTTGGGGGGAACTGAGGTCTCAGTCTTGTTCCTGAAGAAAGATCCCATAACACTATGCATACAAGAGAGATGGGAACATACCAGTATTAGTGCATGGAGACCAAGGAGAGAACTGGCCATCAAAACTTGATTCCTCTTTTATCCTCAGATCTGCTCTGTCCAGGCCAGAGTTGAAGAATATGAATGGGGCCTTTGCGGGGAAGGCTGTACTGCCATGCCCTGTTCTACACCTGCTCTGAGGCAGGGGGAAGTGGAGGAATTTTAATTCCAGGCACCTTAGAGCAGCAACTTCCCCTAGCAAGGAATTACAGTGAGTTAGTAAATGAAATGTAATAATGTGAAATTCTTTCTCTCTCCAGGTGTGAGAAGGGGAAGTTCCAGCAGCCAGTGGAGATTTCTCCTGAGCTGGAAAAGAGACTCAAGGATTTCGCCCAGAAAAATATTGCTCTAACGGAGACCGTGAGGAAGTTCAAAGGTACCAAGAAGGGATCTAGGAGGGGAAATGAGGGTGTGTCTCTGAGGCTGTGGGAGGAGATGGTCTCTGACCCTTTGGTCATAATTAGGTTATGTATCTATGTAATAAAAAGTGGAAAGTAGACAAACTAAGCAGATGTTGTTGCAGAAGCCCAGGCATGAGGATTTCTCACATTGATTCACTCTATCAGCTTTGGTACAATCATTAATGTAAAAATGCAGCAAAATTTAGTATACCTCAGTTTCTCTCTCCCAACTAGAGAACTGCAGGGCATGTGCTCCTGCTCTGTTTAGCATCCACAGCTGCAGCTGGAGTCAGTAGGATCTGCAGGTGCCCAATGCCACTGAGAACCAGACTCCAGGTGCCTAAAGATTGGCACCTGGAATTTAGACTCTAAATTAAAGGCACTTCTGAAATGTGGATCCAGTCTGTCACTGTGCTCTGGCAGGTCGTGAGGGTCAAAGGGGTTGTAGGGAAGGTGTACAGCTTGGAGAATCTCTCCAGCACAGGAGACTCTTGTGCCTACTCCACAGCAGCTGCAGGTGTAATGTTGACAGACCCCAGTCGTCGGGATCAGACCTGGGATTTCTCAAGCTTAGTGTATGAGCCTCTGTTGGATGAGCTAAAAGCCACATGACTGTAGCAGATTCAGCAATCTCTAGATGGTCTAGGTGCCACTACAGGGAGACAGAGCACCACACCAAGCAGGTGTGGGTTATACAGGCAGAGCAGTGTTCCTGGGAGAACGGGGAAAGTGGAGTTGTTGAGGGCAGGGCAGAGGAGAGAGGGGTGGAGTAGGGATAAAGGGGTGTGGCCAGGGTAAATCTGTGCCTCTGATACTCTGCTCCTGTCAAAGCCATATAAGGGCCAGTGAAATAGCAACTGTAGCTAGACCTCAGGACTTCCATAGCCTATACCAAGGTCCGCGCTAGTCCCTGAAGCCAAGAATAGGAGAACCACAAATTGGTTCCCTTCTGTCTCTTTACCAGTGCAGGGTGAATCAGGCCCACTGAGCCAATCCTCTCCCTGCCTCAATTTCCACATCTGTAAATAATTTTGTTATTTGTATTTCAGTCTATGAAGGACGAGAGCCCCACTGTGCTGAGCTCTGTACAGATACTGAGTAAATAGACACGAAAAGCTTAGAAATCAAGGCCCTAATCCTGCAAAGTCTCAGCATCCCAGATCTCAAACAGACCAAAGTGTGTAAACTTACATTCATGCGAAAACCTTTGGAAGATCTCAGTCTAAATTATGACAAAATGCAAAAGGAGAATGAGACAAACCAACTGGGGTCTGGAGGATGAGGGAACAGGAAATCTATCTTCCACATCATATCTCCTTGGGTGGCTTTGAGCTTAATGGATGTTGGTTCTGTTGATTTGAGATAGCTGAATGAAAGAGAAAATAGAATGTTTCAGATTACCTTTTTAAACACAGATCTGGATGTGTCTCTGTCTCAAACTGTTTCTCTTTGATAATTAAAACAGAGATATGACCGTTAAGAGTGAGGATGTCGCTATAAATATGATAGCATGAAATCTCATCTCTTTTATCCTTTCCTGCTCCAGACATGCTGCCCTCTGAAGTAGAGACAAGAAGAGGGAAATCCCTAGGATCATACAGACCAGGTGAGATTTTGGAGATTACCATTCAATGAAGAGAAAAATCCTGTGAAAACATGAACTTGTAGCTAAACTTACCAAACTTTCATTTAAAAGAAAAAATGTATGAAAACAGTTTTATAAACAAATAACTAAAGGTACAAACCAAACCAGCACTGACCATGACACACAACCCTAAACATTAAAAACACAAACATGAAATACTGAGGAGATCCCAAGATGAAGTCACACAAACAATCCTGACACCAACATTAGCACTGAATCCATGCACCCATCGATGAACAGAAACACTCTCACTGACCAATGAATGTCCTTAATGCTCACGCTGGCATTTCCATACATGTCCATGTGCCTTTGAAATATTCAGTTGAGAGGGTCAGTACCGGGATTATCATGATGCCGGGCCCAGAGTCAGAAGGGGCCCTGGCCATCCCTATCCCCCAGCTAGCTGAGCCGGCCAGGAAAGCTGCCCCTTCCCCTGCTCCGATCCTGCCCCGCCTCCTCCCACCCCTGCTCGGCCACAGCCCCGCCCCTGCTCCACCCAAGCCCTGCCCCCACTCCACCCCTTCCCCCGAGTAACCTCCTGGGGGACTGCAGCAGAGGTTGGGCACGCCCTGCACTCACCAGGCGGCAGGAAGTGGAGCGACCCAGCCCCAGCCCGCTCCACGCCACCGGTGAGTGCTGGGGGGCGGTTCCCCCCTCCCCCAAAGTCCGGGAGCCAGGGGAGAAGAGCAGAGCAGGCTGGGGCTGGGTCACTCCACTTCCCACTACCCCGTGAGTGCGGGGTCGGGCCCACCCTGCAATCACTGGGTGGCACAAAGTGCAGCGACCCGGCCCCAGCCCACTCCACTAGCTCATGCTGGGGGGCGGTTTACCCCCTGCCCTGCAAGCCTGGGAAGGAGATGGAGCGGTGGAGAGGGGGCATGGGATGGGGAAGAGAAGGGGATGGGGGAAGTGGGGGCAGGGGAGAAGGAAGGGGCTGGGATGGGGAGGAGATGGAGTGGTGGGGAAGAGGCATGGGATGGTGAAGAGATGGGGAAAGAGGCAGTGGAGAAGGAAGCGGGAGGAGATGGAGCAGGGGGGAAGGGTATGGGATGCGGAAGAGAAGGGGATGGGGAAGCAGAAGGGGTTGGGATGGGGAGGAGATGGAGCAGTGGGGAAGGAGCATGGGATGGGGAAGAGAAGGGGATAGGGGAAGCAGGGGCCCAGTGTGTGGATCCCCTTGCAAGCAGTTGGGGCTCCCCTGTTAAGCAGGCCCATCGAACACTCACCCTGACAAGTCCCACCTCTCCTGCATCTGTACCACCCTGATGAGCCTCCCCAGACACCCTCCCCACTGAGCCCCAACCAGCTACACCTAGATCCCCACCCAAATGAACCCCACCTCCCCTGCACCCAGACTCCTCTCCCTCACCCCCCGCTGAGCTCCAACCACTTTCACTTGGTCCCCCCTGCAGACTCCCATTGCCCCTGCACCTGGAACTTCCCTGTGCATCCAGATCCTCCACTGAGCTGCCTGCACCCAGACCACCCCACACAGAACCCGCTTACCCCCATCTGGATCCCCCCACACTAAGTCCCTCTGCACTTGGATCCTGCTGCCAGGCTGAGCCTCCCTGCCCACATCTGGTGTGCCTGGCGCGAAAGGGGCAGGGCCCCAGAGTGTTTCTGTGGCAGGCATGGCCCTTTTGCTGTGTCAGGGTCAGGTTCAGCCTCACTGCCAAGTCCCTGTCCCAGGGGTGCGGGGGCGGCTGCAGGGTGATCTCCCACCTCCATGCAGCCAGTGGCCTGTGCTCCCCACTGCCATGGTGGAGCTTCCACATTCATTTATTGTAAAAAAAAATAAAATAAAATTGCAAAATTTTAAAGTATTATGCACAGAATTTGATGCAGAATTTCCTCAGGAATATGGGGTGCTGTACAGTTGTGATGGTGGGACTGTGAAGGGGGTGCTGGACAGTAGGGAGCATTGTATAAGTAGGAGCATTGCCAGCAGATAGAGGGGTGTGATCATTCCCCTCTCTTCGGCATTGGTGAGGCCTCATCTGGAGTACTGTGTCCAGTTTTGGGCCCCACACTACAAGAAGGATGTGGAAAAATTGGAAAGAGTCCAGCGGAGGGCAACAAAAACAATTAGGGAGCTGGAGCACATGACTTATGAGGAGAGGCTGAGGGAACTGGGATTGTTTAGTCTGCAGAAAAGAAGAATGAGGGGGGATTTGATAGCTGCTTTCAACTACCTGAAAGGGGGTTCCAAAGAGAATGGATCTAGACTGTTCTCAGTGGTAGCAGATGACAGAACAAGGAGCAATGGTCTCAAGTTGCAGTGGGGGCGGTTTAGGTTGGATATTAGGAAAAACTTTTTCACTAGGAGGGTGGTGAAGCACTGGAATGGGTTACCTATGGAGGTGGTGGAATCTCCTTCCTTAGAGGTTTTTAAGGCCCCGCTTGACAAAGCCCTGGCTGGGATGATTTAGTTGGGGACTGGTCCTGCTTTGAGCAGGAGGTTGGACTAGATGACCTCCTGAGGTGCCTTCCAACCCTGATATTCTATGATTCTAGGGGATCTGAGGGTGGGGGATCTGGGTAGGGCGTATGGTGTGCAGGGTGCTGTGCAGTTGTGGTGGGAGCTCAGCGGGAGGGGTCTCTGGGCAGGGGTGCTGGGCATAGCAGGTCCGGGGGGATTGGGCATAGGGATCTGTGGGGGAGGTCTCTGGGCAAGGAGGTGCTGGGCATAGGGATCTGTGGGGGAAGTCTCTGGGTGAGGGGGCGCTGGGCATAAAGGCAGGGCACTGGGCAGGGGGGCAGTGTGGAAGGGGGACGCTGGCAGCGCAGGGCTGGGCAGGCCAGTGTGCGTCTAGCAGTTGTGGGTTTGTAAACAGTGCCCTTGTGCTGGGCTGAATGGGAATGCTCCCGCTGTGCCCCATTACCCCCAACCGGCCCCTCGCTCTGTGGACCACACCCCATCACATGTCCTATTTCCCCAATGGGGGCCCACAAATATGTTTGGTGCCAGGCCTACAAAAAGTTAATCCAGCCCTGGAGAGGGTTGCCACATTCCTCTGCATTCCCCCATGTGAGAGGCTCTCTCCCATTGCTCTTCACCAGCATCCCATCTTTCTCTTCAGCTGGGCTGGGCTGAGATCTCCCATTTGAGCTGGTTCCTTCTTCCTGTGTTAGAGATACGGTCCCTCTCTGATGCTGCCACCTCCTCCCTTCTCTCTGGGCTGGGGAAGAGGCTACTCCTCCCAATGCCACCTCCTGGTTACCACACTCTGGTCTTCAGTGGTTCTTCCCCAGTCCCCACCCACTTTTCTTCTCCCAGGCCAGGGAGAGAAGCATGGTCTCAGTGTACAGCTACACCCTGGGTTTACATCTGTTGCCTCCCCCCTCCCTGCAACTTCAGGTTCAGACCTTTCTCTCTAACCCTCAGAGGAGCAGCCCCAGCAGGGAGATGCAGCTGGGAAAGTGGGAGAGAGGCAGTTTCTGCAGCCCCACAGCAGCTCCCAGCAGCCGAGGGGAGGAACTGCTAGGGCATCTCTGCTTGGGCTCAGGCACTTGGGGCAGAGAAGCAGCTCCCCAGGCTCGCGTTGTAAATCAGAGAACATGTGCTCTAATATCTGTGACTCTTTTCCCCTCCAGACTCTTTGCCACCTGAGCTAGAGCAGGGAAGGGGGTATCTCTGGGTTCACACACCCAGGGTGAGCTCTGGGGGAGATTTTTCTTCAACTAACAGAAAATTCCCATGAAAACAACTCTCCCACACACCAGTAACCAGACACATTCTCCCTGCCCAGCTCCAGAACCCCTTAATTGTGATCTGAGAATTTATAGTCATTGACAAGCCTTTCCAATATTCAATTCAGGGTAATCAGTGGAGAGATCTCTCTCCTCATGGCTGTCACATCCCCTCCCTTTCACCTGGGGGGAGACCCTGCCCCCGAATCTTCTCCAGCATTCTACCTTTCCTTTGGACAAGGCTGGGCTCTGCCATTGGATCTGCTTTGTGGATTGGGGAGATGGTGTCTCTCTAGTGCTGCCACCTGCAGCCCTCCCTTCTCTCTGGACTGGGGAAGGAGCTGCCCAATGTCACCTCCTGCTTCCTGCTCACTGGCCTGGAATCATTGGCTCTTCCCCAGTGCTGCATCTTCATCTCTGCTCCCTCTCCTGGGATACAGTTTTGGGAGGGAACTTCCCTTTGGCGTTCAAAGCTGGTAACTGCATCTCTAACCCTCCTAATTCAAAGCTTTTTGTACCTTTTTTGCTGTGTCTCTGCCACTGGGAATGAAGCAGTCCCAGCTACAGAACAGGGAGCTGCAGCCTTTATAGCCAAATAAGAAGATGCAAAAGTGGCTCCCGTTGCCGAGGCTGAGGAACTGCAGTGACATCTCTGCTCAGTCTCAGGTGCCTAGGGCAGAGGCAGCTCCCTGGGATCCAGGACTGTCCCAGCCAGAACAGGGCTGCTGGGGAGTTTGAGAAAAGGTCCCAGCCTCCCCCATGGCTGAGCTTTGCCCCTAACGCTCTGATTCTCTCTCTCCCCAGTGAATGTGACTCTGGATCCAGACACGGCTCATCCCCAGCTCGTCCTGTCTGAGGATCAGAAAAGTGTGAGATGGGAAGACACGCGACAGGATCTGCCCAAAAATCCTGAGAGATTTGACTCTGAGATTTGTGTGCTGGGGTTTGAGGGATTCACCTCAGGGAGACATTGCTGGGGGGTGGAGGTGGGCAATAGGGGATACTGGGCTGTGGGAGTGGCCAGAGAATCTGTGAGGAGGAAGGGAGGGATCAGCCCTACCCCTGAGCAGGGAATCTGGGCAGTGGAGCGGTGCTGGGATCAGTTCCAGGCTCTCACTTCCCCTCGCACTCCTCTACCTGCGAGCTGGGTCCCCAGCAGGATCCGGGTTTGTCTGGACTGTGAACGGGGGCAGGTGACATTTTTCGATGCTGGTGATGAGACCCCACTGTTCACTTTCCCACTGGCCTTGGTCCCTGGGGAGAGAATCCGACCCTGGCTCTGGGTGGGGGGATCCCAGCTCAGACTGTGTCCCTGAGAGGGGTCGGGGAGGAGATATACCCTGGGGATGTGAAATTAGCATCTCTGGCCTCACACTTAGAATCATAGAATATCAGGGTTGGAAGGGAGCTCAGGAGGTCATCTAGTCCAACCCCCTGCTCAAAGCAGGACCAATCCCCAACTAAATCATCCCAGCCAGCGCTTTGTCAAGCCTGACCTTAAAAACTTCTAAGGAAGGAGACTCCACCACCTCCCTAGGTAACGCATTCCAGTGTTTCACCACCCTCCTAGTGAAAAAGTTTTTCCTAATATCCAACCTAAACCTCCCCCACTGCAACTTGAGACCATCACTCCTCATTCTGTCTGTCATCTGCTACCACTGAGAACAGTCTAGAGCCATCCTCTTTGGAACCCCCTTTCAGGGAGTTGAAAGCAGCTACCAAATCCCCCCTCATTCTTCTCTTCCGCAGACCAAACAATCCCAGTTCCCTCAGCCTCTCCTCATAAGTCATGTGCCCAGCCCCCGATCACTTCCTTTTTTCTATGACCCTGGAAGTCTCCTGTCTTCCTGCAGACTTTCTACCCTGCAGTCTGTAGTGCCCTGGAGGCTCTGTGGGGTGCCTGACCTGTCAAACCATAGCGAGCAGGGGGTGATTGAGGTAGAGAAGACAATCTCATTGACCCAAGGATTTTGTAGCCTTTTTGTCACTGTCCTCTCTGGCGCAGGAAGTCAGACTGTGGCACTGAGACATGGTGGGAACAGCCCACTGGGAATAAAAAATGGGCTTCTCTAGCCTAAGTCATCTTAGTGTCTGTGATCATGGAGGACTCTCATCTACCTACCCCCTGGCTCATCTCTTTGACCCTGGAGAACATCTGTCCACCCAACCACGAATACCTCATCTCTATGACACTCCTGCCTCCTCCCCCTGTGCAGCCCTAGGAATGGGAAGGGGGAGGGGTTGAAGAACCTCTGGAGCAGCAGGAGGAGAAGAGGGACCCTGATGGGGCAGACGTGGGGGATGCAGGATCAGAACTGATGGAGGGTCAGGAGTGATGTGGGGGCTGGGGCTCTAATTACCAGTTGGGCTGGGGGACAGGCAGATGTGGGGGGTGGCAGGGACACTGAACTAATTAATCGGGAGGTCTGGGGAGAAGCTGGAGATCCAGGAACTGGTGAGTGTGACCTCCAGGCCACCAGGGAAGGGATGCTATGGTGAGGAGGAGCTTCTGGGAGGTGGGGGGTCGGGGTGGGGGCGGGGGGAGGGGGGAATGTACTGACACTTTATGATATTATTGATACCAGTGTTATAAATTTAAAATGAATCTTACCAGATATGCCGTATAAGGTATCAATGAAAATGTTATGATTTGCCAAGTATGATAATCTTGTTTATATATTTGTATCATCATTGTACTGTGAATTACAAATGTGTGTGATATATCTGTATTTCAAACTTGTGCTGTGTTTCTGGATGACACCCCTAGATAGATTTGCATCAGCACTATCTAGCCTGTTCAAAGCCCCATCAAGAGCGATCAGCTGTACAATGAACCCATTGAAAGAAGCCAGGGGCTTCACCTTATGTCTCAGCAGGACATGTAGGGGCAGGCAAATTAATAGGGAACTCTAAGACTGTTCTATGCCCATGTGCTGTGGCTATGTTTGGGACAAAGGATGTACAAGCCACATGGGAAAGGATATTAAAGACAGTTGCATCTTCCCAATTTTGTCTTCAGTCCTGCTTCTCAAAACCTCTGGAATAACTGCTCAACAAACTGAAGCTCTGAAAAAAGGACTGAATCATAGAATCATAGAAGATTAGGGTTGGAAGAGACCTCAGGAGGTCATCTAGTCCAAACCCCTGCTCAAAGCAGGACCAACACCAACTAAATCATCCCAGCCAGGGCTTTGTCAAGCCGGGCCTTAAAAACCTCTAAGGATGGAGATTCCACCACCTCCCTAGGTAACCCATTCCAGTGTTTCGCCACCCTCCTAGTGAAATAGTGTTTCCTAATATCCAACCTAGACCTCCCCCACTGCAACTTGAGACCATTGCTCCTTGTTCTGTCATCTGCCATCACTGAGAACAGCTGAGCTCCATCCTCTTTGGAACCCCCCTTCAGGTAGTTGATGGCTCTGATTCTCTCTCTCCCCCCTCACTCTTCTCTTCTGCAGACTAAACAAGCCCATTTCCCTCAGCCTCTCCTTGTAAGTCATGTGCCCCAGCCCTCTGATCATTTTTGTTGCCCTCCGCTGGACTCTCTCCAATTTGTCCACATCCTTTCTGTAGTGGGGGGGCCCCAAACTGGACACAATACTCCAGATGTGGCCTCACCAGTACCAGATAGAGGGGAATAATCACTTCCCTCGATCTGCTGGCAATGCTCCTACTAATGCAGCCCAATATGCCACTAGCCTTCTTGGCAACAAGGGCACACTGCTGACTCATATCCAGCTTCTCATCCACTCTAATCCCCAGGTCCTTTTCTGCAGAACTGCTGCTTAGCCTGTAGCGGCACATGGGATTCTTCCTTCCTAAGTGCAGGAAGAATCTTGCACTTGTCCTTGTTGAACCTCATCAGATTTCTTTTGGCCCAATCTTCCAATTTGTCTCTGGACCCTAACCCTACCCTCCAGCATATCTACCTCTCCCCTCAGCTTAGTGTCATCTGCGAACTTGCTGAGGGTGCAATCCATCCCATCATCCAGATCATTAATAAAGATGTTGAACAAAACCAGCCCCAGGACCGAATGACCCATCCAAGCTGTGGATGCGTTCCAGAGGGACTTTACTAGCCAGCAAACTCACTGCTAAGAATCTGATTTATGGACTCTGAAGTCTAACGTATGTATCTGACTTCTTTGACATTTAATAACATTCTTCTTTTCTTTTCATCCATAATAAAATCTTCAGTTTTAGATACTGAAGGTTGGCTGGCTGCGTGGTATTTTGGGCAAGATCCAAACTAGGGAGAGAAGAAAGGAAAGGAAAAAAACCCAGGCAATAATGAAGTAAAACAAAAGTAAACAGAGAAGCCTGGGGAAAGGAGTATGGTGGTGGGGAACTGATGAAAAGAGTGAAAACAAAGCAATCCTGAGAAGGGAAAAACTAAGGGGGAAGCACAAGGGGAAGGGATAAACTCAGGGAAGAGAACTGGAAACACAAGTTGGAATGATCTGTGATAGGGAATAATGGAGATTTAACAGGAGACAGAAAAATAAATGGATGAAAAATTAGGTTAATAGACAATGATGTGCAAAATTGGATGAAATGAAGTAAAGGAATCTCAGTCCCACCTGTCACTCACACACATGGGGATCCTGGAAAGGATTTTGCTAATGTGGTGGGAAAGGCCTTGCTGAATGGAGGTATTTCCATTTCCAATATCTATGTGTCTGTAACCCTTCAAAGATCAATAGTCATTCACATATCAGGCATGCACACACTGAGTTACACTGCGATCTCTGACTGCTAGACTCCAGTGTCCACAATTCAGACACTGTCCTCTCCCTGTGTTGAGATCTGGGATGTTTCTAACAGTCTCATCTGCAGGAATTTACTCAGTGACTTCTGATACTTCCCCTCTAGTTCCCTGATCAGCTCCCTGAGACAGGAAATCTCCTCAGAGAGTTTAGTGATTTATTTTCATTCTGGATCTTCAGAATCTGCTTGTCTATCTTGGCCAGCAGGAGTTGCTCTTGTACCTCAAGACACAGTCTTCTGCCTGTTGGTTTGTGTTTGTTTCAGTAAAAAGGAAAAAAAAATAGGGAAAGGGCTGGTCAAGGATATGGAGGGAGCTGGAGTCCTTTCATGGAGTGCTGAGTGTGTAGGTGTGTGTAGAATTTCTTTGCAAACCCTAACATTCTGGAAATTTGACTATACCTTGTGGATTCTCTCACACCTTTCTGTTTGGCCTCAAGCACTTTTCAGTCTAATTAGCTAAAACTTGGAAACACAAAGACATTTCAAACTGGAAAGCTGGGATCCTTGGGTTCAATCAGGTTGAAACAACATTTTAAAAATGTCAAAACTTAAAAATTCAAATAGGTGGTTTGTCAAACCAGCCCTGTTGTGTGAACAATTTGGTTTGATTTATCTGAATTTTTCAAGAACAAAAACAAATTTAGTCAAAAAATTCCTGCTCAGCTCTACCCATGATGACCCCTTCCTTGGTCTCTTCCAAGCCCTGTTCCTGGATTTCAGTAGCTGGACCCTGGACAGACCAGAAGGAGCTACAGAAAATAGATTTATGTCTCCTTTGATCCACAGACAGAAGCCTTCCCACAGCCCCTCTCCAGCAGCAGCAAGTCAGGACAGGCACTTTTGGTTGTGGGATCTGAGAGGATGACAAGCTCCTTGTCTTGTGGGGAGAGGGAAGGAGAGAGTTTGACAGCAGGGAGCTCAGGTCCCTTGTCAATGAAGGTGGGTGTGAGATGTGGCGCTGAGAGGAGGAGGCAGAGCTGGTTCTCCGATATTCACCTCCCTCATCCTCACTCTCCATGGATGGAGTCTCACTGCACAGTCTCTGCAATTCAGCTACCCATCTGCACCCCTTTCTCTGAGTGGGAGATGCTGTCCCTGAACTTAGCTGTCTTCTCAGTCCACAGCTTCCCCAATGCCAGCTCTGTCTTTTCACCCCCTAGAGGCTGGTTTCTAGGCTATTCATGCCTGCTGTCCCACCTCCCCTCCCCTCTTCCTGTGGGAATGCAGAGTGCCCAGTGTAGCCTAGGAATGGCAAGGTCCAATTTCCCCTCACAGTGAAAAGGGAACCTGGTCCCTACTGGTGTTTGGGTCACAGATCCCACCTCCCAAATAAATCAGGAGATTAAAATGGCAGAAAATACCCTCCACATAGAAAGGGAACTTTTAAAAACTGATTTATTTACAACCAGGGAAACCGAGGCCTAACCCACATGGACAATGAGTCTTGCCTATTTGTGTGAATTTTAGTGGCTATGACTCAGCTGTTGCTCTCAACACCATAGTTGCCTGGGGTTTTCAGAATCCTCAGCAGTGATAATTTAACTGTTTCACTCCAGGTGGTGTCAGGAATAAATCAGTGGGAACACAGTGATTCCATCTGATGAATGATTAATACAAGTATGTATGCTCTATCTAAAAGTGAAGTTTATCAGATTTAAGCACGCACAGACATAAGCAATCGGTTTAGAACATCCCAGATATTTTCCTAAAATCTGAGAAGGTGTTGAGTAATTAATGGTAGGTCAGCACTGGACAAATGCTTCCCTTCCAGGGAAAAAGGTGTCAGAAAAACATCTCTCTTAGGATGGCTGCAGAGACTGCTCCAAAGTACATTCTATATCTAATCCTTTTTATAACTAACTTCTACAAAACACATAGGTCATAGTGACCCCTACTGCATCATCACTTTTCCTAACAATTTTAGCCATAATAAACTTCTATATTAAAGGCACCCAAACTCCAAGGTTTCTGTCCACTTGTTTGTTTTCAGTCTCAAATGTTGACTTGTCTTTCCCATCCTCCCATTCTGATTAGCAGAAACTGCAGCTAGTTTTGACCTTACCTCTAAAAGCCTGCTTTCAAATTAACCCTTAGGTATGTGTTCTATTTCATTAATTCATGGTGGCTGAATGCACATAATATGGCTGCAATAAGTTTGAACACATACTGGGGAACACACACTCCCCAAATCCAGGGAAACACCATAACCACAGAGAGTGAGACCATTTGGCGTTAGCATCTAGCTGCTCTGTCACATACTCAGCGGAAACTGTGCCCACAGCCTGTGGTTGCTGAGTCATTGGCAAGCTCCAGGCAGACGAAGCAGGTTAGCTGAGTTTGGAGATTTTTTGCTGGATTCTCAGCAGCCGCAGTGCAGGGAAGAAAGGAGCTGAGTTTCATTTTCCTCTTTCCACAAATGGGCTGTGCCCCTTGATCAACAGCATTTGGAGATTTCTGTGTGAGGGAGGCGGAAAGGGCCAGATTTACAAAGGGGACTCAGACTCAGCATTGCAGCACCTGCCGTCAGGTGCCCTACCACCCAGTGGAACCCTGAGCCTTGAGTTAGGCACCCAGGCTCCCTGTACAATGCATCGGGAGAGTTAGAGGCCTAAGAATGGGAACCACAAAAGCCAGTGCTCTGAGCTGGAAGCTGCCTCAGCCAGACAATAGGACATGCCAAGGTCAGGGGTGTGTGGCCTAAGCCCCGTCCATCAAAGGGACTTAGGTGCCTGGTTCTGGACTGGAGGGAGGCAGCTCTCCCCACTTAGAATTCACAGCCGTGAACTCTCCCCTGGGGTGAGGGTTCTAAGCCAGGTTAGCCCCTTCTCACAGGAAATGAGGGGGATGGTACCAGTGCCTGCCTTGTCCTCTATGGCCCAGCCATGAAGGCACCCAGCCAGGCTGTGGGGGACACAGCTTCAAATCCCTTCTCTCTCTGGTTTGGAGCAGGGGCCTGAGCCCAGGTCTCCCATCTCTGAGGGGAGTTCCTTGGAACTGGGCTCTGGGAGCTGGGACTCTCTCTGTCTCTCCTTTTGGAGCTGTTCTACTCTGGATAAAATAGTCATTGGAGCAGGGCCTGGAGCCTGGGTCTCCCCAGAGAGAGCACTAACCACTAGGTCAGAAATCACTCTCATTCACTTCCTGTTCTATGTGTCTCTAGAAACAGGAACCAGATGTACTTCAGACATGACAGTAATGATACAGCAGCTGTTGTTCAGTTAAAGGCTCAGGTATTGCTATTGTTAAAAGTGTATGTTAACCCTTTGCTTGCTGAGAATTATTACCCTTGGGGTGTAGAAAGAAAAAAAAAATCCAAAATGTCTTTTCTTTCATTTAATCACAGTGATAGAAAACAGCAGAGTTTTTTTTTGCAAACAAAGTTTCAGCCACAGTCTCTTCACCATAAATGAGAGCTTATCGTCGCCCTTAATGTGAGCAGGCCACAAAGAGAAACTCCCCTTACTCACCAGCAGGGAGCGCTGGAGCCCTGAAGCCTCCACATCTCCCTTGCATTGCACAAGCTTGCTCCTGGAACTCCTCTGAGGGGACAGAGGGATCAGTGCAGCCTGCATCTGCGGTTCTGGCAGCATAGCCTCTGCACACACCATGCTCCTCAGGTCAGGCAGCAGGGCAGAGCAAAAGGTCCTCAGCAATGATCTCCATTCACTGCCTCCAGCATATCTCTCTTCCCTGACACAGAGCATGGAGATTCAGGGGTTTGGGACAGTGGGACAATGTCCCTGACAGACCCATGGAGCAGAAACTCCCATCCATAGGAATAACTCCAAGGAAATGCTTTGATGTGAAGTTTGCTGAGTTTCCATTTCCCTGCTGTATCTGGGAATAGACCATAGAACGGTTCACATTATCTGAATGGGTTCTGAAATCTTTGCTTAGGGAGAACTCCCATCGTAGCCACTTCTGTCTTATCCCACATTTACTGTCAGGAGATGGGAGGGGTGAAAGGGGGCACTAGCATGGGCTCTGAGGCTTGGCTCTGATGTGAAGTAAGAATAAATAAATGCAAAGTTGCCAGATGACATTTTTTTTTAAAGTGACCATTCAATTTCTCCCCCTGCAAACACTTCTCCATGTGCATTAATTTGAACTCAAAGGGACAACTCACACACACAAAGTTCAGCATATTCTTAAGAGTTTGCAGAATCCTTATCCTCAAAATGAAACCTCCAACTAACACTGCAATTTTCAAAAGTACCTGAGGAAGCTAGGAGCATAAATCCCATTGATTTTGAATGGGACCTATGTACCAAACTCACGTAGGTGTTGTTGAAATCCCACCCTTCGTACTTAATTAACCACAGACTAAAAAAAAAGATAGTTTGGAGTGAAGGTTGTGGCTACATTTCTGTCGTTTGCTTCCTTTAGGGGCTGAGAGCTCCTGCAGCAGGGGACAAAATCACCTTACCCAGTACATGGGAGAGTGGGCGACACTAATTGTCACATGCACACACCCTGGGGATGGGCAGGAGGAGTTCAAACATCAAGAGACTGACCTAAAAACACACTATAATCTTTTATTAAAACATCATGATTCGGGGGCCAATCTCATGATCTTGGATCTCCTGAAGTTGGCAATACTGCATTTCTTATAGGCCCCTGAGCAGCCACACATGGACTTTCAGCCACTGCCCACATTGGGGAAGGGGGTTAATTAACCTGGGGGAGGTGTTGGGGAGGAAGCAGCTTTACCAGCTCAGAGCCCAGATAGACTCTTTTTTAACTTTAGTTCCCCACAAGAAAAGGAGCAGGGACCTGCAGAGATTGTGGGTGAGGGAGAGATGTTTGTGTCTCCATTTATCATATTTTCCTCCTCCAAAGGATCTGTTTAGAAACAGCAGGACCCAGGTGGAGAAGTTTATCTAGGGAACACAAACAGACCAGGAGAGAGGAAGGGCTGTGGCCAGCTGGGCCCGAAAGCTGAGCACAGAACATAACTGGGCATTCAGAGGCAGCCTGAGTATTTCAGACCAGGCCTGAAAAAATAATCTATTTTCATTTCCACCATGTCCTCAGTTCCTGTCCACTGTGATCAGCTGACTCTGCACAAGGCTGGCCCAGTGACTGTGCGGAAGGTCAGTGAGGTGATTATTAGACACCTTTTACTGGTGTGTTTTCACTGTGTGTAGCTTTGTCTTTATCCTCCTCTCTCAGGCTCCTAATGCAGAGAAAAAGGCTGGTCCGGTGTGTGACGGGTTCGGTCACAGAGACCCCCTTGGGACCGTCACCTGATGTGCTGAAATTACCTCTGTGCCCATTTTCCCTGCCAGCTTGGGACTTCCAGAACCCCGTCTTCTTGAGCCAGACATGCTAGCCTGCTGCAACACGGACCCAGGGTCTGGACCACACCCCCAAAGCTACAGGCTTTAAGTGAAAACTTCTCAGCAGGTTACCTATCTCCAGCACGTAGACAACTAGCTCCCAGTGGGATCCAAACCCCAAATAAATCCGTTTTACTCTGTATAAAGCTTATACAGGGTAAATTCATAAATTCTTTGCCCTCTATATCACTGATAGAGAGATATACACAGCTGTTTGCTCCCCCAGGTATTAATCACTTACTCTGGGTTTATGATTCTATGATTCTATGTAATATCACAATTATATATAGATGAGGAATATGGGGGTTACAAGATGCTCCCACAAGGTATAGTATGTTACACCAAGTACTTATGGTTTCTCTGTCTCTAGTGGGGATTGTCTAATGTGAACCAAGATTTGATCTTTGAATGAAACTTTTTTCACAGTTGAAGCATTTATAGATTCTGTCCTGTGTGAATTCTCCAATGTTTAGGAAGGAATGACCTGAGATTGAAGCTTTTCCCATCATCTAAACATTTATGGAATCTCTCTCTTGTGTGAATTCATAGAATCGTAGAAGACTAGGGTTGGAAGAGACCTCAGGAGGTCATCTAGTCCAACCCCCTGCTCAAAGCAGGAGCAACACCAACTAAATCATCCCAGCCAGGGTATTGTTAAGCCAGGCCATAAAAACCTTAAAGGATGGAGATTCCACCACCTCCCTAGGTAACCCATTCCAGTGTTTCACCACCCTCCTAGTGAAACAGTGTTTCCTAATATCCAACCTAGACCTCCCTCACTGCAACTTGAGACCATTGCTCCTTGTTCTGTCATCTGCCATCACTGAGAACAGCTGAGCTCCATCCTCTTCGGAACCCCTCTTCAGGTAGTTGAAGGCTGCTATCAAATCCCCCCTCACTCTTCTCTTCTTCAGACTAAACATTTCCCTCAGCCTCTCCTCATAAGTCATGTGCCCCAATCCCCTGATCATTTTCGTTGCCCTCTGCTGGACTCTCTCCAATTTGTCCACATCCTATCTGTAGTGGGGGGGCCCAAAACTGAATGCAATACTCCAAATGTGGCCTCACCAGTGCCAAATAGAGCAGAATTGTCTGATGTCTAATAAGGTGTGAGTTCTGACTGAATCTTTTCCCACAGTGGAGGCATTTTCACAGTTTCTCCCCCTTTTGGATTCTCCCATGCTTAATAAGGCCTGTGCACTGACTGGAGCTTTTCCCACAGTCCACGCATTTATAGGGTCTCTCCCCCGTGTGGATTCTCTCATGGTTAATAAGGACTGAGCGCCAACTGAAGCTTTTCCCACAGGCCAAGCATTTATATGGCGTCTCTCCTGTGTGGATTCTCCCATGGCTAATAAGATGTGAGCTCTGACTGAAGCTTTTCCCACAGTCCAAACATTTATAGCGTTTCTCTTCCATGTGGGTCTTCTGATGTCTAATAAGGGTTGATGATTCAGTGAAACTTTTTCCACAGAGAAGGCATTTATAGGGATTCTCTCCCATGTGGGTTCTCTGATGTGTAATAAGGGCTGATGTCACAGTGAAACTTTTCCTACACTCAAGGCATTTATTTGGCCTCTCTCCTATGTGGATTCTCCCATGTCTAATAAGGGCTGAGTGATGACTGAATCTTTTCCCACAGTCCAAACACTGAAAGGGTTTCTCTCCAGTGTGGGTTCGCTGATGTCTACTAAGGGCTGATGGTGCACTGAAGCTTTTCCCACACTCAAGGCATTTATGTGGTCCCTCTCCTGTGTGGATTCTCTCATGGCTAATAAGGCCTGAGCGACGACTGAAACTTTTCCCACAGTCCAAGCATTGATATGGCCTCTCTCTCCTGTGTGGATTCTCTCATGGCTAATAAGGCCTGAGCGACGACTGAAACTTTTCCCACAGTCCAAGCATTGATATGGCCTCTCTCTCCTGTGTGGATTCTCTCATGGCTAATAAGATATGAGTTCTGACTGAAGCTTTTTCCACAGTCCAAGCATTTATAAGGTTTCTCTTCCATGTGGGTCCTCTGATGTCTAATAAGGGTTGTTGATTCAGTGAAACTTTTCCCACATTGAAGGCATTTATGGGGTTTCTCTCTGGTGTGGGTTTTCTGATGTACGATAAGGGCTGATGGTGCAATGAAACTTTCCCCACACTGAAGGCATTTATATGGCCTCTCTCCCGTGTGGATTCCCCTGTGGCAAATAAGGTCTGAGACATTACTGAAGCCTTCCCCACACTCAAGGCATTTATACAGTCTCTCTCCCTAATGCAGTCTCCGATGGATAGTAAGATGTGAGCTCCAATTGAAGCTTTTCCCACACTCAAGGCACTTATATGATCTCTCACGGCTAATAAGGACTGAGCACTCACTGAAGCTTTTCCCGCAGTCCAAACAGTTATAGGTTTTCTTTCCTTTGTGATTTGTCTGCTGGGCTATGGTTTTTTGTGGACCCTTGCCTCCTCTCCCACATTCAACAGATTCATCCACATTCTTCTTTCAGCAGTTTCCCAGCTTGCTCTCTGACCTCTGCCAATTACTCCAGGCTTTTCTCTGTTCCCAGCACTGGGAAAAATTCTCTTCTGCTAGTCTCAAAAAGGTCCCCTGCAGTTCCACTTGCTCAGAACCTTCCTGCTGTGGATTCCCCTCCTCATCCTCACTCATTGTCTCATCACCTGCTGGGGGGAGAGAGAGAATCCAGGCAGGAGTCATTGCCTGGGCTGGTAGAAAATACAGAAAGGGGAATTTCAAATAGGGAAAACATAACACACTAACTGTTGTAAAAAGAACAGGAGTACTTGTGGCACCTTAGAGACTAACCAATTTATTTGAGCATAAGCTTTCGTGAGCTACAGCTCACTTCATCGGATGCATTCAGTGGAAAATACAGTGGGGAGATTTATATACACACAGAACATGAAACAATGGGTGTTACCATACACACTGTAAGGAGAGTGATCACTTAAGATGAGCAGGAGAGCGGGGGGGGGAAGGGGGGGA